>NC_142227.1:0-343125 GCF_049639895.1 Pseudopodoces humilis
CGTGCTCCGTCCGGGGCCGGGAGGGCGGGGCCGCCCCCGGGTGCCGAGTGCCGCCGCTGGGGCAATTTTTTTGTATTCACTAATCGATGAGAAGTTATTTTTAAAAAGTAAAAAATGGATTTTTTGTAGTCTGTGTTAGATAATAGAGTTGAGAGAGAATTTGGGTGAGGCTGTATTGTATTGTATACAGATTTTATGTTCGAAGATTTTTTTTTTTAGTTTTGAAGTTAGAGAATTTATGTTTGGGCATAAAGCAAACGATAGGGGATATCCTATAATGTAATTTTAGAACATTTTATTTTTTGTTGTTTATATTTGGCTTAATGCTCCAAGTAATGTATTTTAATTGTAGATATACTTTTATGTAGATCCAGTTAAATATAGTGGTCGTAATATTTAGTAAGTAGAGGTGGTTTTTACTCAATATTTATTGCATTACTTATTTACTTTATTCAATATTAGATATTTTGGTGGTACATAGTGTGTTTTTTTATTGTGTTGTATAGTATGTGAAATTTGGTTTTTGAGTAAAGACAATTTGATGAATGGGTTTGTTTGTATTTTAGGTAGAATCAATTAAAATAGATTTTGATCTGTATTATTGGGATTTTAGTTTTGTTTATAGTATGTAGGGTTTGTTTGGTTAGCCAAGTTTTGGGTGTTAATTAGGTGGCTTTTGTTAGATGCAGTTGTTAATGATCTGAAGTTTTTTATCTAGTGGTTTTAAGGTGATTTTTAGTAATTGATTGTTTTATTTTGTTTGTAGTGGCGTATAGTACCGGATCTCTTTTACTTATTTCATGTTGTGTTTTTCAGTTTGGGTGTTGATGATACGTTTGGATTTCTTTACGTTGTGGTGTTTATTATTAGTTTTATTTTTGGGGACATGGGCATGCATACGGTCGATTTCTATAGGTGTTTTTGGGGGGATGGTGATATTTTTCAATTTCTTAGTAGCTTAGATGGGTATTTTATGTTTTTAATTAGCTTTAATTTTTTTTTTTTATCGAGTATCAGTAACTATCTACGTATTAGTTTAAAGGTAGATCTTTGGGGATTTTTTTAGTAATGTTTAGCGTTAGTTGAATGGTCTTGAGTTTCATGAGTTGGCCTGATTATTTTTTAATAGTTTGTGTGATTTGTTGTGTGGAGTCCCATAGGGTTACTTTTTATTTATGTTTAATTTTTGTGGTGTGACAAGAACTGTTAGTGAAAGAGCATAGTACCTTTTTTGTGGTACTTGGTTGTAGGGTGGATTTTTTTTAGTTTGTGTTACTTGTTTTGTTTTTTGGGGTTTTTTTGTTAGTGAGATGGAAGTTTTTATTTTAGGGTTAATTTTTTAATGATTTTAAAGATTTTAGGGCAATTTGCATTTTTGATATGAGTGCGCTGTGATGAGAATATTTTGTTTGTTTTATGCGGTATTGATGGAGTGGATAGAGGGAATATTTGTTTTCAAGATTAATTCTAGTATAGGTAGTTGAGGTGTTCAAATGCGTTGTGTTTCAGTGTTGAATCTTCTTGAGGTGGTTTGGGTTTTTTCATACAATAAGATTTTTTCTCTTAGTTGGTGGAGGTATTGTGATTTTATTGATGATATGGGTGGGAATTTGATGCTGCTTGTTTTTTGGTTATTTTATTTTTAGGAATGGGATTTTTGCCGTTGGACTGGAAAAATTCACTTTATTTCAAAACATACTAGTTTAATCATGTAAAGGTTCCCGTATTAACTCGTCAGTGTTTTAGATTTTTTTTCTCATTTAGGTTTCCCAGAATTTACTGTTAATTTAGCAATCCAGCAGGGATGGCACCCCGTTCTTGAAAAGATGGCTATGGAAAAACGTGTGTCTAACAACACGTACCTGACAGAGGGCAACAATTTTGCTGTTATTACAGGGCCAAATACGAGTGGCAAATCGACGCTGGCACGGATCTGCTGGAGGAGAGGAGTTTCTGGTAGGCTCCCGGTGGCATCTGATGGAGTGACGGTGAGAGCATCTCATAGGGTCTGGGGGAACACCTGGATGCACTTGGATGTGGAGCATTGCTCAGAGGAGGTGTTGATGGACAAACCATTTTGCCAGGAAGTAGCAGTTGAATGGGTGAGCCAGTGTGGATTTGCAGGGCTGATCTTTCTCCTTTTCCCTTTGGATTTCATCTTGGCAGTCCCTCCCAGTGCCCCCAGTCTGTCCCAAGAGCTTGTAGAAAAAAAAAGGCTGAGCAAACAGTAAAAATAAGGGGTACAGGTAAGGTATAATACAAGTGTACCCCATCCCTAACCCAAACCTTAAACAGCAGCCCTAACAGTGCTCCCATTTCCCTGAGGCAGCTGCAGGCAGGAGCCCTAAAGCAGCAGAGTGCCAGAACCCACGAGAGGTGCAGGCAGTACCCCTGGTGCTAGGGCCAGCCAGGAAGAGATAGTGGGGGGACGATCCGCAGGGTTGGGGAAACAGGGGGTTTCCCGCCCCGCCCCACCCTGGGCTCTCTGTCCCTCCGCAGCCGGGGATTGCTCCCACCCCTCCTCGAGGCGGCGGTTGGTAAGGCTTCGTGCCTGGCCTCCGCAAAGAGTTCGGCTCTGTCAGCCTCTGCCCTGTCTCAGGGCCAAACTTAGGTAGGGTAGGGAGCAACTGTGGATTGCCTGGTCCCGGCTAAGGGACATCTCTTGGGGCCTATGGATAAGGAGCATCCCCGGTTGCAAGCGTAGGGTTGTAAGT
This sequence comes from Pseudopodoces humilis, assembly GCF_049639895.1. Taxonomy (NCBI): domain Eukaryota; kingdom Metazoa; phylum Chordata; class Aves; order Passeriformes; family Paridae; genus Pseudopodoces; species Pseudopodoces humilis. The sequence continues at coordinate 2,715 of NC_142227.1, forward strand.
TTGTAGGGTTCAGCGCGGGAGCTTGGCAGTGACACAGGGAGGCTGAGGGAGGGCTTCAGAGGTAATAGGCTCGAGGAGTAGAGATAAACAATTAGAAGAAGGGGTACAGGATGGGATATAAGGTAGAGTACAAGTGTTCCCCACTGTGAACCCCAACTCTGAACAGCAGCTCTCACGGCACCCTTATTTCTCTGAGACAGCCGCAGGCAGGAAACCTAAAGCAGGAGAGTGCCAGAACCCCGGAGAGGTGCAGGCAGTAAACCTTGTACTAGGTCCATTTCAGAAGAGATAGCATTTGTGTACGGCCCACTGCTGTGGGATAACCGAGGGTTTCCTGATCCGGCCTGCCCTGGACTCCCTGTCCCTCCACAACCGGGGAGCTTCTAACCCCTCATCGAGGTGGTGGTCATTCAGTTCCACACCAATACTGCCCTGAAGAGTTTGGCTCTGCAAGCCTGAGCATCCTAGCAGGACTGAAGCATACAGCCCCAGGACCTGGGCATTCCCAGGAGACGGTGAGTGCTGGGTTTTCATAGATGTGCTGTGAAGATCTCACATTGATATTTGGTTTTCTTTATTGTAGCTGACAAGGAGACAACAGCCTGGTGATGGCAGGAACTCGGCAGACGATGAGGCAGCGTTCCTTGGCAGCCCGTGTGGACTCTCACCCCCGGACATGCGAGAGCTAATTCAAAGGCCACGAATCACAGAGGGGGATGGAAGCGGGGTGCCAGGCTGGGACTTGTGGCCAGGAAGTTTTGAATCACCTTTGGACATGGCGAGGTCCAAGAAGCGGCTCCTGAGGCCACCTCAAGGACAGAAGCCTCACTTTGGCTCCTAATGCTGAGGTGCACAGGGCAGAGCGGTCCGGGGATGTGTCGTGTCACTTGTCTGTCGTGCCTTTTGTGTCTTTTGTGCACCTCGTGTTCTATGTGTCTTGCCTTAGCCCTTCCAGGGGCTTACCAGAAACCCTGGTGTCACTCTTAACATCTCTAATCTCTGGGTTCCTCGGCCTGGCACTGACACTGTCGAAGCTGTGCCTTGGGACCTCTCAGAGGCTTTGGAATCCCATCTCTCTTTTTAAGCATCCGATTGGGTGTCTTTTGAGGTCTTGTTCTGAGCTGTGTCCACAGCCGTGCAGCGCAAGGATCCATTGTAGCGGGCTAGGACTTGTCCGAATGCAAGGATAGGTAGAGAATTGTGGCCGTAGGATTCTCGGGCATCCGTATTTGCGCTTCTCGGGATAAGTCGTCGTGTCAGCATCTTCTTTCTCCAGGGTTGTCTCAGCCTTGTCAGCTCACCATCATTCTCACCTAGGTCATCTTGTTCTGAATTCTCTCAGTCCTGGCAGACATTCTTCTGGCCCAGAGTTTTGTCTCCCTGTTGTGTCCCCTTGTCTGTTGTCTTGTGTATCACGGGTGTCTGGGTGTATTTGGGTCGGAGCTGCTCTGCCCTGCTGCATAGGCTGGCTGTAGGTGTAAAAGGACAAATCCTGGGTGGCTGTAATTAGAGATTTGTAATGTAGAATGCAGTTGGAGTCTAGATAGTATTCCTAGATTGACACAAGATGTCGGGAGCTGTGAAGTTGTCCTGCAGCACTTTGAGTTGTGTCTTTGCTTTCTTTCAGATGCGGATGGATGGAATCTGTGGCAGAGCGCCCCGTCCAGGGTAAGGGTGTTCCCACGAGAAGGTAAGTCACAGTTTGTCTTTGCAGGGGACCTGGAACCAGTCACTGTGTGACAGCTCTGTTCTTTGTTGTTATTTTTAGGAAGTAAAGCCAGCTATCCACAGTCAGGGCCAAGTGGGCAAGGTGAGCAGTGAGGGGTGGACAGAAGCGGTTGTTATTGCTGGGGTCTCAGTTTCAGGTGCAACTCCAAGCATCCCTTCTCGTTTGCGTGCTTTAGGCGGTCCAGCCACGTTTTACCGAGACCCCCTCGCCGACCGGCCGGCAGACCTGGTTCGCCGCTCCCGTGAGCCCTGCGGAAGCGTTAAGGGACCGCGTGCTGAAGCCTTGGCGTTTTCCACGTGACGGTGCCATCCGGGCAGCCTTTAGCAACAGCCGAGGGGTTGCCGTGAGTTGGGGATGTCGGGAGGAGGAGCGAGGGTCCGCTGGAGTTTCAGCAGTGCCAGATCACCTTGTCTCCTCCTAACGCAGGCGTGCCCCGCGATGATGGCATCTGGCTCCGGGCATGGCCGAAGCGTGCGGCCCCGGGATGCGGGCGTTCTCGAGAGACCGTGAGTTAGCAGACTTGCCAGGTTTTGCCCTATGTTCTGCTAAGATCCTGGGATGATGTTCTGTTCTTTTTCGTGTAGCTGATCAAGAGACAACAGCCTGGAGATGGCAGGAACTCGGCAGACGATGAGGCAGCGTTCCTTGGCAGCCCGTGTGGACTCTCACCCCCGGCCATCCAAGAGCTAATTCAAAGGCCATGAATCGCAGAGGGGGGATGGAAGCGGGGTGCCAGGCTGGGACTCGTGGCCAGGAAGTTTTGAGTCTGCTTTGGACATAGCGAGGTTCAAGAAGTGGCCCTTTAGGCCACCTCAAGGGAAAGCCTCTCTTTGGCTCCCAATGCTGAGGTGCACAGGGCAGAGTGGTCCGGGGATGTGTCGTGTCACTTGTCTGTCATGCCTTTTGTGCATCTCGTGCTGTATGTGTCTTGCCTTAGCCCTTCCAGGAGGTTACAGGAATATATTTGCGCTTCTCGGGATAAGTCATCGTGTCAGCATCTTCTTTCTCCAGGGTTGTCTCAGCCTTGTCAGCTCGCCATCATTCTCACCTAGGTCATCTTGTTCTGAATTCTCTCAGGCCTTGCAGACATTCTTCTGGCCCAGAGTTTTGTCTCCCTGTTGTGTCCCCTTGTCTGTTGTCTTGTGTGTCACGGGTGTCTGGGTGTATTTGGGTCGGAGCTGCTCTGCCCTGCTGCATAGGTTGGCTGGCCTGTGATCAGCTGCCATGGGAGAGGCTTCAGATTAAACCAACTGCTGAATGATTTAATTAGTCTGGTACCTAAGGCTTCTGATCATTTGCTTTGTACAAATGCATTTCAACAATTTGCTGTGCTGTAAGCATCTCATAGCTGCTACTATTGAGAACCTTGTTTTAGAAATGAGTTAAAAGGCATCTTTCCAGTTTAAAGCCTAGGCTCTGTCCAAGCCTTGACTTTACCTGGATAGAGAATTTACCAATAAACCCAGAAGTTTTCTGCATCAAAACAATATTCATGTCAATTTGACTTGGCAATTAGTGAATTAATATAGCAGCTGGATTTTACAGTGGGCTTGGAAAATTGTTATCCGGACATGATTTTCCAATCTTCCATTGATTTATCAGCTGTGGCAAACTCTGGGATGAGAGTATATATTTAGAATATTCAGTAATTCATATTACAGATTATTTAGATAATTTAAATATCGCATAATATCAATTATGCATCTTTTTAATAAGTTTTTGATTTCTGTAAAAATGTTATTTCCTATATATGTACACATATGCATGTGTTTGACGGTTTTTCATTGTCAGAACAAGACAGCAGATATTTTACCTTTGTTTACAAGAGAGGGGGAGGAAACAGAGGTTGCAGTTCAGAAGCATGGAAACACGATGTATGTATTTTAGATTTTGGAAAAAATGCAAAGATTGTATATCTATTGCAAATAATTCTTGAACAGTCCTTTTTAAACAAGTCTGTTACAAAGCAAATTCCATCAATTATCAGGTACTGTTCTAACAGTACTCAAGCAAAGTTGAGAGAGAATTCTTTGATTCTGGTCAAAAGTTCAGAAGCAAGATTAAAAATTCATTTCAATTAATAATTTGGAGGAAAGTCTATGTTTGTGTCTTCACAGGTTCAAAACAGAAGTAACTTCCTAGCGAAGAACATGGAAACTCATGAGCTGCAGAGACAGACAGGCCAAAGAGCAGACGAGCGAGCACGCAGATGTGAACTGTATCGAGACCACAGTTGACAGCTGAACAACTTTGATCCAACATGCGAGAGCAATGAACTTTGGGTTTCATGTGAAAGAGTGGGAAAATTGATATTGTAAAACCTCATTTGTAAAAGTATGGTGTGAACTGTGTCAAGATTCAGAATCTTGCACGAGAGATAAAGTCCTTGAAGGTGAATCAGGTATCAGACTAGAGCTGTATCATTTTGTTGATCACTTTGTGATGCAGTTTCACCTGCATTGCTTCTTTTAGTTAACTCAAAATAAAGTATACCTTATCTCAGTGAAAATAGTTTTTTGTATAATATTCCATTTTTCTTTTTATTTATATTTTTTATATTTATCTATATAAAGAGGCAACATCTTAGTGTAACCTTATATCAATCTTAGTCACACCTGATTGTGAAGAGTTTGACTCATGAAATTTCAGATAGAGATTTATAACAACTCAGCTTTCAATTCAAGTCGCTTCAGCAGAAACTTTAAAGCAATTAGACAAATTAAGCTGCTGGTTAAGTAAGCAACCTAGATCTATTTCTCTAGCTTTGAGTAGTTAGTTAACTGATGTTCAAAACTGGAGGCAGAGTTCTCTGTAGAGCAGAGCAGCAGTTCTGTTGTTGGTGCATAGGGCATGAGTGAAGGAAAAATAACCCTTCTTGAAAATTAATCAAAGAAAAGGTTTGGGTTGATTTTTTTTTTTTTTTTTTTTTTTAAAGAGACGGGCAAATGTTGGAGTCTGGAATACAGAGTGTGTGCCCTTGTTTCTGCTATTTAGTAATAAGATCCAGAAAAACACTGTATTTCATATTATATGAAATTCATGAGCACATTTTCATGGTGATACATGAAAACAAATATTTAAGTTAGATAGAAAAAGCTAAAAGTGTAAGTGTGTAGATTAGAAAGTTTTTTTAAATCACTGGGTAAAAAAGTTAGTTTAGAGAATAGGAGACAAGATAGAGGATTTACAGTGTTGTCTCTTGTCCCTTCTTTCTTCTTCATGTTCTTCTCCTGGAGGTTTTTGGGTAGTAGTAAGTGATGGGATAGAGAATGCCGTAGTGCATCACAGAGGAGATGGGTCATTGGGTCATTAAGAAAAATAATATACGTGTCTATTGTCAATTGGGTAAAAAGAGATATAAAGATAAAAGAACTGCGTATTTGGGGGCCATTCTGTGCATCAGAGACAAAGTGTGCCACAAGGTCTTGTTTGTACCGTCAGAAGAAAGAAATGTACCAGATTGCAAAGATTAACCTTGTGCAGCCAGCCTGGAGAGACCTGTCAAGTTCTGTGATGACCTTTTAAGAAGCACGAGAAACAAGATTCTAACGAGCTTGGGAGCTTTCTTTGAATAATAAGAACTGAGATAAGCAGGGCTCCCCATGAGGGAGGATCCCAAAAGAATTCAATCCAAAGGAGGCTGAGAGATCCAAGAATAAAAAGAAAAATACAGAAGACATGCAGCAGAAACAGAGAAACAGAAAAAGGATTTTTTAGAGAAAAGTTACAAGTGGCACTTGCTGTGCTCATTGTCAAAAGTTGCCAGTCCTCAGGTGACTGCAATCTGCCTACCTTCCTCAACAGCATCGGTGGCTACAAAAACTTACTCAAGTTTAAGCCTCCCCAAGAGGCTGTGGATTATCTTTCCTGCTCCTTGCAGGGAAGGCATGTCTTCTCTGTGACCAAATGAAGTCCCTCCTTCTGAGATGAACCCCAGGCTATGGGCCACCTAGAGCTGTGCCCATCTTAACCTACGAGAGAAAGATCGACACTTTAAAACTTGGGAGCATCACTGTTCACGCTGAAAAGCCAGAATGCACCATCTCCGGATAAGGCACAGAATCACTCCAGTTGCAGACACAAATTTTTAAGAACAGATTGGAAGTAGCTCAGGACACTTATTGCAACATTCAGATCTTGGGTGGCCTCTGCCATGCAACAGAAACTGGAGTGCCAAATCTTCCTAGGCAAAAATTCCTCTCCTTGACCAAATCAATCCTCAACTGGCACGTGGCAGCTGAACTTTACACCCACGTGTGGTGCTAAATACAAGAAGAAATTCAAGTTTCCTTCACTGAAATGAAGGCAACAAAGATCTGTCACTCACAACCGGTCAGGCACACCTCGGCAGACTCTGTTAGCTCGTGTCAGGCAGGGAGAAGGTGCACGAGGACCGTGCGTGTCCACCTCGACACGAGCGGAAGCGTCACTCACGTGTACCTTCCAACGTGCCCTGCAGCACACAGCCAGGAATACACTAATGAATTATTTGTTATGGGGAAGAAATAGACTGTTAAGGACTTTACCTTCATCTGTGTGCAGTATTCCTTGAACTGAGTCCTTTCTGCCTCACCGGTGGATTGAAGGTATTTCTTCCTAGACTCATCTCCCACCGCGTGGAGGCGTTTAGCGAACGCCAGGCTCGGACGGGTCTGTCGGAATAGGAGCAGAGTCAGAAAAAGGAGCTAAAAATGAGTAGGTGGAAACAGTTTCAGACACACAGCACTTCCAGGATGTAGTTACTTCTGGTACATCTATGCAGTACTCTAAGCAATGATTTCGAACCTTTTATCCCAGCTTTAATAGGTTATTCCTAATTATCACCACCTTTATAACCAGCGCTCGCCTGCCCCTGCACTACACAGGCACAGGGAGGACACTGCAGTTATTTAGACAACAGAAGAAGTAACATACCAAATTAAACACCCAGCGCTATACCTCACTTTTGGAAACAAAAACTGGGCACACACTTCAGTGTGCAAAACACCTGTAAGAATAAAACCTGCTTTAAATATATTAGGCATCTAGTCACACGCCTATGAAATTCAGTGCAGCAGTGACAAAAAAAGGAATTATTTCCTTAATGCCGTGTCCCCGCTCGAGCCCGGCCGTGTCACTTTACACACTTAACTCTCTTTCACCCCTCCCTGCTATTTACAGATACTGCCCCGCTCACTCCCTCCCCAGGCATCTGTGGTGCTCAAAAGCAGAAACTCTGTATCCGTGTGCACTAATGTCCATCATTCTTTACATTTCCATTTTTTCTTTACATTTGACTTCATCCCCAACAGTTGTCTAAGAAATAATGTTATTACATCTTTGTTTCTCTTGGTACACCGTGAGAACTTGGTGTTGCTCTGTATGTGTGGCTTTGGCCACACTTGTGGACATGTAAAGTCAGTACTTGGAGTCCTCTGGACACATAATGGGCAAAGTGTGTCAGAAGGCCCCGGTGGATAAATTGCTGTTCTGTGCATCTGTAGTGGTGCCGAGTTTTCCTTTGGTTAAGGAGACCTTAACCACGTTCACTGTGGGGAAAGCTGATGGACTCCTGACTACAGGGCTGGGGTGATGGTGCTGCCTTCTGCATGCCTTTCCTTTGTGGACACAAACCAGTGGAAAAGCAAAGCCCTGAAGCAACCAGGATCCTCCTGAGAGGGCCACTCCATTCCAGCAGCAGTGCTGAACACACTCCCCCTCCTCTTCCAGCCCTGGCCAGCGCTACAGCAGGCAGAGGAGGGAGCTGCCTGGGGAAAATGGAATCTTGGCCCTGCTCCACCAGGTACCAACCTCTTCCTCTGCCAGACAATGTGCCTTCACACAAAAGATGAATCCCCAAAGGATGGGCCTTGCAGGCTCTTGCCTTGGAGTGGGAGCAGCTCCACCCCGCTTTTATTCTGGTGGCAGCTTGCTTCCTCCCAAGGTAGAGACTGGTGCTCCCAGGGTGAGCACTCCCGGTGAAATGGCCAGGCCTCCCAGCCCTGCAGTTTAAAAATGACCACAGACACACAGAGAGAACCATGGACAGGTAAGAAAGAAATGCTGCGTGAGGCGAGGCTGGTTTGAACAGCTGCATCCTGGGCATTGCTTTGCCGTCTCCCATCACCCAGCTCTGCAGCCAAGAGGCCCCTGTGGTCTGTAGCACCCGCCTGGTGCACGTGGGACCGCTCGGGGAAGGCGGCCAGAGCAGGACGTACTGGGGACCCGGGTGCAGCAGCCACGTAGAAATGCTGTGAGGTCCAGAGACACCGAGCGGTTCGGCCAGCCCGGGTCACAGCCACGCTGGAAGGGGGAGCGGGAGCTGAGAGTACGGGATGGGATCACACTTTGTTCCAAGGCAGGTAAATTCCCCATCATTTTTGCTTATTATTTTGAACTCTAACAGCATCAAACACTTTGTGCTTCTCAGTGTTTAACATACAGTTTTCCAGTGAGTTGGCTGCTCATGGTTTTTCTCTGTTTCACCACAAAATCGGTTGTAAGATCTTTTGGATCAAATCCCAACATCTCCGGAAAATGTTGAAATATGCCTATAAAATACCTGTGAAAAAAAATCAAAAACGGTTGGGGGGGGTGAGTTTTTAAAATGCAGGTAATCAGATTTCACTCCAATGAACTTTACTGTTCAGTGAAATGGTATGATAATGAAATAATCACATATACACACACACAATATAACCATAATACATCTACTAGACACATCTCAATTATATACTTGGTTATATAATGGCTTACACAATTCATAAACAACTATGGGCCAAAAATCATATTCCAAAGATCAATTCCTGTCCCTTGCCAACATCTACCGTAAAAACCAGAACAACTCCACAGGTTTTTGGATTCTGCATCCAGCCCTCCCAGGGAATTTCCTGGCAGCCTGGGGTCCCCTCTGGGGAAGGGTACCCAGCACGAGCCCTCCCCATTCCCCGCTCACCTTGCTCCTCCAGCACAGCGTGTGCCTCCCTCTCCCAGGGACCTCGGTGTGCCCCAAGGGACATGGGAGCCCCCCAGTGTCCACCCCGTCCCCCTCAGCCTTTGCTCCTCACCCCCAAAGAAGGCAGAGAACAACTCCAACTGCCCTGGACAGCAGCACCTTGCTTTATTGGAACTCTGTCCAGGTATAGACCCCTCCCAAAAAGGAGCTCTGCTGCAAAAAGAAAGGGGGGCAGGTCCCAGAAATCCCTCCCCAGAACCCCCAGGCACAGGCCAGAGGCAGAAAGAGGGAGTGGTGGCAGAGAGGACAGAGGAACGGCTCGGCTCGGTTCTGCACGGCCCGGCCCGCTTCGGCTCGGCCTGCCCGGCCCCCTTCGGCTCGGCTCGGCCCGGCCCGCTTCGGCTCGCCTCGGCCCGGCCCGCCCCGCCCAGCCCGCTTCGGCTCGGCCCGGCCCGGTCCGGCCCGCTTCGTTCCCTGTTGGCTGTGATGCCAGCGCTGTATGGGATGGGCTGAGCTGTGTTTCCGGAAGTGGGATGTCTGCTCCGATTCCCTCGGACAGAGGGGGCCGTGCAGCACAGAGAGAGAGCAGCACGCGCTGCTCCTGTGGCCAAGGTTCAGTGGGAAAGTGATACCGTGTGTCCTACCCCCGTAATGGCTCTTTGCATCTTAGAGGGTAGACCCGATTCCTTTTCCACAGAGACTGGCAGGCTGAACTCACCTAAATTACAGCACCGTGCTTTAGATAGTTGAGTTTAGTGAAAGAAAAATACCCCATGAGGAGACCCCGGGCTTTTTTATCTGTGGTCTTTGTCGTATTGCCCTTTATTTGAGCAATATTTCATTTTATTACGTTCCGTTTGCTGTCCGCTGAGCTTCCCACACATCCACGTTCCGTTTTTTTCATCGTGCCCGTGGTCCGTATGTAGTTTAATTGGTCTGGATTGTCCTCCGAGGTGAACCGATACTAAATGAGATTAACTGTCAATTTTGTCTCTGATTTTAAGACCGAGAGCTCAATTATACTATATCTATGAATGAAAAGCACGCAAGAGGCCTTTATGTGTGTATCTAGCAAAAGTGTTTACTGCCAAAAATCCCTGACTACCCCATAGATAACCCTCAGCACTGAGCACAAAGAGAACAGGTTATCAAGTACATACAGTCAAATTAAAAGGTCAGTATTGGAGCTTTCTCGATCCTTTTTCTGCCTCTGAAAAATTCTGTACTACTGTGTTATTTTCTGCTGGTTTAATCTGTGGTGTGGTTCAAGTGTGCCTTTCAGGCACGAAGGAATCTCTTCACATCTCACTTGTGAAATGAAATGTTATCTCATTTTCAGAACGAGTAATGCGCAACAGTCTCCTGTCCATTTTAGGTGCCCACCTGAAAACTCCGGGACTATAATCTGTATCTGATGCCCCAGGTGTCCCGGGGTGACGTTATGATGCTTGTATCCCCAGTCGCCTTATGTTACATACTAAGTTCTGCACCTTTAAGACCGGCTCTGAGAGAGAAATGGCGGGGAAGAAGCAGCATCAAGTTTGCGTTCGGAAAGAGCCCTCGCTCCCCTGCATCCTGCTCTCGGACTGCGTTGTCCGCAGTACGGACAGGCAGCGGGACAGAGCTCTCCTTGGCTTTTAGTTAGTTTTTAGCTAGCTGAGGCAGAGAAGTTCCCTGGACTGTTTTTTTTCCTTTTTTCTTGGATCCGTTCAAACCTACTCTGGACCGAAAACCCAGACGAATCCCGGGAGCTCACGCCTGTGGCCCACCCGGCCTGGGCCTCGGCACTTTCCAGGGCCGGAGGGACCGGTAAGAATCGGACCGAGCCGAGACACGCCACACGAGAAGGACTTTTTTCTGGATTTGCCGTCTCACCGAACGGCGAGAGGTTTTATTGTTTAATATTACTCAATTTCTGCTAAATAGTTTTTTTCCGCTTTTCTCCGAGGAAATCTTTTTCCCTAACCAGTTGGGGGAGGGACCCCATTCGGAGGTTCTCTCCCAAATTTGCCCTAAACCAGGACACCGGGTTAATATCACTGACTTGAATCGCACCAAAACCCATTTGTGGGTCAAAACTTAACGTTCAAATGGAACACGAGAAGAAAACAAAAAAAAAAAAACAAACGACAAAACAAACCCTCCCCCCACAAACCAAACAGCTGTACTACACGCCGAATGTGTTGTTCAACCCTGTTTCTGTTACCTTTTAAGATAATTAATAATGCAAGCAAGCATTGGACCTGAGGCAGGTCAATTACTTTAACAGTAACATCCCACCCGTGTTGTTACTCGAACCGAACCGTTCGTTATCTCTCGTTTCTCGTTGTCATTCATTGTCATTCCCACCCCTAGCGCCGCTCCAGCCACGCGTGACCCGCGGCGCGCGCCGTCTCCATAGCGACGGGGCCGTAAAGTGCGGCCGCGCGACTGTCGCAGCTATTCCGTGCGTGCGGCGCGGCCCAGCGGCCTGGGGATTCGCGGCCATGGAGATGCCGCTGCCGCCCGAAGGTGAGGGGCGATCGTGGGGACCGGGGGGCAACCGCGGGAACGGGAAGGGACCGGGGAGAGCTGGGGCTGACGGCGCTGCCTCCCCACAGACCAGGAGCTGCGGAATGTCATCGACAAGCTGGCGCAGTTTGTGGCGCGGAACGGGCCCGAGTTCGAGAAGATGACGATGGAGAAGCAGAAGGAGAACCCCAAATTCTCCTTCCTCTTCGGGGGCGACTTCTACGGCTACTACAAGTACAAGCTGGCCCTGGAGCAGCAGCAGCGTGAGTGGGGCCTGTGGCTCGGGCAGGGCCGGCTCGGGGCTCCCTCCCTCTCCCGGCCGCGGGGTCTCTGGGTCGGCCGGCGGAGACACTTTTGTCTCTTCTGGTCTCGCCCTGCGCCGCTGGGACCGGTTTGCAGCCTCTTCCTAAGCTCTGGGTTCCGGGTGGCTGGCTCAGCGCTGCCCACGGCTCCTCACGGCCCCGGTTGTGGGTTTGGAGGCGGGCAGGGGGAGCCGTAGGGACGGGCAGCGTGGCGAGACGGAGCTCGGCACCTGGAGAGCCGGAACTCGGCTTGTGCAGGAGTTGTCCCTCTGGAAGTGCACAGGGAATTGCTGACTCTCCTCTTTGTCACCATACACCCGTGATTTTGCGTTAACCGTAGAATCGTAGAATACGCAGAGTTGGAAGGGACCTATCGGGATCATCGAGTCCGACTTCTGGCTCTGCGCAGGACACCCCGAGAATCCCACCAAGTGTCTGAGAGCGTTGTCCGAGCAGCTCCAAGCCCTCTGTCCCGCTCAGAGGGAGGGTCTGTTTGGAACCGGTGCCATTTTCACCCGAGGGATGGTGGTAGCAGGTTTCTCTGTGAGGTTTGCTTTCAAAGTTTACTCTGTCTGCTAGTGTTGTGCAAGCAAAGCCAAGATATTGAGGCTTCCGCGCAGATCCAGCCCCTGCCGCAGCCATCGCTCCCACCGGCTGCGCCCATCCCAGCCCCTCAGGGCACCCCATCTGTGGAGGAACTCATCCAGCAGAGTCAGTGGAACCTGCAGCAGCAGGAGCAGCATCTCCTTGCTATGAGACAGGTTGGTTTAAGGATGAATGCTCACCTGGGGTATCCTGGTCTGTCAGTGGCCGTAGGAATTAGGAATGAAGGGGGAGAGGACCGTGTGCCGCTGAGCGGCAACAGAGGTGAGGAGGAGGGATGTTGCTTTCCTTACTTTTGTTGTGTGGCAAATGCCATCGTACCCCTAGAATGGACGTATCTGATGCGTAGGTGGTGCTGGCATGATTGAGCTGTGATTAAAGCCTCTTATTTACTCTTTTAAAAACCTTGTAAGGTTTAGAGTGGAATAAATTGTGACCGCTTTAACGTTGGTTTAATGGTGCAGATTGCTGGGAACTGCAAGATGTTCCAGTTTGTAGTATTCCGACTTAGATGCGATTAGGGGTGGAAGGGTGCTATCAATCAGCTGACTTTTGCAGGAGACGTTTAGCTGTTAAAGCTGCGGAAAACCGAACCGAAGAGTTCTTGCGCCTGGGTTACGTTCCTTACATTTAAGAGCTTCTTGCAATTATTTTTTATTACATGATAGATTTTAAAAGTGGAAGTAAACTGGACTTCTCCCGAAAAATGTGAAGCATCTTTTCTTTTCAGAGCCAAAAAATTGAAACATTTTTATGAGGTCATAGTATCTGTAAAAGATTTTGGTCCTTGAGATGGCTACTCATGTCCAAGAGGATAAGGATACAGCAGTTCCGTTCTTTAAAAGAATGTTGGCTATAATGTAATTCCATCTTTTTTTTTTTTTTTTTCTTTTGTCTTTTTTTGTGTTTTTTTTTGTCAGGAACAAGTCACATCGGCAGTAGCGCTTGCAATTGAGCAACAAATGCAAAAGGTTTTGGAGGAAACCCAGTTAGATATGAATGAATTTGACAGTTTGTTGCAGCCAATAATCGACACTTGCACAAAAGATGCAATCTCAGTAAGTGATCTGAATCTGCATAGGGATTTGGTGGTGCTGTGGGTTTGTTTGAATTTTGAGATTCTCTGTATGTTAACAACAGCTTTATAGGCGTGTTGTGTGGCAGGTAAGATGAAAGCTGTTACCTCAAAACTCCCCTGCCTGCAGTTATTTCAGAGCTATAGGGAGCCCGTATCGTCGGAGCACATTAGACTGACTTAAAATATTTAAAATTTGATTTTCTAAGGCTGGAAAGAACTGGATGTTTAGTAATGCCAAATCTCCCGCGCACTGCGAGTTGATGGCCGGGCACCTGCGGAACCGGATCACCACGGAAGGAGCTCACTTTGAGCTGCGGCTGCACCTCATCTACTTAATCAATGATGTTTTGCATCACTGGTAAGAATTCAGTTATGGGTTTCGGTTTGCTGTTTTGATTAATTTGATCAAGTTTCTCTCCTAGGTACCAGTATTGGTTTGACTAGTCACTTCATATTTTTAATGTATTAGTTATTTTTAGCAGCTGTCCTCAGATAGCCGCTGCTTTGATATAGTGCTTTAGTAATCGGTTTTAGGTAAAACCATTTTACCCGCTTTGCATATTTTTCCTCTGGATGAGATTTTACAATAAAGTCGTTAGGGAGAGAACTCCATTTCGTGATTCCGCTACTTTTAGTATAGAAGAAGCTGAGATGAATTGAATATTCCGGTGTGGTGGAAAACGTAACTCTTCCCGTTCCTTTCTTGAAGCCAGCGGAAGCAAGCACGAGATCTTCTGGCTGCTTTACAGAAGGTGGTTGTGCCTATTTATTGTACCAGTTTTCTAGCAGTGGAGGAGGATAAGCAACAGAAAATTGCCAGAGTGAGTATCTGGTTTTGGTTTAACTGTGACTTCTGCTTTGTTAGGTTGGTGCTGTGTAAATTCACAAATAGGCAGGTGCAAAAAGATCACTGAGATTTTTCTGGTCTGATTGTCTTCATAGAGTGTATTACAGGAGGTGCTCTAGTTCTCATTTGAAATAGAACTCAAAAGTGCCTAGGCTTTATTTTGGACTTATCATAATGATGAATGCGTCTGAATCTTTACCGGTTCAAAAATAAGTACCGCAAATCCTAGGTCTTATGAAAGACTGAAGATGCAAAAATGCCGTGCCTCGGTTTTTCTTCGATTGTTCATAATTTTTAAAATCCTTTCACTCTTATTTGTGCAGCTTCTTCAGCTATGGGAGAAAAATGGGTATTTTGATGAGTCCATTATTCAGCAGTTACAAAGCCCGGCTCTTGGACTCGGCCAGTACCAGGTTAGCCACAAAAATACCGGTTTTCTTATTTATGCGAGTATTTTGAAAATTATTCTCCCCTTCAAAGGATAATGTTAATTTCTGATCCCCCTCCCCTCCCTTGAAGTTGCTTACGAGGGATTGCAAAACATAATGTAAAACATAACCTTGTTATTTCAAATGTTTGATAATCCAGCTGCTGATCTGGTCCTGGATACAGGATATGCACTGATACGGTGCTGTACATATTTGGCGGTGTCTTGTATGGCAGGGAGCATTTGGTCAAAAGGAAAGAAGCAAACGAGGCTTTAAATTGGATACACCGAATATAAAATTCGTTGTGGCAACAGGAACCTTTCCTTTTCATTATTAATAATGAACGCTGTTGATTCGAGCTGTATTGGAAAGACGGTACTAAAGATGGTGGGTTCCAGGCTGCGGAGGACGTTTTGGAAATCTCCGCAAAGCTTCGTAATGAGACTGGGTGGTTCTGCCAGCATTATCCCGCATCCTCGTGCATTTTTTGGGAGAGAGGGTGAAGGGCAATACAGGGAGCTCTGGCCAAGTGGATAGGGTAGGTATTATAGGTGCAGTGTTCATTTGTCCTCCTTGGCTTTTTTTATCAGGCGAATTTGATCACTGAATATGCAACGGTTGTACAGCCTGTGCAAGTGGCTTTCCAACAGCAGATCCAGAACCTGAAAACTCAACACGAGGAGTTTGTGAACAGTTTAACGCAGCAGCAGCAACAGCAGATCCAAATACCCCCGCTAGAGAATGAGGTGAAATCAACACCCCCTCCTCAAGCCCCAACAGCAGCCTCAGCCTCAGCTCCACCATCTGTTCCGGTCACACAAGCAGGTACTGAGCCGACCTGGGAAGTGTGCGAAAATCAGTGGGTGACAATTTTTTTTTACCTCCCCGCCCCCATTCTTTTTTAATAATGAGGCACAATGCACTGCTGGTTTGGTTCAGGCAAAAGCTTGATTCTGTTCAGAGCAGGTGCAGGCTGATGCTTGAGTATAAGAAGAATCAAAGAGATGAGTGTTAAATGAATCAGAAATCCTGTCTCCCAGTAATTAGATTTCTGCAGAAGGAATTCATCTGGAGCCCCGTGTGCTGATGTTTCATTGACCGCACTTGACTTTTGATGCTGACAGTAGTGTCTAAATTGTTCCAGATGATGGTAAATCTCAGCTGCCTCTGGCTGGTTCTACAGAGTATGACACAACCGGCTCTGGAGTGCAGGATCCTGCCTCAGGTGGACCACGTGGGCCTGGATCTCACGATCAGATTCCCCCAAATAAACCGCCCTGGTTTGACCAACCTCACCCTGTTGCACCGTGGGGTCAACAACAGGTAAGAAACGGTCCTGAAAACAGATGCGGGGGTTCGGAATGACTGTCTCGATTGTGGAGGTTGGGAATGACTGTCTTGGTCGTGGAAGCGCAGCGAAAAGCTGTGAAACTTAGAAATCCGGATTTCAATGCTAAGCTTTGTCGTTCTGAGCACAGTTAAAGGCAAAATGTTAATCGTATTTCGGTTTGTTAACCGCCACGCTATTCCTGTGAATAAGAGCTGTTTGGTTCAGTAACAGTTTGGTCTTTTCCCATCTTTTTTTCTGCAGTTGAAGTCATTCAGACTCCTATTTTAAGTGTTCTTTCACTTGTGCCCGTTGCCTATGGGCTGTATTTCCTTAAGAAGGTATGTTACTGTGTTCTTTCTTCTTCTAACCTAAAGACGGGCCTTCTGTACTTCACCTCCAGGGACCACCTCATTGTCCTCCCTGGAATAACAACCATGAAGGAATGTGGAATGAACAGAGAGATCAAGGCTGGAACAATCAGCGAGAGACACCTTGGAACAACCAGCCTGATCCTTCTTGGAACAACCAGTTTGAAGCACCGTGGAACAATCAGCATGAACAGCCTCCATGGGGTGGGGGTCAGAGGGAACCTCCATTTCGAATGCAGCGGCCACCTCACTTCAGAGGCCCATTTCCTCCACATCAGCAACATCCCCAATTCAACCAGCCCCCGCATCCGCATAATTTCAACCGCTTTCCACCTCGCTTCATGCAGGATGATTTCCCACCTCGCCATCCCTTTGAAAGACCTCCTTATCCTCATCGTTTTGATTACCCCCAGGGGGATTTTCCTCAAGGTAAAGTGTGTACCAGGCCAGGTTTTCTTACGTTGTAATGCTGATTGCCATTACAGAATTATTTAGTGATTTGGGGTGGCAGTTTTATCATTGGTGGACTGTTGTGATTTTCCTAAGCGACGTTTGGAAAGCTGCTGCTAAGAACTCGGTAGTAAACGCTTGCAGAGTCGGATGCTTCCATGCTTTTTGAGTCTGGCCTAATGGCTAAGAAATCGTAATCCAAATTCAAGTCGGCATCTCTACGGGCGCCTCTTTTGCGACTACTTTGCTTTAGGAGTAGTAAGTTCAAAGGTGAGAAGCAGCATCTTCCTGTGGATTTAATCGCCTGCACATCAGCCCCTAGGTGAGGGCTGATGAGAGCTGTGACCTGTGTAGACGGAAGAAGTTAAGAGGAAGGCTGAAAGGATTTGTTGCTGTGCATGCGGTCGTTCATTTTCTTTTTATTTTGTCTGCCAAGCGCTCTGGTTGTCTGCCTTTAATGTTGTGTGGCTCGGTAGTGTGTGGTGAAATGATCCCTAGCTCCGGTTCATCCTCTTCGTTGGGTCCGTTCTCTTGTTGGAACGTGGAAAAGTGCGGGAGTGTAACCAGGTGCCGCTTGCCTGGCTCGTGGCTGTCCGCAAGTCCGCTTCGGTTCTGCTCGGAGGTAGTTTCCATTTCACCTGTGGGAGTTACTGTTACTCTGAAATGATCCTTATCAGTGTAAAGACCAAAGATCACCCTGGTTCTGTGTGACAGGTCATGTAGAAGATACGTTATGTTTCTGTGTAGGAGTTGCTACATTAATCCTAAAAGTTTCTCAATTTTCCAAGTCTAAAAGTGGTTGAAAACCAATGGCTTTGAGTTTATGTATTTAGGGTTGAGTTTAACTTCTTTAGTAGACATTTTCCCTTTTTTTTTCCCTTGGGTTTTATTGCTTGGATGGTTTTTTTAAGAATTGTGGTAGAGAACAGGGAGAAAGGGAGAACTCCCTCTTGTCCGAGGGAGTTTAGGTTCAAGTTCAGAATGAGATGCTCAGTTTTGGATTCTAGTGGTGATTTAAAATGTTCGTTGTTTCACGCAAAGTTGTCGGAGGAAGGGATCTACTAAACCGGATGGTTAGAATTGGGACACCAGTGAAGCAATGACAATACAGATTCTGCTTGAGTTCTGATGACAATGAGTCAAATAGTACCGGCTTGAGATTGGGAAGTGGCTGTAATGGCTTTTCCTGGAAAAACTGTTAAACCTGCTGTAAATGATGTTGATTTTCAGTCTTGCGTTTTTCTTCATAGAGTGCAGTGAGTTCAGCAGGGTCTCCTGGCGTTCGTGCCGTTTGTGCATCAGTGGTTGGATGAGTGTCGCTCGCTTCCCCATTTTAATGGAATTATTATCTCTACCTCTTCTCCAGTTTTATTTTTCTCCAAAAGTATTTTCACCCACTGATGTGAATTAATTGCTGCCGTATGCGTTTCTTTATATACGTTGATTTGGCAGAGAGACGGAACTAATTACAGCTCCGAGCTGAGTCACGGTCGCGTACTTAGCTTCCCACCGGTAGCTGCCCTGCTTCATCCAAAACCTTTTGTTCCCGAGTGTGTCTTTGTTGTGGTCCTTTTGACCACGGTATGTCCCAAAGGAAGCGGTGGCTTGGGGCTGAGCTATCCTGTCGTCTAGAGAGCAGTTGCTGTGGCCGGGGAGGTACGTGCGCTGCAGGGTATTGGTGAGCGTGGACCTGTTGCCAGCCTCTGGTCCTTCGGTTCTGGTGCTTTGCCGGATCTGCCAAGATTGGGTTTTAGGATAAATGCAGAAATTGAAGTATGCCTCTGATTGCGTTCCTTTCTTGATAGCTAAATAAAGCATTTTAACCCTCCCGCTCTGCAGAAATTGGACCTCCTCATCATCATCCTGGTCACAGGTTGCCTCATCCTGGAATCAGTGAGCATCCTCCCTGGGGAGGACCACAGCACCCTGATTTTGGGCCTCCCCCACATGGATTTAATGGGCAGCCCCCTCACATGCGGCGCCAGGGGCCGCCTCACATGAACCACGATGATCCCAGTCTGGTGCCAAATGTTCCCTACTTCGATCTTCCTGCTGGACTGATGGCTCCACTTGTCAAAGTAAGTGCTTGCTGTGGGACTGACCGGTGGGATTGGAAGATCCAAAACCAGTTGCTGTTATTAGGGACAGTCCAACGTGGATGTGTATAATTTCAAATCCTTACGATCCGCAGCCAGTTGCATAGGGTGTGAGAGCGCAGGACTGGTTGCGGGGACTAGGTAGTGAAAATGGTGATCATTTTCATGTGTTGTGTGCTAGGGGAAGCTGGTTGAACTGTGTGAAAGACTAATTTGTACTTGAAAGTCTGACCCCTATTTGTAGGAAATGGTGATGGCCAGTGATTTCCAGAAGGCCAGAGAGACCTCACGGGTCTGATGTGGCCACTGTACTAGTTCTTCGTAATCAGAATTCTCATGAAGATGTTTTACAAGTGTTAATGTACAAAGAAGGATAGAGAACAGGAAACGTACTTATATCAGCATCTTCAGGGATATTTACAGTTATGTCTTCTGTATTTGAAATTAACGAAAAAGCCTCTTCCAGCTCTTTCTGTTATTCTCATACACCAGTTTGTGCCAGGCTTCCATCCAGCCACATTAGCACAAAGGTGGATGAGATCTGCATTTTATCTACCTGGTGACCCACTTAATACTGCTACCTGTGCACTGCAGGCTTTTCTCAGAGAACTCACAATAGTGATAGCACGAGTTAGCATCGGGTCATCTGCAGAATCCTTATTTCCAGATCACTTTTTATCTGGTTATTGAAATTTGAGGGCTCCACACAGCGAAATCTCTATTTAACTCTTCAGGTAGCCACCTGAAGAATGACACAAATGTAATTTGCTTTGTTTCCGGCAGCTTGAAGATCACGAGTATAAACCTTTAGATCCCAAAGACATACGTCTTCCACCTCCGATGCCCCCCAGTGAGAGACTCCTGGCTGCGGTTGAGGCATTTTATAGTCCGCCGTCTCATGACAGGCCTAGAAACAGGTAAGAGTAGATGTGATGTAGCCAATAAAATGGTAAGGAAAATGCCTTAGGAAGGTGTCTCAAACCACAAAGTGCCTCCCTCTCTTGCCTGCATCTGGTTCTCCTAATGCACTTGTTGCATTGCAACTGTAGTTGCCATTTGATCTTGTACTGAGTTTTGTGAGACGGCTTTGCCCAGACCCTTCGTTCTGTACAAAATCTGGTGAAAATCCTTAAGGTCGCCGCTGAAGTGGAATTTACACACGGGGGTTCTGTGTGGTTGATTTGTTGCAGTGAAGGATGGGAGCAGAATGGACTGTACGAATTCTTCAGAGCAAAAATGAGAGCAAGGAGGAGGAAGGGTCAGGAGAAGAGAAACAGGTGAGAGTTCCCATGTTCTGCCACCTTCTGCTTTGAGCTGTTCATTTGGAAGGTGCTTGGGCTAAATGCAGAGGGAAAGTCTACTCAGCAACATGCTGATGGAATAAGTGAGTTTCAATGTGCTGGAGTTTCTGTCTGATCTGCAAAAAACAGAACTGGTACAAGTTGCCCAGAGAAGCTGTGGCTGCCCCATCCCTGGAAGTGCGCAAGGCCAGGGGCATGGAGCAATCTCGTCTGGAGGAAGGTGTCCCTGCCCGATGGCAGGGATTGGAACCAGATGAGCTTTAAGGCCCCTTCCGACCCAAACCGCTTTGTGATTCTGTGAAACAGTTTTTCACACTCGAGCTTTCACTTTCTCTGCAGAAGTAGTGCTTGTGTGTAATTTGAATTTGATCGGGAGTAGATTTGTGTTTCTGATGCTTTTCCGTGGAATCTCACTGGAGTTTCTCTGCTCGTCTGTGCAGTGGGCCTTCTCGATCTCGCAGTCGGTCTAAAAGCCGAGGTCGTTCGTCTTCCCGGTCTCATTCACGATCTTCAAAGTCATCTGGCTCCTACTCGAGATCACGCTCTCGCTCTTGCTCTCGATCGCGATCCTATTCTCGCTCACAGTCCAGGTAGGGCACGGGGAGGGGGGCTGAACCTTGGGAACTGGGGAATAGGAAAAACCCGACCCTCCAGGCTGATCCAAGGAACTGCGGGGGTTGCTCTGGTAACTGGCGTGCTCTCCCTTTCAGAAGCCGGAGCAGGTCCCGCTCCTCTCACAGCCGATCGCGGTCTCGGTCACGGTCTCGATCCAAATCGTACTCCCCGGGAAGGCGGCGCCGTTCCCGCTCTCGCAGCCCCACTCCTCCGTAAGTTTTGGGTTGGTCCCATCTCCTTCTACCTGGGCTGGTTGAATGGAGCGCCTGCAGGGGCACTGCCTCGTTACCAGGGGACAATAAGCGTTTCAACAAAGAATGGAAAAGATGATGGAGAGCAGGTTTAGAAACAATTTATCTGCTACATGTGCTTATAGAGAGAATATTACTCCTTTGTGGTGGCTTTTTATTCTTACAAAATGTAATCTAATGGCTTTAATAAAGAATAGCTTAGTAGAGTGGATGGAATCGTGTTGGATGTTAATGCTTAACAGAATAGCACTGACAATGCTTTGTGTCAGAGTAGTATCACCGGTTCCTAATTTGTTCTTCTTATTTTCTTAGCTCTTCTGCTGGTTTGGGCTCCAGTTCTGGGCCTCCTATACCAGAATCGAGACTCGGAGAAGAAAATAAAGGCCATCAAATGCTAGTGAAGATGGGTAAGATGCTGCTCTAGAATCTTACGCGAGCCAGGGAACAATATTAGATGCCAAAGTCTTAGATATAATTAATTAATGCATGTTCATAAGGAATTATTCCTTGGATTCCAAGGTCAGCGTAAGAATATTCAGAGATCTAAGTATGTAGAGCAGTGATAGTTGCCTTTCTGGGAAAGATACAGAAGACAGGGACACGAGTTTGGCATCAGATAGAACTGACCCTACCTGAGGTATTACATCTCCCTGCAGTGCAGGTCAGCAGGGTCGACCTGACAGATGGGGCTTGCACTGCCTTTCTTCTTACCCTCCTAATGGTTTTTAGGAATAGCGCTGCCGTTAGCTCCTAGCATGTCTGCGTACGAATGCTTGTGAAATAAATGGGATGGTTCACATGTTGTTTCAGGTTGTCTGTTCCCATCCTGCTTTATCAAACTGATGCTGTCTTTGGTTGTTTCCAAAATGTCCACCTTTGTCTTCACAATTCTAGTAATAAAAATAAAACACTGTGAAAGGATTGCAATGTTGTGTCCTTGCTCTGCAGGATGGAGTGGATCTGGTGGACTGGGAGCCAAGGAACAAGGAATTCAGGATCCAATTAAAGGAGGCGATATCCGAGACAAATGGGATCAGTACAAAGGAGTGGGAGTTGCTTTGGATGACCCTTACGAAAACTACCGAAGAAAT
The DNA here is from genome assembly GCF_049639895.1 of Pseudopodoces humilis. Taxonomy (NCBI): domain Eukaryota; kingdom Metazoa; phylum Chordata; class Aves; order Passeriformes; family Paridae; genus Pseudopodoces; species Pseudopodoces humilis. Next base: position 24,649 of record NC_142227.1, read on the forward strand.
AAAAGTTACTCGTTTATCGCACGCATGAAGGCCAGGGATGAATGTAAGTGAATGTTTCTCATCAATTTAGAAACCTCTATGGACTTGAGAGTGATTTTTGTAAACCCAAATCAAAGTATTGGTAACTCTTTCTAATATAACTAATACAGTGAAACAACAGGTAAGTGGACACGTACTCTGATTAACCCAGCGGGTTTTCCTTTTTAGGCATTGTGCTGCGTTCTAATTTCTGAAATGTTAACTAATTAGCGTGTTCTGTGTAAGTCGCTTCCTGGCTGCGATACTGAGCCCCCATGTCTTTGAATGTTGCCCCACAAAAACTCGGAGCAGTCGCAAAGTTAGCGGAGGGGGAGCTGTGCCACACAAGGGATGGCTGCCGCAGCAGGGAGCTCTTCCTGGCTGGTGTCATGTTAGACTACACTTACTGTGTACACTCCTGCCCTATTCAGAGTTTCCTGCCGTTAGTCCCGTGTTCTGCCAAAGCCAGAACTGGTAATAAATTCCCTGTAGTGCAGGAAGGGTTCAGAAAAAGTGGAGGTGTTTATAAGAGGTGAAGACAGTTACCCAAATGATGGATTTTTGTAGAGAGTCTGTGATACATTGAACATCAGCACTTGCCAACAGCTAGAAGGAAAAAGCTGGCATGCTCAGCGAAATGTCACTTCTGCCTCCAGCTCTGTGCAATCAAATAGGTTCAAATAAAGCCCCATAAGGAAAAATTCCTTATTGACAGAACCCTCTTTCCATAAAACATTTCAGACAGCTTAGGTAGTGACTGCAGAATGTGTAAGAACTCTTCTTCCTATTGTTTCAGTGAAGCGTGAAACACAAGACCCTCCACCACCCGAATAAGACTCTGAAGAAAGATGTCTTGCATCTTCTGCAAAACATTAAACTTGTAGAAATCCGGATTAAAGTCTGGAGGAAGTGACAAATTAATTTTAAAACTATGGTGAAAAATGGAAAGCTATGACATGTACTTCAACACTTGTCAATTAGTGCTTAAAAAAGGCCAGTTGTTACTATGACATGTCTAGCAAGTTTAAAAATTTCCATTTATCTTGCAAAACTTTCTAATTAGTTCCCCATTTTATAGTAGAATTAAACCCCCTTCAAGCTCTTCCTGGTGCAGGACTGTGCCTCATTCATTCCCGTGGAATACAGACATTATCTGATGTGCTTGTATGTTCTCTAGTTCCATAATGTATGTTTATTTCTCTCAAAAGGTTAATTCTATTTGAAGTGGAGGGGTGCTGCCTTGGGATCAAGTCAGACTGATGCTGAGCAGTGTATCCTAATGTCTAAATGGGGAATGAAGCATCTAGTTCCAGTGCAGGTGACCTCTGAGCACTGTGCGAGCTTTTAGAACCTTCCACCCACCACCAGGCCCCGCCCAGCAGCTGCTGCAGCCGCCACTCGGGGCAGGACGCAAGGGTCAGTTCTCCGGTAGCTTTCCCAGCACTCTGAGGGATGAGCAATGCTTTGTAATGGAACACAGTCTTTGAGCTTTTTATATTTTTGTATATACCCTTCAATAAAAGCCAATTAGTTCATTAGAAGAGAATCCATTTTCTCTGCTCTACACGTTTCTATCAACCAGATGTCCTCGCAAACTTGCTGTAATCTAAATGAAAAAAGAAACAAACCTTTTGTAACTGTTTCCAGAGACCACCGGCTAGAGCTGTTTGGCCCTTGCACTGCACTTCCGCTCCCCGGGTCTGCGTGGTGGTTCCCTTTTCCAGTCACTTGTTTGTAGAGCAAAAACCCTCTTAAAATCATTCAGTTAATATGGTGGAATATCAGTTTATTCTAGATCTGCTGTAGTTGTGGAATTGTACCTGTCCATGAATCGGCGTACAACACCTGTATGTTACCAACTTGTGAATGTTGTTGTTTTGCTTTCCAATAAACAATTTTTTTTTTAAATAAAAAGACAGCTGAGATTTCAGAGTAAGTGGATTCCTGGACCTTCATTATAAGCTTCCCTTGTTTTGAATTTATCTTAATAAACGCACCCAAGCGTGTGTGTGGGCTTGTTGTAATCTGACAAGGCTGATTATATAGAAACACTGTTTGGATAATGGCAGGATATGGTTATTTTCTACTGTGGTCATATTTCTCAGGGGCTGTAGTACAGACTTTCATTTCTACCACGATCATAGATGCGGTCACGGATCTGACAATTCACGGGATAAGCGTGTGCATCGTGATGACTTATCACGGTCCCATTAGACACACGTGTTATCTCAATGTCTCTTTTGCGGACGTAGTCTCGCTGCGTATCCCTGTATTGTGCACGTGAGTAAAACTTTCAGGTATAGAAAAGTAAATGATATATAACAATTAGCAACTTGTACTAACTCATTTTTACTCAATAGCAGTTTGTACATATAATTTCAATACAGTTTATAACCTTTTGCCTGTACAACTTGGAAAAGTTTCTTATTTCAGCCTTAGAGCTGTAAATATAAATGTCACTTGAAGTTGAATAACTGCCCAAGCAGTTACTTCTCCTGGGCTCTCTGAATTTCTTCAAGCGCTTGCTCAATTGTTAGAGGTGGGGATTTGTGATTCTTGATGTACTGGGGAAAAAAAAAAAACACAAAAAGTTAATCAACTACTGTCTTAATTATGTAGATTATTATTTACTAAGCAGTAGAAAGCAACGTCAAGATATATGCATGTTTCTGTACTGCTCACTTGAGTACAGCTAAATGCTACAACAGGAACCTTAATCTTTTAAAAACTACGGCCTCCAGCAGGACTTGAGTCTTTTTTTTCCCTTTAAACTTATTCATTGATCATATGCAAAGAAACTGGGTTCACAGCAAATACCACAAGCATTTGGAAAGGAATATACACTCAGTCTCTGGTTTGTCATAAATACCTCTTTAGCCTCTTCCAGGGTATGGTAGTGGAACTTCTCATGCTCTAATGACTCCACGAGGGATGTGTGAAGGTGGTGAACATTCTCAACAAACTGCTGGGTCAGCATCACGTGCTGCTTGCACAGGGCATGTAAAACGAGAACTGAGGGGCTGTACGCGGTCAGGGCTGCAAGAAAGGGACGGGACGTACTGCGGTGAGGCACAGCCGGCAGCAAGGGCTGAACAAACCAAGCCAGATTTAGGTGCAGAAAATAGAGTAAAAAAGAATAATAAATGTGTTTTTGGTACCTTCTACTGAATCCATGCTGATCACGTGACTGGCAATTGGTACTGGATCGATGTAGCTGGTTCCAACAGATGGGGTGAGCACTGCAGAGGGGTTTGCTGTGCATAGGAGATAGCATCAGAATTACTGGGTGGGGAGAGTGGAAAGGCTTAGTGCTACTGCTTAGTTCTTCAGCAGTTTCTTGGGACAGCAGCTGCCCTAAGACCACTGCACAGCCTAACAGGAGAATTCTGTCAGCCAAAAAAATGCTGAGATAGTTATAGAACTTCCACAGTTTCTTTACTCTCAGGCTCACAACACCATTGCAGAAGGGACCTTTTCTAACCCTAGGCACAGTACAAATAAAGACTTTCGTACTCGATGCTTTGGTTTTCAAGCACACTAAAGTTTCTACTTCCTCCTTGAGTGTGGCAAGGAATAATGGCTCTTAGTGCTTTTTCCTTTAAGTAAAGAGACGTAGGCAGGGAGCTACCCCTCAGGATGTGAAAGCTCATATCTGATCCTGTCATGGGGCCATAATGCTTTCCCAAGAGAGAAGTTAAATGCAAAAGAACTCTATGAATGAGCAATCACTTCAGTAACGGGACAATGCTATTATTTACGATAGTAAAGATAGCAGAATGTTGAATTTCATTTGAAAGTACTACTCGTGCTATTGTGAGCTCTGTCGCTAACACTTGCTCATCCAGCCTTAGGTCCTGTGCAGAGTATTTTTAAGCAAAAAAAGATTTCTTACTATGATATTCAATCCCAGTCTTTTCTGTAGACAGCAGATCAAAGTGTTGGGCTTTGGAAAATTTTTTTATTTAGCACCAGTGAGTGTAAGCTGGCACTCAAGTGAAGAAGTCTATCGAGGCTGACTGCACTGGCATACATAAAAGTGTAAAACTTGCCCGACTAGGCCGGTAACTGCTGAACTCACCCTTCGCCCAGCAGTAGGTGAATGGAGGCTCTATTGTCTGAACCGCGGTTTCTGTGACGGTCACTTGGTGCCTCCGGTTGTGCTGCTCTTGGGTAGCCCACGAGGATGACGCTGAAGACGGGCATACTCCAGAACATGAGCAGCTCTCAGAATGCCCCTCTACAGATTCCCGGTCTGTTGTAGACAGAGACCTTTCAAAGTCTTCAGAATATTCTGAATTAAGAGTTCTCTCATTCTGATTAAGATAATCCTGTTTGCGTGGAGGAAAATGTGAGGAAACTCCACTTAAATGTTCACAGATTTCAGCTTCAGAGATGCATTTTTCAACTTCCTCTTCCTTCTCTGTGAGTGAAGAATCACTCACAACAGTCACTGCACTGGTCATTTTAAGAGCGGGCTGGTCCTCTTCCACCAGCAATGCATCTTTTTTCACATATTTGTTTGATTCTTGAGTAAACCAAATGTCCTTTCCCTGTAAAAGTATTTATTTTAGAACCTCCACACTCCACCAAACAAAGGCAGACTAGGAATATGTGCTAGTGGGGATTTTCTACTTACTTTGTGCTTTAATTCTGCTGCCTTACTGGAAGGATCTGGTGCCAAATCATCAAGGCTCAGGATATTCAGTCTGACATCTGCAAACAAATGACACCTACTCGTGAGAACTTGTATGAAAATTACAGTATGCTTTCCCTAAGTGAGAAAAGTGGGGGGAAAAAAATCAGTACTAACTGAAGTACTACAAGTACCTAACTACTAGTTTAGTATTAAAAAGTAACAGCAATCAGTCACTGATTCTTTAGCTTGGCAGGAACTCCTAAAATTTCCTCCTTTGATCTGCTGACATTCCTGAAGTTCAGGAGGTTTTTGTTGCCCCTCATTTCCAGCTGTTCTCACTCCGACCCACAGATCGGTACATTGTGCCACTGATACACGAAAACTACTCTGAATGTTCTAATTGTTTTGACATCGTAATGTCACCCAGGGCAGCATCATTAATCTGAACCCATTACAGTTATAAGAAATATACAAACCTATTACACTAGAAAAAAGAAACAGATTGAGATAATGACTTTGATCAGGCCTTGGTTTGTGTAAAATTTCACCAGTGAATCCTTTAAAAGTGACTTATTTGCCCATGTTTATTAAGAGAGTTTATCAGGAGGTTATCAGTACAATTCATACTGAGATGGTATTTTAGAAAACTTACGTTTCAAGCTGCTGCTGGTTGAATCTTCTGCATCAGCTCCTTTAGAAAATAATTCATCCAACGACTTTATGTCGCTTCTGTCACTTTCAAGGGATTCTTGGATTTGCTTGGTGTAGCCTGCTTTAGGCAGAGCAATCTTTACGGTGTTGTCTTTTATGGAAGGCGAAAGCAATCGAGATCTCATGGTATGTCCTGACAGGTTTCTGCTGGCGGGCAAAGGTGCTGGTGAATTAACTCTACCAAACACACTTTTCTCTGAGTCTTTGTTGTGAATAGAAGATGCTTGAGATAACTCTGCTGGTGAAACCTCCTTGCAAGGTGGAGGAGCCCTTCCTGATGGAACTGGAGTCTTGCTCTTTTTGAAGAACGTGACAAAGAGATTTATGTGTTACTCCACTGTTATGTGTAGATTGCAAAAGGGAGAACAAATCATTGTGGGTAAAACAGACTAATGTTAAGATGTGAATCTGAATTGTATCATGAGTGAGACTAAATTTAAAATTTAGTTCCTGGTGTTAGCTAAATAAAACCAATTAAAACAATTATATAAAAGCATTAATAAAGAGACATAATCCAGCAAAGTTTGTATTTACCTTTCTACCACACTGAGCATCACTTTCCAGAACTTCCTGATTCCCATTTCCAGTAGAAAACCCCAAAGAGCTCTTCATCAATTCTCTCATTTCCTCTTCATCGCTATCCAGATTAAGCTGTTGTTTAACCATAACATTCCTTTTAGGGCTTTGAATGCTTTCCTCGTCCTCAGAACAGGCATCCCTGCGGGTCCCATTCCCGCTGCTGGTACCGTAATTCTTCCGGTACTTCTTGCCCCTGGCACCGCCTTCATGCTCAGAGGCAGATGAGGTGCACTCCTCAGCCAAAGGCTTCGGGCCCGAGTCGGTGGTCTGCAATTCCAGGTACTTTTTTCGGCCCATAATTTTGCTTTCTAGTTGCGCCACTTTATTCAGGACTGAGCTTAACCGCGTGTGGGAGGCGCTGCCCAGAGTGCTCTGGGCTACACGGCTGCTCCCTGCCCACACGGGGCTTCCTGGCATCTGGCACCGCTGGATCCCAGAAGCGTTTCCATCGCATACTTTCAGGAATCTGCCGTGGTGGGACGGAGTTCTTCCAGCGTTCTCCAGCTCTACGTCCACCACGGTGAGGTCACCGCGGGCGCTGTGGCTGTGGCCCTGCCAAGAATCACAGAGTCGCTGATCTTAGGAAAGACCTGACATCATCGAGTCCAACTTGTGACTGATCCCCCCGCGTTGTTAACCAGACCAAAGCACTGAGTGCCATATCCATCCTTTCCTTAAACATCTCCGGGGATAGCTACTCCACGGGCAATCCCTCCCGATGTCTGGCCACCCTTTCTGTGAAGAAATTCTTTCTGACGTCCAACCTAAACCTCGCCTGGCACAGTCTAAGACTGTCCTCTCGTCCTGTCCTTGCTTCCCTGGGAGCAGAGCTGGTCACTACCCGGCTGCACCCTTCCGTCAGGGAGCTGTATGAAGGGGGTTGAAAAGATCCCTCCTCACTCAGGACGCGAACACCGGCCCCGGCCGAGGCTGCCTATGTACAGACCGAGATAGGGCGCTGGTGCCTCACCTGCCCTCGGCCCGCGGGTGCCCGAGAGATCGCGGCCATCCGGGAGGGGACGAGACAGAGATGAACGGGGCAAGACGGCCGGGACGGGGCGGGACAGGGTCGGAGAGCACGGCATCGAGTCCGCCCGGCCCGAGGAGGCGGTGCGCGGCCGTGTCCTGGCCCAGTATCCCGCCCACTCATTGGCTCCGCGCGAGCGACGGAGCCGCCAGCCAATCGCAAGCAGGTTTACAGCCGCCGGCACTGGACGCCCCGACTGCAAGCCCCAGCGTGCACCGCGGTCCATAAATGGGGATTTTTATGAACCCGCGATTTGCTAATTATTGGAGCGAGTTGGGAATTGATCCAGTTGTTCAGCAGGATTTGCGCTAAGACCCCTGACTGAAATACCATATTGTAGGCTATTACCTGCCCTTTGTACTTGCGTGTCATTTCCAGGGACTTGGTGAAACTTGTACTTCGTGTGTCGCAGTGAAATTTGGCATTAGGTATCTAACATCATTGTATAGTTGTAATACAATTATATAGCTATTGAACTTATGCCATGGATAATTTTTATTTTGCCTAGTTTTTTGTTTTTCTGGGATAATTTTCTAGTACTTTCTAGTGTTATTATTCTGTAAGGCAGTTCCTAGGACTTGAGTTTAAGGTTCTTAAAAACTTTCCCTTTGTATCTCTAAAGCCTTGTCTGACAGTTATGCGCACCTATATACTCCGATTATATATTTTGATTATAATGCCAGATAAGACTTACGAAATAAAAATTGATAATGAAATGCATCTGGCAACCCGCAAGATGATTTAGATTGCTTACCACTGAGGAAAATTAATGATAAAAGAAGCCCACGGACTGGGATGATTGAATCTGAATTTCTGATTGAAATTACATCAAACCTGAGGCCGGGCCGGGCTGTCCTTATTCTGTGTTAGTGTATTATTTAATTTCTTTTTAATATTGTTGAATTATGCACTGGGTTTTCCCTTTGACAGTTCTGAAATAGACATACAAAGTGCCTGGATGCTGTCTTAATAATTTATTTTTTTAATTAATTAATTAATTAATTTTCCCTAATGCCGTGAGGGAAATGAATTGGAAACAACGAATGACGTGCCTGATTTTTCTGTCTGGCCTGTCTTTTACCTCCATTTTGTAACTTTTTCAGTAATTTCCTTCAATCTTTTCTCAAGTCCTTCTTGTTTTCTGCACTTCCTTCCTCCCACAAGAACTAAGGCTTCAAATTTAGAAAAAAAATTTACGCAGACTTCAGAGCCCAGGGCTCTGCATTTACCTCTGGACGCCGGCTGAGAGGATTTTGTATGCTGAGGAGAAAGGAAGAGGTGGGAATCCCTGGAAGCCCCGACGTCAGCTGTGCCACTTTATAGTCTGTTGACTGAGTGAGGTCAAATTTTTCTTTTCAGCCCCAAGCACTGCAAAACAATTCCAGTGACGGTCTGGGGTGCAGAACTTTTAAAGCTCTGAAATACGACGGTTGCCCTGCACCTTTTTTTCCTAAATGGATTTAACTTTTATGTGATCGCAGTGGTCCAGCCTCGGTCAGGCTGCTGCTCAGGATTTATACTCTGCAATCAGGGGCTTGTTAACTTTGATGCGTTTGATGCCGAAAATTTGATCCTAGACCAGAAGAAGCTTCACTGGGGATGAAGGACCTCCAGTGGATGAAGGCTGCTTTGACAGGTTTTAGAGATACAAAGTTGATCTAGGACTGGAGCGTCTCTCTGCCGGCGAAGGGCTGAGAGAGCTGGGTCTGTTCAGCCTTGAGAGGAGGCGCCGAGAGAGGACCTCACCCCCTGTCTGTCAGTGTCTTCAGGGAGGGGTCAGAGCGTGGCCGGGCTCTGCTCCGCGGGCCCCAAGAATGGGACAACAGGCAGCAGGCAGAAGCTGATGCCCAAAAAGTTCCACCCGAGTATGAGGAAGAACTTCTTTTCTTTTCTGTGCGGTGACTGAGCACTGGAACAGACTGCAGTCTCTCACTGAAGATATTCCAGAACTGTGTCGACGCAATCCTGTGCCTTGTGCTCTGGGATGGCCCTGCTGGACAGGGACGTGGGACTTGGTGGCCCACTGTGGTCCGTTCCGTTTTGGGATTATGTGACTGCCCAGGGAGGTGGTGGTGAAGTTCCCATCCCTGGAGGTGTTTTAAGGAGCGACGGGACTTGGCACTCAGTGCCCTGATCTGGCTGACAAAGTGGCGATAGGTCAAAGGTTGGACTCAATGGGTTCTAAATGATGCTAAATAATTTAGATTTATTACCCATCAAATGGATTCTAAATGCATTCGAAATGATTCAGTGACTCTGTGGACCGCTGCGGGCAGCGGGAACTGCCGTCGGCGAGCGCCTGCCGGGCCCCGACAAAACCGCGGCCGCTCACCGGCGGGTATCGTTCGGGCACCTCGTCAGCGGCCGCCACCGCCTCCTCGGGCCCGCCCGGCCCGGCCGTGCCGCCGCCTCCCGCCTCTCGCTCCGCCCCGGCCGCGGCCCGACCCAGCGGGAGGAAGATGGCGGCGCTCATCCCCCTCAGCCAGCAGGTACCGGACTGCTTGGGGACGCGCGGCCCTCCGCGCTGGCGGCCGCGCGGGCGCGGGGAGCGACAGCGGGGCTGCACCGTACGCCGGTGCAACCGGGCCGGGACTGGCGCTGAGTACAGGCTCTGTGCCGAGAGGGGCTCGGCCCGCGGGGAATGAGGGTCGGGGCGCGGCGGGAACGGGTCCCGGTTGAGGCAAGGGCGGCAAGCGGCCCCCGCCGTGCGCCGGGGCGGGTGCTGTTGGGGGGCCGCAAGCTGCGCCGGCGGCCTCCCCTCATGGAGGCCCTGGGACTGCGTCCCTGGGGAGGGGTTGAGGGTCTCCTGACGCTTCCCTACCCCGAGCCGCCGGGATTACCGTAGGCCAGAGGTTCGAAGGCAAGGGCCGGTGCTCCGCACGTCATCCCGTTTTCCTGCTCGTACCGGAGGGTTGATGCCGCCTGGAGCTGCTGAGCTGTTGTGACAGGATGTCGTGACTGTGTAGGGTGTTTAGGCGGTACGTGAGGAGCGCGGCCGTAGCGCGGGGACACCGGGAAGGGACTGAGGGATGAGCGGAAGGTGTTCTGTCAGAAGGAGGATGAGCTTCTGCGGGGCAGGGGACAGGGCACATATCCCTGACTCTTGGGAGAGGCTGTTTCCAGCTCTGGTCGAATGCTTGGGATCCTTGGGTTGATTTCTGGTGTTACAAGTTTTTTGATTGATTTCTTACCCAAATAATTCAAGCCTAAGCAATGTGATCGCTGTTTATGATTTTCCATAGCCCTGTGATGACAGTCAGTTTACTTATTTGCTTTAAAGCAAAAGAAAAGCAACACCACCCCACTACCTTCAGTGTCTTGAAATTAAAACTATTTTCTATGCTGTGCCTAGGCCAGTCAGGCATTCCAAATGACTCCTGTTAGTATTTGGGATTATTTAAATATGTTGACTTCCTTTTAATAATGATCTTTGAGTTGCAATTCTCTAAAAATTTATCTCTCAATGGAGTTATGTGATGCTTGGATGACATAACTTGCTGTGTGTCTTACTAAGAACATGTACTGCTGTTTAGCTTCTGTTTAGTAGCTGTCCCGATTAACAATCCGTTTGATTAAGTGAACGTATTCAGAAACATCTGGAATCGTCCATGTATGCACAAACTGTTACGAAAAATTTTCAAGCGGTTAATGTGGTGCAATATGTGCAAGTCAAACTCTGGATGTGAAAAGTTCTATAGTACTTTGGTAAAAATCAAATAATTAGTGCATACTTACTCTAGAAATCCAGTTTCTCTGTTGTTTAAATTCTCATTGATCTTTGAGAAATTGGCATCAGTGGTATTCCTTTTGATAGAATATGTTATGTTTGGGGGGATAAAGGACCACGTTCTGTAAACACATCAGGTATTTTTATAGTATTTTCCAACTAATTCAGTGGAAGCATTGTAGTTCTAAAACTTGTTTTCCTATATTGAACTGTCGAGAGTAATCTAGCTATAATCGGGGCAGAAAACAGTATTTCCTTTACAGTAATAAAGTTCCTCTTTTAATAGCCTCAGTTTTGTGATTACTGAGGAGATGTGTGTTAGAGTAAATGCCAGAAATGGAATTAGACAGAATAGGAGAGGGTACGTGTGCTGTACTGTTGAGGCACGTCCACTCAGAAAGATACAAAGTAAGACTGTTGATACCAACATATTAAGAGCTGCAAACAGCATGGGTAATTCAAGCAGATTAAAATATTTGATCATATTTTATCATTAATCATTTATCATAATAATAATAATAATTTCTTTAAAAGATTTAATGTGATCCAGAGCTCTTTGTGGTCCTGAGATGACCTCAGGAAAGAGAACTGTATTAATTGTTCTGGTGGCAGGCACTTACTCCTGCCTGTTTCCCAGACCTTCACTAAGGGACTTGGAGCAGTATCCATGTGTGTGCACTGCGTACCACAAACACAGCATAAGGATCTGCTGTGAGTGTGCAGGCTCAAGAATTGAACTTCTGAACAGGAAATCAACTTGGATTAAACAATGAGGCACTAGGGCTCCGAACGGTCTGTCTGGGAGACGGTCTAAAGTGTTGGTCAGAGGTGATGTTTTGGGGAGTATAGACCAGGCGCAGGAACCATGGGGTGGATAAACTGTTAGTCAAACTGAACCTCTCTAACAGGTTATGCTTTGACATCATCAACTTTGCGCTCTTCAAAATTTTTGTCTCTGTTGGCATTGACGATCTTGGGTTGGTCCTTCATCAGCAGATGTCAGTAAATTACAGAATCCACTTGAATGATAGTGATGTCATCACATATAGTGGTGGGTAGATAGACAGCTGTGCTATTTTTATCACTTGAACCCATTTTGCCTGGTCTGCTTCATCACAGAGATGCAGCCATTTAGGTAAATCGGTCAGAGAGACTGAATCTTTGTAAAATTCTGCAAGTAGAGAATCGATGCCAAAGTGCTTTCAAGCAGCGCTTGGGTGAGTAGTAGAAGAAATTTCACAGCATTGAAGCACATCACCCTGGCTTCCCACCACCTCTGCCAGGTAAGTCAGCTCCGCATCACGGCTGACAATATCAAATGAGGGTGACAGGAGTGTCTGGTGATGGGATGTGATCATTTAGTCCTGCTGTTGGAGCAGTTTGCTCATGGTATCTTGGTATGAATCCAGTCTCTGCATGCTCTAGGCTACTCACCACATCATTTAGAGGAGCTTGTAGTTGGTGGTTGACTCTCTTGTCTGAGCTTTCTGATAAACAAGAGGGGCATAGTTTGCTGATAGTTGGCTGAAAACATGCTGGGTTTTATTCAGAGTGGAACAGGCTATTTCCTACTTCCACCTTTTCTCGGAATGATGTGTTTCCTGCTTGGACAGGAACACAGTACTTATATGTGTTGATCGTTTACATGCCAGCACAAAGAATAGTCAGGTTTATGAGTTATGCTTGCAGCATCCTTCTGAAATCCTGTCCACTATCAGGAAAAGCGAGAGCTTCCAGAGGGTGCTGATGTTGGAAAGTGCGGCGGCTTATTTTGTTGATGGATATAACTGAAATACATTCAAGATGCTTAGGAAAATGTTCTGAAAATGCAGGATTTTTCCATTCAAATAGAGCTGTAATCTTCAGAGATTCAGTGTTTGCTTGCGCTCGGTTCAGAGAACTTAGTTATTATGGATAGCTCCTTAAATGAAAATTTAGCATGTTTACTGTAAACTCGCAAGAAGGTTCTCTTGGTGTAAAATAAAGTTTTCATGTTCCTGATTGGTCTTTTCTTTCATCGTGTTCCTGCCCTCCATCCTCTCAGAGTAGGCAGAACATCTGGAAATCCATGAGGGTGACAAGAAAAAAAAGGTGACATTTGGGAGGGGACATAGGAGTTAGTGATAGGACTTAGTAAGAAATACTCCTTTTTGGGCATCTTACTGCTCCACCTGGAGGTGGAGAGTGGTTGTCCCAAGCGAGTTTTGTGACATCTCTGTGTCTTGCTCATTAAACTCTATATGGAGTTGTTCTGCTGCTTTCTTTTTAAAGCTTCTGAGTGGTCTAAGGACTGATGTGATTTTGATTGGATCAGTGTTGCTGTTGGCATTAAGGCTGAGGAGAACAGTGTGGAGGGACAACCTACCTGCGCAGGGCTAGAACTCATGTGGCAACTGTAGGAGGCGAGTGAGAAGATGGGTTTTGGAGCTTCTGTATCTTTTGGCATTCCAGTTCCCGTCTGCTCGAAATGTCAGCAAGAGGGACCGGGATCTGCTTTTTTGGTGCACTGAAAAGACAGGGCTTCCCTTGGGTCTGCAGCTTTCATGTAATGCAGTGATTACATCAAGTTTAAATCCTCCAAAGGTGTTGTCGTGGAATTGCGAGAGTTGTAATTCGCCATTCATTCTGTGTGTGTGTGTGTATATGTATATACATGTATATATATGTGTATATACATATATGTATATATGTATGTGTGTTTGGTTATTTGGGGGTTTGTTTTGTCTTTTGTTTGCTCTGTTTCAGTATAAGATCCTGAAAATGTGTTAAAGCAGGCACAGGTTCTCTGTGTGTGTGTGTGTGTGTGTGTGTGTGTGCGCGTGTGTGTATTTGTCTGCTGAAAATACTCTGTAAGGATGTATACGCGGCAGGTCAGCATTGTGTTGAAAGCTGGGCCTTTGTTATCGGTACTTCTCATACTGAGATCTGAAATACTTTGGCAAATAATTCAAAGGTGTTCTTTGAAACCTTGTCCCTAGGTATTGTCATTCAGTAGAAGTGTGAGGAGAGGTAGGAATCCTGATGAATGAGAAGTACTAAGAGATGACAATAGCCTGTGGTCTTGGTGGATCACTGTTATCCACACTTAAATTTCAAGTGTCCGGTTTGAAACACAGGAAATTAACACACTATTTTAGGTTTTCAGTAGAAGTTATACACAAAGTGCTATACATTTCTTTTCCTGTCAGTTCTGATTGTTGTTTGTTCTGTTTTCTTACTTGTGTTTCAGTTTTCTACTGGAAATCCAATATATGAAACATATTACAAACAGGTATGTTCTTAAAAAAAAAGTAAAAATAAAGTGCAGCTTCTTCTTCCCTGAGATTTCCTTCTCTCTCTTTTCCCCATTGCAGTGCTAGAACTGTGTGAATTGTGAGTGGTGACAGAGTTTGTGTAACTCCTTTTGAGCTAGAGGCGAGAGACACTTCATTTCTTAAATCTGCTTTCACAACAGTCATGTTTCAATTAAATGTTAATTTTTCTCCTTCAGGTAGATCCAACATACACAGGGAGAGTTGGGGCAAGTGAAGCTGCTCTGTTTCTTAAAAAATCTGGTCTCTCTGATATCATCCTTGGAAAAGTAAGTTGCAGGAATTTGATAATGCAGTAGTTGTCTGCACACTTCTTTTAAGTGAAAAGAAGAAAGTAAAAAGAAAATTTGTCTTTTGTGTAACATTTTTGTTGTTAACTCGACAATTCAGTAGCATTGTATGTCATTACTTGAAAGCTTAATGAACACTTTAAGAAGACCTACAGTAGGAACTGTTGAGCTAAGTCTTCTTTGAAATTCACAGCAGCATTTTTTTTTTTTTTTTGTATCTCCACAGATATGGGATTTGGCTGACCCAGAGGGTAAAGGATACTTAGATAAACAGGTAAATTAAATGTTCGTGTGGACTTCCTATATTACCTTTCCCAGATTAGCCTTGTTTCAGTCAAGCCCTGGTGCCACTAGTAGTTATCTTTATCTTTTTCAGGGTCGATTTTTTTTGTTTACAAGATGAGTTTTTTCCCCAGCACTGCTCATATCCAAGTGTATTACTCAGTGAGGCTGCAGGAGAAGTTTGGTTCTAATTTCCTGTATCTCTTTTGTTCTGTAAATACTTGGTGTGTGTACTGTGTAGATACACAGTCATTGAGTCACAAATGAAAATATTTTGATTTTAGAAGGCTTTAGTGTGTGAAAAAATTAGCATTTTTACAAAAAATGGTTTAGAATATCAACTAGCAAGTTACTTGCAGATACAAATAAACTCTTTCAAAACATTGCTAATTTTTAAGAAAAATGGTTGAATTTTAATTAGGAGAGCGTTCTTCATAAAAACCAACTTCCAGTTTTCTCCTCTTTGTTTCCTGTTACTGTAAAATTTTTCCTGACTCATCCTTAAAAGCAAAGGGGTAGTTGTCATTATGGGGTTGTACATCTGGGGTTTCTTTTTACCGAGTTGCACATGTACAGTGTCAGTAAAGATCATAAGTGGCTTTTTTTTTGTGATTTAAACTGGTTTTTAATAGACAACACAATTGTTTGTAGGGTTTCTATGTTGCATTGCGCCTTGTAGCATGTGCACAGAATGGCCACGATGTAAACCTGAGCAGTCTGAATTTGACTGTGCCACCTCCTAAATTTGTAAGTAATACCCATTTAAATGCAGGTATGTGTTAAATGAGAACTTAGGCTTCAGTTGGAACATTGGAATAATCTTCTGTTTCATAAATGTCATGGTTCTGGGGCTTCAGGCTGCTGTCTCACAGTTCCTTAGGACACAGCAGCCAGGGCTGTCGCAGTCTTGTCATGCTGAGTGACAAGAAACCAGCCCTTTCTGGGACTGCAAAACCAATGTGAGTTTAAGTCTGGTCAGCTCGGTCGGGAAGTTGATGTGGCTAAACTCTGAATTTATGAAAAAAAAAAAGGAAAGAAAAAAGATTGGTTTTGGGGCTGGGTCAATAGTAATGTGTAGTAAAAGGCACCGCTGCAGCTTTGCCCTGCAGTAGCTGCTGCAGAATCTCCTTGGGTTGTGTTGGTACTGTGTTCGGATACCGAATGCATCTACTGAATGTCCTTACCCAAGTACTGTAGTGCCATAAAATGAATGTGACTTTTATTTACATGTTCATACATACATAGGAACATGTGCAGCCTTTTTTCCTCAATGTAGTTAAGCTTTGTGTCTATAACCTTCTCGAATTTAATGCAATTAGTAAGTATTAGAAACAGAATTGTATCTATCTCTTTCTCTCTTTCTCTCTCTCCCCCTCTCTCTTTCTTTCTATCTGTATATATGTAGAAATAAAAAATTTTCTGATTTTTAGCATGATACTAGCAGTCCTTTGCTGATCACACCACCCTCAACAGAGACTCACTGGGCTGTTAGGGTAAGTGTAAAAGAGACCGCATTCCATCCATTTTTTAGAAGTAAATATTTTTCTTACGTGTAAGTTTCCCAGTGAGAATGTATTTCCCATTTCAGAAGTCCTCCCTTTCTATGCAAACCTGTGCACAATAGAGAACACCAAGGTGTAGTTTTAGATATGCAATAAGTATTAAAAAAAACCCTTGACAACCACTGGTGTGATGTTTTTGAGACAATGAATTTAAATCCTCTGCCTGGATTTCTTCCAGAATTCTACAGTTCTCAAATTTGTTTGTATAAAGGAATCCCACTGGGAACAGCAAATTATTTCACCACATCCAGTCTGAACTATTAATTTAAAGCCCAAGTTCCTGTGTTCTAATTAGTATTCAATGATACAAGCAATATATATCATTTGGGAAAAATAACTTTTGATGCATATGTGGGGGTATTTATATTTAGGTAATTTTCAACTGCAAACATTTCCAAAAGGTAGAAATTTAATGAAAAATTGTAGTTACGTGTACTTTGACGTGCGAAGAATAAGTTTTAGTTCTATAGAATTTATCGAAGTAGCTTTAAAACAGAAGAGTGCCTTGTCTGCTGCATGGTAAAATCTCTCAGCTATCAAAGCTGAGAGAGCTTCAAAGCTTTCTCTATGGGTTTGCAGTTAAATACAGTACAGTGGCACTTGCAAGAAAGCTTTGAAATTTAGGATGAATCCATGTTACTGACCAGTCTGACTCTCTTGCAAGATCTCATTTTCATTACTCACGCAGACACACTTTTTTACTTATTCAGACTATTTCTTACCAACTAGGTGGAAGAAAAAGCAAAGTTTGATGGTATTTTTGAAAGCCTTTTGCCAGTAAATGGTTTACTTTCAGGAGACAAAGTAAAACCAGTACTGATGAATTCAAAGCTACCTCTTGATATCCTCGGAAGGGTAAGTTGTTTAGATTTAGCTAGTCTCTATTTAGCTTCTCGTAGTTATAGTGTTAAAAATGTAATTTATCAGCAGAGATCGGCTTTTGGCTTTTGAGATTTTGCATCGTGTGCATGCTATAAAGCAGGAATGTTAAGACTCCAAACTCTTTCATTTAGAAATGAGAGTAAGAGTAGTAATTTTGGCCCTAGAGTAGATTGGCCTCATTATCTCTCTATTCATTTAAGAGCTGGAAATTTGATTTTGGTTGTTTAAAAACAAGAAACAGCTTTCCTGAACCATAATAGCTGTTATAACATTCGATTATTCTGTCTTGTCATTTTTACAAACATGAATTATTAGACATACCATTAAATCCATCGCCTGTTTGTACAAAACCCCTTAAAACATCCTCCTTTGTTTGTAGTACAAATTGTCAAGTTGTTTTTTCTTTCATGTGTATTTATAAATACTTCCAAGGTCTGAGTTTAGTGCATCCATTGTATATTTGAAAGGGAATTGGACCTTAAAGTATTTTTCTGCCTTCCTTAAAAACGTGTTCTTTAATGCTTTGCATATTGATATTTCGGAGAATGAGTACATTCTTTGTAAAAGCTCTATCTGCGTTACATGAATCTCTTCGGGAAGAAGTGCCTCTTGCTCTGTATTATCTACGAAATCTAAGTATGATTTGTTTTAATTCGGTACTTGAGTATTGTGAGGTGTTGAAAAGCTTTGGGTTTTATCTTGTTATTGTCACAATAGAAATTCAGGAAGCTTTTGCCTGTTCCAGAAAAGTTTGTGGACAAGATAAGGCACTGATGAAATGGACAAAGGACTAATCAAGGAGCTTAAATTTGTCAAGAGTCCAGTGATAAAGCAGAGTTCTTACAATTGAGCCTCAAATCTTGGCTTTTTGTGCACTCTACTGTCTCCGGGACATATTCATGATTAAACAGTGCTATGTTAGAGTTCACAAAGTTTTGTATCTCCCTAGATCTTCTTCAAGTTTCATTGACTGTGCCTGACCTGAATTTAATTGATTTAATTTAATTTAATTGATAAATGCTTAAATTCTCTCCAACAGGGAATTGAGGGGGCCAGAGGGAGCTGCACATAGTTTTAGTTTTTAGTAGAAAACCCTGATCATCTAGGACTGGAATAGGCGTTAGAGATGTATTGACTTTTTTATTGGACTTTCTTATGAGGAATTTGAATGATCTGCTAGCCCACCCCCTCTGGGCAGTTCTGAAAGCCATCTCTCAATACTTTTACTCAGCTTGATGACTCTGTAATTGCATCTCAGAAAGATGAAAAACATGCCTGTGTTGCAGCCAGAATTTGTTAGAGCCAGTGTTGATTCGTGTGGCCGGATAACTCTAATCCAGTCTGTTTCATCAGAGAATGTTTAGATAGGTAATATAGCTAATATGATCTCCTACCAAAATCTATGAGGAGTCTTTAGAGGGCATGTTAATACAATGAATACGTAAAATGTAACTTGGTCTGCAAATCATTTTTTATAATCTTAATTGCTGTAGGTCTGGGATCTCAGTGATATTGATAAAGATGGTCACCTGGACAAGGATGAATTTGCTGTGGTAGGTTGCTTTAAATTCTCAATTCACTGCTTAGTCTGTCTGTCAAAGCAAATAGCTCATTTCTTTCTCAAGAGCTTTGTGGCTTTCTGTGCTACAGACGACTGTTCTAATCTAAATTGTTCACATCAGCTATTAAATGACCTTCCTCAAATCCGTCTACTGACTCTTGACTGTCAAGATTAAACTTGTTGGAATTACATTCAAAATTAATTGCTCTGGTTTGCATCTCTAGTGTTACTGTCTTTGTTTTACTAATATGTAAACGACTGACACAGGAAGATCTTGTTGCTTTATCTAATAATTGTGAATGTTATCTGACCTTTTTGCCTTCGCAGGCAATGCATTTGGTTTATAGAGCTCTTGAGAAAGAGTCAGTTCCGTCACAATTGCCCCCTTCTCTCATACCACCTTCTAAAAGAAAGAAGACACCGGTCTTTCCTGGTGCAGTTCCTGTTCTACCTGCAAGTCCTCCACCAAAAGACAACCTCCATTCCACACCATCCCATGGCAGTGGCAACAGTCCGAACAGCGTAGGGAGCTTGTCTCCCAAGCACAGCATCAAACAAGTACGGGTGCACTTCTTTCTTTCTTATTTTTGCAGTTTTGTGTATTTGTAAGCTGTAGGAAAAATAAATCTACTTTTTGATTTCTACCTCATGTGAGCACTTATGTCCGGGAGATTTGGATGGAGAGGGTGAAATGAGAATGGTAAGACTTGGAAGGACATCAGGTGAATTTTAATCGGTGACCACGAGGTAGCAAAACTTAGGGGGAATTTTCACTTTTCGTAGACAGTGAAACCATGGAAAGGTTTTGCTTGTGTATCTGCTTTAATACTAAAGAAATCTACTTCTAAGTCTCCTGCTATTAGCATGAGGATTTTATATGCCTGTTTTGGTCTGTATTTCCAAAGAATTAATGCTTTTCAACTGATGAATAGCTGTTTATCAGTGTTTTTATTCCAATAAAAAGTGTGAAGTTAACATGCAGTGAAAATACTTATTTACCAGTCAGACTGGAGCATACAAGATGTTCAGCACATCCAGCTCTGGATAATGTCGTATGTACTCAGTGTGTTCATAAAGACTGCTTCTGTTCATCTGAAATACCAAATTTTGTTTTGCAGCCAGCTGTGAATTGGGTGGTACCAATGTCTGAAAAACTGCGATATGATGAAATTTTCTTAAAAACAGACACAGACATGGATGGGTTTGTGAGTGGCCAAGAAGTAAAGGACATTTTTATGCATTCAGGTCTGTCTCAGAATCTCCTAGCGCATATATGGTAAGAATTCCGTACTAGCTGTGTTTTTGTAACGTGCTGATCTGGGAACTCAGATTCAGAATGTGATCCTAACATTAAAAAATGCCAGAAACAAAAAACCCCAACTTCTTTTACTTGTCCACGTGTCACTGTTGGATGTGAAATGAGTCACATGGACGCAGCTTGAGGTGTGGTGAAAGAAAGATTTGTTTTTTTGTTCTTTCAATATTTATAGGTTTCCAACTACGACTAAGGATTGGATAGTCAGGTTAACGCTGAGAGACGTCCATCAAAAGGCATATCTTTAATGGAATGTATAAACACTTATGTTTATAGTTACTTTCCTGGGAAAGTGGCTAGAACTTGTAGAAAAACAATATCGAAGGCCTGAGTCTCAGGGCGACATCCACATACTGCAATATGTGGGCTATGTGGAAAATTAAGGGAGAAATAAATACTCCCTTTGCTTTTTTGGGGGTAGGGGCAGTAGGTCAGTCTGTTAATTGTGACTGTCTTTTGAAGTTCTAGTGCTCTAAATATTTTCTCAGACTAACGCTGCTCTATTCAGTTAAATATGTGTAATAAAATACTGCACTGTTTATGGAAATCTAACTAGAATAAGTAAGCTCTG
The DNA here is from genome assembly GCF_049639895.1 of Pseudopodoces humilis. Lineage (NCBI taxonomy): Eukaryota > Metazoa > Chordata > Aves > Passeriformes > Paridae > Pseudopodoces > Pseudopodoces humilis. The sequence goes on from NC_142227.1 coordinate 45,121, forward strand.
GTGGGGATGAACCAAAAAGAAATTATGTGTATATACGTATTCAGGCTTTTTGGTAGAGCAGAAATAAGATTTTCTTGTTTGTGAGTATTATCTATTTTTATCAGGGCTTTGGCAGACACGAGACAGATGGGAAAGCTCAGCAAAGACCAGTTTGCACTCGCCATGTATCTCATTCAGCAGAAGGTCAGCAAAGGGATTGATCCTCCACAAGTGTTACCTCCGGATATGATCCCTCCCACAGACAGGAACACACCCATCCAGGTAAGTCAGCAATTTGTTGTTGATAACACTGAACTTACGGGCTTTGAGTATGGGTTTTTTTTTTTTAGTATTACGTTAAAGAATTGCCAGTACTTTTTCTTATCTCCGCTTACAAATTTCTTTTAATATTTGAAAATATAGCTAATTTTTTAACAACCAAGACAGTAAGTAAAGAAAAATGCAGTAAAGTACTCCATAAAGCAAGAAGTAATAATGCTGGAAAAAATCTAGACTAGAAAATGATCCTTTATAATACAGAGGGTTGAGTCAGGGAACTTGTAGCAGAAAATATTAAAAGCTGGTTGAGCAGCCTGTCCCCGACTATGATCAGCACCCAATTCCTCCCATGAAAACATAAAATTTTTTAATGGTTAAATGAGGAGTGATGACTTCTTAGTTTCTGGGATTCATCCTTTATAGCATGGCAGTCCACAGTCCTGTGTCCATCACTGCTAATACCACTTTACTGGAGCATCTTTTCCTGTGCTGACCCTGCTTTGTTCCTTTCCTCGAGAGCATATCAGTGCATTTCTGAAATGAAATTGAAGAAATACTTCTGTCATGTCACTACATTCACCTTTTCTATAAATTATATTGTGTTTTTCTTTACTTTTATTTACTTTCCCTAACCAAAAACCTTTGGAACTCTAAATAAATATTGTAATTATTGCTGTTGCTATGATCCTCCTAAGGTTTTTTCCTCTATCCTTTTCCTATAGACTCTGTCAGGTTACTTGACCTCTGTAGGAACTGAGATCTCAGCACTAACAGAAATGCGTCGTGTGAGTAATTGCATTGTCCAAAGGAATGCACATTTCTAATGTATGCTTTTTGCAACTTCAAAAAAGTTTTTATTTCTACACCTTTGCTTTTGAGTTCTGTGCCACTTGCTCTTGGTGTGGTGGTAATGTCACAGCAATGTGAAGTGCCCAGCACTGGCTGCCAACCTGGTGGTGTTCCTTCCTTCAACAGCTGGAGATGTATTGATCTGGCAGGAAGTTCCTGGGACAGGCAGCTCAGGGCTGTTGAAATTATTCCTGGATTAGTTCTCTGCAGCTGTGAGCAGCAAATACATCTTGGTGTGAGGGCTTTAAGCTTCCCACTATTTTCAGTTAATTGCAATTTTCTTTTTCTATGTGGTATGTGCTTAGCTGAGCATCAGATAAAATAAAAAAATAGAATATGCTACCGTGAGCTTAGTTAAGCGACTCTTATCCTAATCAGTGCAGCAGCTCATTTTAATATATTACGTAGTCATGTTGGGTGACGCCTGGCTGTGATCCTGTGAGCCAGCATTCAGTACAGGTCTCCCAGCAAATCTGTATCTGGCCTGACAGTATAAAAGTGGTTTTTGATTTGCTGCCTTGAAGAATTAGTCTGAATTGTTGTTGTTATTTGTGATTACTTAATAGCATATTACCAAAACAATGATCTGTCAAAAGTGAGGACTTAATTACATAATTTAAACTGTATATTCACCATTGTTTCTACAAAAATGTCGCATCTTACTCTGTGGATCTTGGCTTGTTGGTTGGGTTCTTGTTTGTTTTTTAATATTTAATAAAACCAAGTTTTCTGTGGTTACCACAGCACTCTCAAAGTGAGTGAAACAAGCAAACTCTCTATATTCTTCTTTTGAAAATGCTGTATAAAAGTTGTAGGTCTCCTGCTTTGTCATACTAGCAGTGAGTAGAGTGCGCCAGTTTTTGCTCAGTTTCAGTGTTTGTTTTTCCAAAGAGCGATCCTTTTTATAATAAGAAACAATTTTTTACCTAATGCTGACATCCTTCCTTAACTTCTGATAGTGGTTGCCTTATCTAAAAGGCAGGGAATGGCCTCTGTATCATCCCTGATCTACACTCGAATGAACGTAGAAACAACCTACAGGAAATGGGGTATAATTGCAGAAATTGCCATTAATTTGTGGCAGAGCTCTAGAAGACTGGAATTACAATCTGCTTTCATTAAGTCCCCTGTAAACTTTACTAGTGACTATAGCAGAACTGAGTCTTAGGTTTTGAATTTTAATTCTACCATAGCCTGCAATTTCCTTGTTGGCATTGTGCCTATCCTTTCGATGCTGTGTATTCAACTGTCCTGTTTGTTAAACAGCCATATTAAAAATTCTCCTTTCTCAGGGGTAGAATTGTGTGTCACATTCCTTGCTTGTTACAGAATAATGTGATGTCTCTCATAGAATTTTGCAAATGCAAATGGTAAGGATTTTGTATCCCACCTCTGTCCTCAGCCTTTGTTAAAGGAGGCACTTCTTTTACAACTTGACGTTTTAATAGATTGTTTCATTCTTAACAGGATAGTGCAAGTTCTGTTGGATCAGGAGAATTTACAGGGGTGAAGGAACTGGATGATATTAGTCAAGAAATTGCACAGCTGCAGAGGTAATAGTTGTGGACTGTTAACAAAATCTTGATGTAGAATAACAAAGTAAGTCTATAGTACTAATGTGTCAGTTACTTTTATTTTCTTTTAGTCATTTTGTCATTATTTGTTGCTGTAATTGGTGACGAATTTCCTAGTGATACCATATAGGCCTATCAGGGGACTTTGGAAGATTGATGATGGGCACGGATGGTATTTTTCAAAGAATAATTGATACATATGCACCTTTTCTCCTTTAAAGAATACATGAGAGTGCAGGCTGGCATTTGTCTGTGTGGTGTTTCCAGAATAATATTTAATTGATTTTTCCATGTGTGGTATTTTTTAACTAATCACAAATACATGTGCTTGTTTATCTGACAGAGAAAAATATTCTCTGGAGCAGGACATTAGGGAAAAGGAAGAATCAATCAGACAGAAAACCAATGAAGTTCAGGTAAAAACTCTGTTTATCATCAGTAGTTTTCATGTTTGTCTAAATAACAAATGACAATTTAGCATTTTTTCTGTCATTCTATCATTCTTTCTGTCATTCTTTCTTGGGATTTTCCTCTGACTGGCAGGAAAGAATTCATTTTACTGTTCTCCATCAGAGATGTTTTCATCTGATGCTGGCTAATATAAGCATAGTATATGTGAACAGTTTGAAATACCTTCTTTGTTAGTGTTTAGTTAACACTGTAATTTAGGAAATTGTTTGGAAAGTATTGGTTTTGATAATTGGGATGACTCAATACCGTGTGCTCTCCCTTTTCCTTCTTGTGAGCAGTGATTTATTTCCTGATGTCTTACACAAGTTCCTGCAGAAACAAAACAGGCCAATGTAGGGTGTAGCCTATATGTTGTAGAAAATAGTCTGAATTTTGCCAAGTTCTTTGTCTGTGGCTGATCCTTCCTTAAGACAACAGCTAAATGTGGGTTACAAGTTGCGGAATTTTCTTCAGGAACTGCAAAATGATTTAGACAGGGAAACAAGTAGCTTGCAAGAGCTGGAGGCTCAAAAACAGGATGCCCAAGACCGCCTGGATGAGATGGACCAGCAGAAAGCCAAACTGAAAGATATGCTGAATGATGTAAGGCAGAAATGCCAGGAAGAAACACAGGTGGTAAGTGTATGTTAATTCTGGACCTGCTCAAGAGTAATATGTCTTCTGTTGAGGGAAATTATATTTGTTTAATGAATAAGCTTGCTTGCTTGCTTGGTTTTTACCATGAGCAGTAATTTTCACACATAATATAGAGGTCCAAGAAAGGATTTTGCTATCCTCAATACCTTTCATAAAGGTCATAAATGAAAGGTTGAACCCGACGATCTCCAGGGTTCTCTTTCTACAGGAACTGTTGTTGTTCTGAGAATATATGAAACATTGATTCAGCCTCATAGGGCAGTTGAAAGTCAGTAGTCCTAACCCATGAGACTGTCCATGGCAGTGGTGCTGGTTTTGATCACTCTGAGTGTTATCAGGATTGAGTTTTCAGGTGGATGCAATTGCCAATGGAAATGGATGTTACATTAAGGTAGAAACTTACTGTGTAAGGAAGTCACATAAGAAAGTGTATAAGGAAGGTTATAAGCAACTCTGTAATTTTAACTCTTAACAGAGTTAAAAATCAAGCTCAAACTACTTGATAAATGTTTGAATGGAACCAAGTTCTGAAGGTGAACATCTAGGAAACAGCTTTTGATTACCTTTATGAGTAGTGGAGTATTTCTGTGATTTAAAATAGTAACTCATTCGTGGTCTTATTGAAGGTGCTTTTATCAAGGATTTTGTGTAACAGCGGAAGCAGCATGCATTTCTTCATAAGTTCTAAATATTTTCCTTAGTAGTTGATAGGTTGCTTTACCACTTTCTGTTACTTACTATAAATTCAGTTTAGTATGCCCCATTTATTCCAAATTTCTTTCTGATTTTTCTACTGTGTTGTTCCAGATTTCATCGCTAAAAATGCAGATTCAGTCTCAGGAATCAGATTTAAAACTACAGGAAGATGACCTTAATAGAGCAAAAGCAGAGCTGAATCGCCTCCAGCAAGAGGAGACTCAGCTAGAGCAGAGTATCCAGGCTGGAAAAGTGCAGCTTGAAACAATAATCAAATCTTTAAAATCAACCCAGGAAGAAATAAACCAGGTATTCATTGGTTATACTTTATAGAATTTTTTGCCTCTTGAAATGCTGAGTTGAAAAATTATTTTTTAGAGGAGGAAAAAGTCCTGGTTCCTGAAATAAGCCTTCATAGCTCATGTTTAGTAGGTTAATTCCTGGTCTAAGTTAGGAAGCATTCAGTTCTGGTGGGGATAAAATGCAACTGTCAGGCACCAGTTTTTAAGGAGACTATAAGAATGACAGAGTGTTGTTGAGTGTGTAACATGCTAAAGCATTTTTCCTTCTCAGGCAAGAAGTAAGCTCTCTCAGCTGCAAGAGAGCCATCGAGAAGTGAATAAAAGCATTGAAGAATACAATGAAGCGCTCAATGGGATTCATGGTGGGAGTCTGACAAATTTAGCAGACATGAGTGAAGGCCTTGGGCAGACAGAAAGAAGCAATTATGGAGCTGTGGTAAAAAAAAATACTGTTTAGTATATTTTACACTAATGAAGCTTCTGACTTGCACCTAATCTGAAGTATTGTTTAGTCGGTATTTGTCCCGCGGTCTTGCGGATTTGTAACCTGCCACGTGTTCAGTCTCAGGACAGAGATGGGGCTTTGTTTCCAGCTCAGGTGTTCTGTTTTTTCTTGTGTGTTGTCCAGTTTACCAAGGTGAAATCCTCTCATGCTGTAAATTTCCCTTTATCATGTACTTCCTTCTTATTTCCAGAAGAAGCTCTAAAAATTTCCACTTTATAGTGAGATACATTTATTACATATCTTATGTTCCCTTTCCAAAAGGATGGTTCTCTTTTGCTAAATAATTCCAACATCTTATTTCTCTTCTTTTTTTTATTTTCTTTTTTTATTACGTTTTTATTTAATCAGCATTTTTTCCCAAATCATAAAATCTTTCACATTCTTTAACATTTTTCAAGTCAATTTCTTTTGGATATCTAATGTCGATTTGGGTATTCAATAATCCTCTAAATCACAAGAATTTTCTTTTGTTTCTTAAGCCTATTTCTTGTCTTAAATAAGACAAGATAGAAGTTGCATACTTGCTTGATTCTGCTTGCACATCTACGTGGCCCTTCCTCATTATGAAAACATGTTTACCCTTGTAAGCACAGTATTTGTTATGGGTTTAGTATGAAGTTAAATATATAATGTGTAAGTAAATATTAACCAGCCATTGCTGCCTTTCTGCAGTACTTTATGCTTGATCAGTAAAAACAAACTGCTCAAAAGAAGAGCAGTGTAGATAAAAAAAAGCCAGTACATTGAGAAACATGTACTTAAAGGTCTTAAAAGACTTTAGTGCTAAGTTTCTGTGCTTGCGTGGCTTGCATAAATAGATTTAATTTCCAGTGAAAATTTCCTGATATTTCACTTACTGGCAAAACCTAGGAGCCACTTACTGGCAGAAAACACCAGTCTATGTTCATAGCAATTTTTTTTAAACTGTTGTGCCATTTTCCTGTTTCTCAATTCGGCCTTCCTCTTCCTTCTCTCCCCACCTCCCTCCCCCTATTCTGAGAAGTATTAATAGGGATGTTTTCATTTACATCTTGTAAAGGGATGAAAGAAATCCTTTCTCTTTCTGGTGTTGGGGGCAGTGTAAGTGGGTAGTTGTTTTTGGATATTCCTTATGTTGGGTTGGAATGGCTCTCGTTGTCCCTGGAATTCTGCTGTGCAGAAGTTGTCTGCTCTTGGCGCTTCATCCAAACCAGACCCAAGCCAGGGATATCGTGCAAATGAAATGTTATGAAGAGGTTTCATAACTTCAGCTTGCTGCTTGTTCATACACGGTATTTTCTGCAACTTGACAAATGTAGATGTGGCCTCTGCTGAGAAACCTCTTGTCATCAAAATGTTGGGGTGACTCTTCCTACATGAAGTGCTTTATCATGGGAAATCACTGTTTGGAGCTTTAAGCTCAAAGATGAGATAACAAGAAGCAATCTAGTATCTGACTACTCAGTAGTAATTTGTTGTAGTTGTAGTCCACAGATTATTTATGTATCCTTTCCTTTTAAATAAGTGTCTTACCTGAAGCTGAGCTGTAATGGCGGGGGGAGAATTTTTGGGTAGTGTGATGTTTGGGGTTGCTTTGCTTTTGTTATTTAAATGTTTGAGAGTTGAATATATTAATATGGGCAACAGTTTAACATTTAATTGCTATATGTACTGTTATCTTTTGGTTCCGTGTAGCCTTGGGGTACACCTTTCATTCTGCTGTATAGTTACTTCTACTTGGAAGTCGCATATTCAGGAAGTTCTATAGGAAGTAATTTTAAAGACTAAAGGTTAAACAGGAACCAAGATAACATACAATTTCTGCTAAATGGGTAACTGGACATTTTTATCATGACAAGCCGCTGTGAAGTTTCTCCTCTTATATTTTTAGGATGATCCATTTAAGAATAAAGCCTTAATGTTTACCAATAATACACAAGAATTGCATACAGACCCATTCCAGTCAGAAGATCCTTTCAAATCCGATCCATTTAAGGGAGCAGACCCCTTCAAAGGCAGTAAGTGACATCTAAGTGCTTATCTAAGACCTTGAAGTCCAATTGTTGAATAAATTATATTTTCGCATCTTGCTAATTAGTCGATAAAACAAATTGTTTTTCTCTTCTACTTAGGTGACCCATTCCAGCATGATCCTTTTGCAGAACAACCACCTGCTCCAGCAGGTAATAGCCCTTTTTAATGACAGTACAGATATAAACAATTTGTAGCCAAACACAAATATTAACAAACATGGAGAAAGCATAAAGGTTTCCCTGTCTTCAGATTTTTGGTTTGTATGTGGGAACATAGAAACTCAGCAGGATGTGCATTCAGAATCAATATGTTTAATGAGAAGTGTGTAACTATTGAGTCTGAAAGCTTCATATAAGCATCTACTTGTTCAAACTTAGTAAATACCCTCGGTAGAGCGGTCCCTGGAAGTCTGTCAGATTTACCAAAACGCTGTATGTTTGTGTAAGAAAAATTGTACGAGGGAGTATGAGGTCAAATATAGAATGTTCCTTATAGATGCACTTGTGCTACATTCTGTTTACCTTTTAATGTTCCTTCTAGATCCCTTTGGAGGAGATCCGTTTAAGGAAAGTGACCCATTTCGTAGTTCCGCCCCTGAGGATTTCTTCAAGAAACAGGTGAAGAGTGACCCATTTACCTCCGATCCATTCACAAAAACCCCCACTTTACCCTCAAAGGTCAGTAATTTTTAAATCTACACTTAATAGTTTTCTTTACTATTGACAGACTTATTGTCTGAAAGCTAAAAGGAGTGAAGTCACACCAAATACTTTTTTTCTAACTGATGAAATATTATTAATTGTAGTCTTAAAATGTAAGTATGGATTGTTAAGGCAATCAGCAATGTTCTTTCTGGTTCCATGATAATAGAACGTTCATCATGAAGGTACTGGTAGCTGGCTATTTTTTCTCTCTGTTGGGAATTTCAAGCCAGCAGCAGCCAGTCATTCCCACCATTCCCTCCATACCGTAGATTTGTGATAGTAAATGAGATGGAGGAACTGCTCTGGCTAAAGGATTCCTAAACCTTCAGCAGATGCTGAATCTTTTATTTTTTCTCATGTGTTCAATAGGGACTGCACAGAACACGCTTGTTAGAGCCATAGTCACAGTTCTAAGCTATCCCGATGTACATGTGTGTGTTTGTTTGGGGGGCAGTATGAATTTGTTTTGTTTTGTTTTGTTATTACTATTTTCCTCGCTCTTACGCAGTTCATTGAGTGTTGCTACCCAAGACCGGTTTCATTTAGTGGGAAGTTAGTTCGTCTTACAGTATAGGATTGTTATAGGTTTTCTTTTAAATAAAATCTAATTTGTCAAACTGAAGAGAAACTGTAAAAACCATCTGTTTAAAAAGAAGTAGTATACAGACTCTCTGAATTAATAATAATATAAATGCATAACCTGCATATTCTGTCTCTGTTGCTTAAAGACTGAACACTTCTGGGTGTATTTTCTTATTTTGCCTGGCTACCTAATGTTGTATATATTTCAGTGGGATGCTCTTCTCACTGGTAGGTAACTGGTGTTGTGTTCAAGGCTATCAGTAGCCAAATAGACTAATAATGTACATTTCATATAATCGGTTGATTTTATCCTACTCTGTCCACTGAATAGAGTGGTCTGAAATTGAAAACTATTTGTCTTAAAGCAAGAGATTTTGATAGGCATGAAAAGGTAAGTGCGCAGTCCAGCAGAAAAATAATTGTGTGTATCTGTTCTTATTTAGCCTGACCCTTTTGAAAGCACTGATCCTTTTACGTCTTCCAGTATCTCTTCAAAAGGTCCAGGTAAGAAGTAAACATTTTCACATGAAGATGTATAAGGAGGTATCTTTTCATGAGACAAGAGTCAAATATAAGAGTTGAGAATAAAGAGTCTTGTGAGCCGTTAGTGAAAAGCGTCATGGTCTTGTTACAGTTCATGAAGACCGTCTTTGTGGCACTAGATGTGTCGCTTTTTTCTTCTTGTATTTTCCCTCCAAACAACTGGTAGAAAATCTATTGTTTAGTGGAATTCTCTTTTAACATCTCATGACAAGTCAAAATGCAGGTGTGTTTTAATCACCTGCCTAGTTTTGTGCTTCATTGGCATCAAGCATTCCTTGTAATTCTTAAGTATTATTCAAACTAACTTTTTTCCCTATGCATCTGTTCCAGATCCATTTGGAGCACTGGATCCATTTGGAAGTGGTGCTTTCAGTGGTGGTGAGGGATTTGCAGACTTCAGTCAGATGTCAAAGGTATAGGTTAAAAGGAAAACAACTGTCCTTTTAAAACTGTATGTACAGACACCTCTTTAAAGAGTATGATACGGTTGTAACTTTTCAGCTGGCAATCTGGTTTTGTTCATTTTTTTCCAATCAGCCTCACCAATTATATAGCAAAGAATTTTCAAACCATGTCAGATATGGCAGTCTTACTAAGACAGGTAGATTTAGTAAGGATAAATAAGCTTTTCACAAATATTTTCAAATACTAGATCAGAAAAATAAATTAACTTGTAGTTTTGACTTGTAAGAAGAGGTCGTTGTTGCGAATATTAATATATTTCAGTGTCCAGCCTTCGTCTAAGCCCTGGAATTTGCCAAGTGTTTGGTGCTTGGTTACTTCATAGTAAGTATCCTTACTTGTTTCTAAACTTACATAAAATTATTAAGGTTGGATAAGGCCTCTAAGATCTCTAAGACTTGACTCTATGAGTCCAACTATTAATGAAACACTATACTACTAAGTATATGTAAGCTAACCTTACTCCGCTCTTAAGAGTCAGTCTCTCACATGTTTTCAATGGGCAATTTCTGTTCCTTTTAAACAGCAGATGAAGAAAAAGGTTCAGGACACACATGAAAAAAAAATGGATCATTGGAAATGTCTTGGTCTGCTCTTACTTTCCTGAGGTGGAATTTGTAATTTACCATTAACATCAGTGCCCAACTCCTTACATTAGTTCTACAGTAACACTCGAACACTGTAGAGTAAACGCTAAAAATAAAATAGGCAATCATTTTACTTTGAGTAATTGCATTCTTGATGGTGTATTTTTTTACCTCCCCTAACTTTTACTATTTTGGGGAGGGTTTTAGCTCTCCACTAGATGGCAACAACGTTTACCAATAGACATGGCTGGCTTGAGATAGAAACTTTAGCAAAGGTTTGACTGCAATTTTTACCTTTGCTCACAAAATTCCTCTTTCTTCATTTCACAATGATAAATTTCCCTGTGTGGCATAATACTTGTGTGATTCTTAATCAGTAGGACAGTCCTTTAGAAAAGCCGTCTGAATATGGGAGGATTCAAACACATGCATTTAGATATTCCCTAAAGTTTTGCTAAAAAGTCAAATACCTGTGTATAACTTCACAAAAGCTTGGAATAAAGTTATCCCTTCTTCAGTGAGCAGCGTTTTTCCAGGTTCTGTCACAGTTCTGTTTATCAGAGTGAAGGTCAGGCTGTGGTATGACTGTTCATTGCCAAATAGTGAAAAAGTAGTTTTACTTCCTTTTATTTGCTCATCAGGTGTTTTGCTACAACTAGAAGTTCTAGAAGAACTTAAATGATTAAGAGCAAAAGGTCCTTTGAATGTTAATGTTAATCTTAGCACCTCTGTCATTGGGCATTAGCTTCCGACAACACTGACAATTCTGTACATCTGCCCTCAGGTTTTGAAGTTAATGCTCTTCCTTGACTTAACCTGTAGCTTTGTGAAATCACAGGTATTCTACAGCATGCTTACATCCCTTTTCTTTTATTTTTTCTTATGTAGTCAATAGCTTCAGACCCTTTTGCCTCCTCTTTTGGAGGGGCGGGATTCACAGATGACCCTTTCAAAAGCAAATCAGACACACCAGCTTTACCACCGAAGAAAAATGTCCCTCCGCGACCCAAGCCACCCAGTGGTAAGGAGATTTTCTTTTTTTAAAAGCTGCTGCTTTCAATTTATAGTGGATTGCTGGACATAAGAACAAGTTGACAGTCTACTATCTATCTTATATTTCAACCATGGAGGAAGATATGACGTTGTCAGTAAATCGACAAAGCTATCAGTAAACCAGACAGAAACTCTTCAAACTGGAAAGCAGGTGATGAGAGAGTGCTATGACAGATCCGTAAAGTCACATGCAGCAGGAAAAAACGGGAAAACCCGCTGTATTTTCAAAGTAGGCAATACGTAAGATTAGTAAATGGCATCTTTAAAATAAAAAGGTCCGTTTCTATACGGTAATCTAAATTTACGATTTATTTCTATGTTTGCCACAGAATATGGTGTATGCAAAAAAGTTTAAATGGTCTTAGAAAAACCTCTAGATAATTCTCAGAAGAAACAGAGGCAATGGGAGTGTCCCAAAAGCCAAAATACTGGCTCTAGCTCCTTTGTAGCCGAGTAGCAAGGCAGTCTGACTGTGGCTGAATCTTTATCTTGTTTTGATGTTCTTTCTGAGGCGTCTGCCACTAAATACTAACAAGAACAGACTACACGGATAGACAGACCTGTCCTGATCTGTCTGTTCCAGGTAGGATCATTCTTGCATTTGCACATTACTGCATGAATTAAACAGAAAACACTTCCTGAATATATATGGCTTTGTTCCTGCTTAATTTCCACTATTTATGGAAATCTGGGAGATACATAAATCTCACTAATTGAAAATAAGATCTCTTAGCTGAGCTTCAATTTCTGTTCTCTCTGGAGTTGTTTTTAAGATATTCAACTACCAGTGAATCTGTTTAAAGAACTGAAGCCATGTAGTTTCAAGTCTCCTTTTAACAAAAGTGGTAGAGTTCAGTTGATATTAAGAGGGAACTTTCAGGTGGCTTAAAAAAAACAACAAAAGCTGGGTTCTGCTTATGGATAGGCACAGAATTTTGCACTAAACATGTTGATCATCATGTAGTATTTTTATGTATCCACAAACAATATTAGGAAGCATAGTATGAAAAGAACAGATCCATGCTTAATGTCTCCCGCACTGTGTGGGTTCTCCGCCTTTCTGCTGGTGCATTTTGGAGCAGAGCATGCAGCCCGTTTGTGATGGGTATTGTTGATCTGGCTGGTTTTGCAAACCGGTCATTCTAGAATGCAGTCCTTGGATAATCTGAAAAGTGCTCACTTATTACCAAGGTATCCTTAATGTCATTAGCTATCCCATAAATTGATCCAAGATGTGAAAGATACCTCTTCACATGGTAGACTTAAAAGCAGACCATTGCAGCAGCATCAGTTTGTTCCTGTTGCTGTGATTTTGTTGCTTAAGAGATGATAGTGCACCCTAAAACCCTGAAAGCAACAAATGAGAGGTTTCTTGAAGGTGAGAATTGATGCAAACTTGTCAGGAAATGCTCTAGGATCGTGGAAAAGCCCTTGAAGCAGTTTGTTCCATGCTTGCTTTGTATATTTTCTACTTCTGAGGTACTGAAGAGCTTTCAGTAAATAAAAAAAAGAACCCCACATAATATGTCATGTTGGCAAATATCAATCACTAGGACAGACATGAATAAAAGGAAAAATAAATAAGCTGAAGGGAATCTTATTTGACACAGTGAATGATATTATTTTTCTTTATTCGGTTTTCAAGGAAAGAATACAAGTGGCCATCTTTCAAAAAAATGTCTACGTAAAATGTTATAGTGTTAACAGGGCCTATATAAAGTTGGATGATTCAAATAAATACTAAATATACCCAAGTAATCTTTTATATGTGGTTTCTTTCTATTCCTTGTTAGAAACATGATTACTCTTAGCAAATTGCACTGTAGTAGTAGCAGCAAAGGTGAGTAGTGACTCACCTACATGAGGGATTTTGGATTTTCTGTGTCCTGGTTCCCTCTTTTGTACATACTGAGGAATTTGATGAATTTTCAGCTTTATTAATATGTTTTTACTTTAGACCTGTGCACTCAGCCTTTAATCAGTTGGTTAAAAATGGTCTGAGTGTGTCTCTCCCTCCCTTTTAGGGAGAGAGAATATTTGTGATGTCCTGCTGCTCTACCAAAAGCAAATGTTGTTATGATAAAATAGACTAAGGAGGAAACAACAGGGGTTTTTTTAAAGCAAATGAGCCTCGTGTGCTTATACAGTTCTACTCCTCCCTTCCTTCCACAGCTAAGGCAATCTTCAGTGGTTACTTGAAGCATGAGAAATTATATAGTAATATACTCCGATTGTAGCAAGAGATAAAGGCATAAAATGTGTGTTAGAATGGGCTTAGCAAACAAACAACAGACAAGAAACTTCCGTTGTTTCTTACCTTTCTTATTGGTCTATTTAATTAAAAAACAACTAAGTGATAAAGATCTTGCTGAAGGTTGAATAAATTCTAGTTATTACCAGATAAGCCTGTAATTTGCCTTTCTGTTCCATGCTCGTACTCTTTTTAGTAAAACTGTTCTTTGGGGCGGTGGCAGGGGGGAGGTGTTTAATATTGAAAAACACTTTTGTGGTTTGGTTGCATTTTGGTTGGCAGGTGCAAAAAGCTCTAAAAGAAAACTTGTCTTCAAACCTCTGTAGTCAAGTAGAAAATATAAATACTTTTGCAGAGCATTGGAAACTGATTTCCCAAGTAGCTCATAATGGAAACTAAACAGGGTCCACCAGGGATTGTTTCTGATTATGCCTGATTTGGTCCTTTTCTGTATGGGAGGCTTTTGCATGTGACATGCGAACATTGTCTGATAATCTGTTCAGGGATTGCACACTGTCCTGGACCAAAGTGTTCCACAGTTCTCACCTTGCCCGCAGGTCTCTGTTTTGTCCAGATGAATGATGAGTTAGGAATCAAGTCTTATTCCTTCATGAAAACAAAGGAAGAGCAAACCCTTGGAGCTGAGCACAGGATCAAGGGAAACACTTAAAATAATGGCATGTCCTGAGTTGGAAGGGACCCATAAGGATCATGGAGTCAAACTACTGGCCCTGCACACGACACCCCAACAATCTCACTCTCTGGCTGAAAGCATTGTCCAAACACTTCTTGAGCTGTCACGGCGTTTAGGCTGTGACCCCTGCCTTGGGGAGCCTGGGCAGTACCCAGCAGCCTCGGGGGAAAGAACCTTTCCCTGAGATCCATCCCAAGCCCTGGCACAGCTCCAGCCCTTCCTGGGCTCCTGTCCCTGTCCCAGAGCAGAGCTCAGCCCCTGCCCCTCCGCCTCCCCTCGGGAGGAGCTGCAGCCCCCGAGGAGCCTCCCCTCAGTCTCTTCTGCTCCAGCTGAAGGAGCCGAGTGCCCTCAGCTGCTCCTCAGAGCCTTCCCCTCAAGACCCTTCCTCATCCCTGTGTCTGTCCTTTGGACACTCTCTAACACCTTTAAATCCTTCTAATCTTGTGGATTAGAAAGTGCCCCCAGCACTCAAGGTGTGGCCACCGTAGAGCAGAGCAGGAGAATCCCCTCCCTTGACTGGCTGGTGATGTTTGGCCTGGTGCCCTCCAGGACATGGTGATGCTTCGGGCTGCCAGGGCACACTGGTGACTCAGAACTAACTTGCCACCAACCACAGACCGCCAGGTCCCTTTTCACGTGACTGGTCCATAGCCTCTTATGAACAGCTTGTCCAGGCACAGAGGGCTGCCCTGACAGAGGGGCAGGATCTGGCACTTGACATGTTAAGTTGGGGATTGCCCAGCCCTTTCCTTTGTTGAGATCTCTCTGCAGCACATCTCTGCCTTCAAGGAGTCAACAGCTCCTCCCAACTGCGTGTCATCGCCAAACTTACTTAGTCTGCCTTCCAGTCCCACATCCAAGTCCTTCATGAGGAAGTTGTACAGCACTGGTCCTGAAACAGAGCCTTTTGGACATGACCTCTGTTTACCATATAGTAATGGTCAGAGCAAAAGGCCTTCAGATGTATCTGGAAAGATCTCTAAAAGGAGTTTGTGGTTCAGGGGAGCTGCTCTCATCTCCAGGCTCTGGACAGTCTTCTCAGAGCACGTAGAGAAACTTCTCTGCTGCTTCCAGGGTTGTCAGCAGCAGGATTGCAGTGTGTCATCAGGTCTGGTCCTACACATCCTGACCTGTTTGCTGGCAGCTTGTAAAGAGAAAATGGGTTGGTTGTTTTAATTGGCTTGTTTTTAGTTGATATTTGGGTTTTTTCACAGCTGGAATATTGAGGAGCAGCTGTGACCTGAATGTATTAGCAGATAGTTCAGTTCACAGCTCTCTCTGATTCGTTCTATTAGGCAGTGATAGGCAAACCCTTATTGTGTGGCGTGGAATAGGCACCCTTCAGATCCATATCTTTCCCTTCTTCAATACTAAGATTAAGAGAGGCTATGACAATCATGAGATTATTTAATTAGAGTTGTATCTTGGGTAGAATCTCAGCCTTAAGTTTGTTTTGTTCATCATAAATAATTTTCCTTCTTTCTTTCTCTATTGTTGACCAGTCTGTCAAGATCTTTTAGATGTTTCAAAGTCCTGATCTCATCCTTGCTTAGTCCAAGAGAAATCTCATGTTTGTTTTTATGGTAAAATACTCTACTGAGTATTTTTTCAGTATAAGTGTTTAGAGGTTAAGTGCAGAATCTTTAAAGAGAATTGGAGGAAGGTTAATAACTCAGTGAATCCAGTAGAGAATAGCAAGGAGAAGTGGTTCCAGAAGTGGCAAGCCTAGACACCAGTGTACCTCAAAGCTCCAACTTAGTGTTCATGGAAAGATTTGGAAAATCACTATCTCTGTCCTGTACATGGTTTAAGATTCTCTTTAGGTTGAGGAAGATCAGCCAAGAAAAAGTTCTTTAGCTCTTCTGACAAGACTGTTCTAATGAAAATCCCCAAGAAAATGTGTGTGTGTGTTCTTTACCTTCAGGAAGGTATTCATCTCCATGAAGTTCTTAATGCACATTAGGTTTCATAGGGCTCCCCTAGGACTTGGCTGGAGTAATTTGATGTTCACCAGGTGCTAATGGAGAACTTGCATTGGAGAACTCGTCTAACTGGAGAGGAGTGGAACGTTTTATGAATTTATTGATGTTATATCTTGAATAATGCTCAAAAAGCACCAAAGAAATGTCAGTGCTTTGTGTAATGAGCTATGATAAACAGAAAGCAAATAATAGTAACGTATCTCAGCATTCTTAAACAAAGGTGCCCTGTGACAAGGATTTATATTCCACTGCACATAATTTTCTCAAACTCCCGTAAAACATTGCTGAGTTTTGTAGATTTATAAGTATATTTTATTTTCTGGCAGAGGACTGCCTGTGGTGTTCATCACTACCAAACTTCTGCTTGCTTTCTATTTCTTATGCAGGTTCTCAGGGTTTATGGGACTTCTGTGTAATTAAGGATAAAAAAATCTGAAAGAACTGGTAGACTGAAACCTGTCGGTTAAAATGGCTCTTGTAGGTTCTCACAGATTAAAAATTATGTTTTCTGCTGTGAGCTGCAGATTGAAATCAGTCAGAGTTCACCGCTAACTAGTTTCTAGGTAAAAGTTGTTGATTACAGAACGAGAGAAACAGATTTTTTTTTTTCTTTTTTTTTTTTTAAAGTACAGGAAGTTGCTGTGTGGGTGTCAGTGATTGGGTTATAAGTAAAATGCTCTAGTGCTTTGATCGTGGGACCTAGTGCTTATGCCCCACCCTTACCACTTCCTTTCAGTGCAGCCCCATGCATTCCACATTGCGGTTATAGCAGTGCTGTTAACCAATGACACTAACCACTACTGACAAGCATCTGACACATTACTCTCTATGCTCTGGACTCCTTGTCAGGCCCTCAAGTTCCTGAAGGAAGCCACTCTATATCCAGGGAGGACGAACGACACTTGACCCCTCCTATTACAGCAGGCCATGCCTTGCCTTACTGTAATCCTGTACATTAAAGATGTGAGGAGAAGACACAGGCATTGAGCTGTGTGGTGCTGTATCTGCCTTTTGTATGCCCTTTCGGACATGAGAGTCCTTTCCCCATCAAGTTAGCACCACAACAGGGGTTTGTGACCTGGCTTCCAAGGGAACAAGGCACACCGAGTTGTAGGATACAATCAATTCCCAATGATGCATTGTCTTGGGTTTTACTACTGAGTATTCCTGTAAGGCCTCCTTAGGGATGGGAGAGGTAACTCACATACCCAAGTGTCAAAGAGATAGATTAGTGCCTTTAAAGCTGCTGGTGCATTCAGTGACCCATGCTCCATATCTGCCACTCAGTATTCCTGCATGGTACTAAAATGACGGGATACAGTCGGTGTCACCAGGTACTAGTTGGCAACCTCCAAACAAATGTTACTGGCTGTGCTCAGCTAATGATGGTCCAGGGGAACGTGGCTGCCAGAGAAGCTCAGAGACAACATTTTTTGCCATCAGTGAGTTCTTGGATGAATGTGATTCTGCCTTAATCCTGATTCCAGGAGTGATGGATGAACTGCCCAAATTTCAGGATGCATGGAGAACCCTAGAACTGGCAGTAGGTTCAAAATGGCTTCTCATGCAAAAGTCACCCTGGAGCCTCCAAACTGGCACTCTCAGTGTTTCCATGACTTGCGTTGGCAGCGCTCTTACCTTGCTGCAGAAACATGCTCAATTTTGAGGCAGTATACACAAGGGAAGCCTATCCCTGGTGGAATTCCCAGATTCCAAGTTAAGAGAAGTATTTAGAAAGAAGCTTGAGTATAATGGGCAGGTAGTGTTTACTGAGGAGCAGTGGAGGATGCTTGAATCATTCAGAATCACTCAAGACATAGCGGTCAAGACTCTCAGGAAGAAGAGTGAGTCCTCAAGCTCAAGGACCAAAAATGTATCTGTCTCTTGGGTGCCCAGCACAGGAGGGACATGAAAGTGTTGGAGCAAGTCCAGACAGAGCACCAAGATGATCAGAGGGATGGAGCAGCTCTGCTATGAGGAAGTGCTGAAAGAATTGGGATTTTTTCAACCTGGAGAAGAAAATCTTTGGGCTGACCTAACTGACCTAATCCAGTACCTGAAGGGAGCCCAGAAGAAAGCTGGAAAGAGACTATTTGCAAGAGCCTGAAGTGACAGGACATGAGGGGATGGCATCACACTGACAGAGAAGAGGGCTAGGTGGGATGTTGGAAAGAAATTCTTCTCTGTGAGGGGAGCAAGACACTGACACAGATTGCCTAGAGAGGCTGTGGCTGCCCCATTCCAGGAAGTGTCCAGGGCCAGGCTGGATGGGGCTTGAAGCACCCTGGGATAGTGGAAGGTGTCTCTGCTCATGGCAGGGGTGGCACTGGATGAGCTCCGAGGTCCTTCCCACTCAAACTGTTCTGGGGTTGTGTGATACTAGTGGAAGAACCTTCAGCACAGAGCAGTGTGAAACCTTCAACCTTTTCCTATTTTTTTATTGCTTGCTTATAGTGGTTTTCACCTTTTTAACACTGAAAGAATAAAAGTCCTAAAAACACAGGAAGACAATACATATTTCAATTTCAGTGTGCTGCTTTCTTACAATGAGTATTTAATCCACGCAATTATTCTAACATTCTGCCTTTTTTTAGCTTGTGTAGATGTTATAATTTATATTGTATTATTGTATATTAGTGAATAATAGATGTAGTGAGTATTATATTAATAGTGAACTTCTTAAATGCTAATGCACTTTAAAAATTCAGTTTTTCTTTGGGGTGACAATATGTAAATAGCAGAAAAACACTATGTAACTTGGAATGTATAGAATCATAGAATCTCAGACTGATACATGCTGGAAGAGACATTAAAGATCGTCCAATTCTAACCCCCTTGCCTTGGGCAGGGACACCTTCCACTAGACCAGGTTGTTCCAAGCTTCATCCAAACTGGCCTTGAACAATTCCAGGGTTGAGGAGTCCACAACCACTGAGTAAATTTTAAGGAATAATATATTGAATTCATCCTGTGTAAGAAATAAATTAGTGGAGTTACTTGGCTGCTATTTGAAATACAGATATTAAAATAAATTCCACTGGTAAATTACGATTCCAGACCGGACAGGGGGAGTCTGTCAAAAACTTCAGCTTTGTTTTGTGATACATTTATTTTTTGTAGCTCTGGTCTGTGATGGCAACTGAATATTGGCATTTCAGAGGTTAGTGGTTAACACCTCTGTGTTAACCTTTTTGAGCTAAGGACTTCAGTTTTGTTCTCACAGTGTTTTTATTACTTGTTACGGTTTTGAAATGTTAAAATACTGGAAAAGTGTAGGGGACAGTAGCCCGCCTTGGGTTAGGAAGCATGACCCTGATCCCCCAGAGAGGCCTGGTTCTGTGGAGCTCCAGACCTCAGTGCAAACACAAAGGTTTTCACAGTGTTTGAGTGACTAGAAATTATTACAAAATAATAGTAATAATGCTGCTGGTAATAAATTTAATCAGTCAAGGTGTTAGGGTTCAGTATTTCACCAAATAAATTATTACAAGACTCCTAGCTATATTTTGCTGTCCTGCCAAAAAAGACCGAAAAGGCTGATTCAAGCAAAAGCTCGCTGATCAGATCCTGTTTTTTCATCTTGCCAACTAGCTGATAAACAATATCTGAACCTGTTGGTAACTTAAAAAAAATAAAAAGGGGTCAGGGGTTTAAGACCTTAACAGGTCTTCAGGATCTTAATATTGTGTTTATTGAACCAGTCTGAAAGCTTATAGCTGCACTGGATGTTGTAATCTATCATCCACAGAAACACTAATTCCCTAATTTGGCGTGGCCATCCTTTGCCTCTTCTTAGAAGTGTGGTTGCAGAAGGCTATTGTTGGCCCCAGAGAAGCTAGAAGTGCAAGAAAAATTACCAGCAGAGCATCTTATTGTTCAGTTCCTGTAGTGCAGGGAGCTTGCAATGGAAATTGCAGATAGATTTCCCCACTCAAGTGCTCACAGTTATGGAGGGAGCCTGAAAGAGCGTGTTCTGATGGCACTTTGATATCAAAGCTTTAGTGAGTAGATACCCAGATAATCACATGTATGCAGACATATTCCAGGTTTCCCTGGACCAGGAATGTCCAACTGAAAGTTTTAGATTCACTCTTTGGGGGATGTCTTTTGTACTCTTGGGACCATTTCAGAAGCCTCTTGTTCCTTCTGTGTATAACCAGCTGCTAGCCCAGCTCAGGGCAGTGCAGGCGATATTTGTGCAGCTTTTGCTGCTCCCTTCCTTTGTGTTTGATGCTTCCTCCTCCTTCATGTCAAAGATAAATATAGTTCTTTTTTGTATGTGTTACTTCTCTAAATTTAAGGCATTTATGGTTTGACTGTTTTTGCAATTTTACACTTATTTTTCATCTTTAAGGCAGCTCAGGAGCACTGTCAGTACATGTTGACCTCATATTGACACTTTACAGTGTGGTAAAGAAAGCTTAGATCTTTGCTACTTTTTGAGTTGGACATACAAATGGATTTCATTAGTTTATTTGCCTAAGTGTCTCAACTAAATCAAAATTAAGACTTCACAATTTGTTCAGTATCTTACTTATAAATGCAGGCCAAAGTCTGAATGCTTTGTCTTATGCATTTACTGAGTTCAGTTCTTGAAAGAAAATGATGTCTTGTGAATACTTAGTGTTTAAACGCATCACGTTTTTGTGGACTTTTTTTTTCACTTGCATCATGTACAGTGTCCCCATGCAGAAGTTTGCTCTATGTGTTTAGTTAGATAAGTTTTAAAAGAAAGAAGCCATGTTAGGAATAATGGATGTAATCAGGAGTTAGCAACAAAAGAAAGGATTGTGTTAATCTGAAAAAAAATAATGTCATATAATTCCCTTAATTTAATTTAGATTTAACTCTAAATTATGTAGATTTATTGAAGCTGTGAGAATCAATCATTTGGTCTAGAGCAGGGTATATAGATTTCTGTTCTTTACTCATTGTGAGATCACGGTTGGGATGTTGGGATGTTTATTTCTGCGTGATACCACACACCTGTTTCCTTAGAACTTTTACAGCACCCAAAGTTATTCAGAAGTACCATGGTGCCTGTTTACCTTTATTTTTCCCCTCATCTGCAGTCAAGAGTGAGAAAATCAGCCTCAAAGTTGTGACTGACAGGAAAAGTTTTTTTTATTTTTCACGCGTTCTAGAAGACCTGACAGTTGCATTAGAACACAGGCATCCCTTGTTGTGTAGGATAAATGACTAATGGGTGGAGCACCTGCCTGGCCACAAGCTAAAAATTCCATTCACGCTTTGGTTCTCTTGTTTATGCTGGCCTCTCAGAGTAAAGATATTTCAGTACTGATGGTTGAAAGAGGTTGTCCAGAAGCTGTTTCAGAGCAGATTCAGAGAGAGATTGTTGGGCTGAAGGTGTAATGATTTCTCACCTTTCAAGAAGTTTGTAGATTGTCAGAATATTTCTCTTAAGCAAAAGTTTTCAGTGAACTCAAGGTGCAAACTTTGCAAATATGAAGCAAAAACAGTTCTGAAGGGGTTTTACATGGGAAAACTTCTCCCTTCTGTTACAAAAAACATGTTGTGATTTTTTGCAAAGAACATTATCATCAAATAGTTGAGTTTTAAATACAGCATAGAAATAGCCCCTGTTGAAGACAAAGACCTCCAAGTATTCTGTGGAAAATTTAGTTTAATGTAACTAACCTTCAGGCAGAGTTTGAAACTGGTAATCATTTTTCTGTTTGTAAAGTTCAGTTGATGAAGGTTTTACTGTGCATGACAGGAAGAGCTGCATATTTTTAACAGGATGGTGGAAAACATGCTGAGTAAGTTTGGAATGAGATATAAATTTGGTAAACTACCAAGAGAAAGATGTGCTGGGAGGCACCTGAGGCTTCTTCTGCCATGTGAAAAACAGGAGAGGTGGAAATCCTAGGATTATATATTCAGATACAATCACAGGTATGGACTTAACTCACCCTATCACTCCTTATCCTCTGCAGCACAACTCTGACTTCTTAAAGGATATTTTTCAGTTTAGAAAGTTTCCTGGAAAGGTGCCCTTGTTTAGCGCAAGTTTAAAGTTGTGCCATTTCCACTCTGTCCCATTTGCCCCATGAGCATGATCCATCCAGGCTTCAAAGGCAGGAAAAAGGCTGCTTCTTATCATTCAGCAAGATCCTCTTCTAAGCAGAAAGTCAGACCCAGCACTGAAACATAGAATATTGAGACAGCTCTAAATATTTTGCTTTGTTGTCAATATCTTGTGATTCAGTAAGACAAATTTTGTGTTTGCATCCTACCAGTGAGGTTATATTTGCTTTGAAATACAGATCCCAGCCCTCCAAACTCAAGTTTGCTGTGGGGCATGAAATTAGATAAACCCTTTGTATGGGTGGAGTTCAGTCTAAGTAACAGCACTTGCTGTGGTAAACCATTTTGTTCATCATCTCTTTTTGCTGAAGTGAGTCCTCTGTGTGGTTTGGGTGCACCACTTGGGTAACTGCTGAAACTGCTGTGGTTTCAGAATAGGACCTGTTTTGCTTTTTTCTGAACTTTTTTTCCCTAAAACTATTAGCAGAAAAATCAAATAAGGGTTACAGCTGTTTGCCTGCCATACCTCAGAATGATGAGCAGAGTCATGTAAAATACAATGTTTTCCAGCAAGTAGAAGATTATTGCAATCTTAGTTATGACTGTATTGTGCAGTATTGCAATTTTACCAATGTCCATCAGTACAGCTGGTAACCTTTTACTGTGGTTTGGGTACTTTTGCTTTATGTTATAGAAATTCCGTACCAACATTCCTGACACACTAAACATGGGACTACAGAAATCTTCGTGTAGTTTCATGTACACTCGCTACAATGGGAGACTTACACTTGCTGTAAGTCAGCAAAGATATCAGAAAGATAGTGCTGGTGTTATTACTACTAATTTGTGTCTAATATATGAGTAAATTTGAACATATAACTGAACCAAACAAACTTCTGCCAGGCCTCAAAACCATGTTTGCAGAGTGTGGCAGGATCAAGCAAACTGTAAGCAATGTACAAAGGGCACTAAAAGAAAGAATTGGACTTGGAGTTTGACTTGATGGTCCTCATGGATCTCTTCCAGCTCGAGGTTCTGTGATTGTAGGGCTCATTGAAGATTCTTGTGCATGGTAGGGCTGATGTATTCAGAGTAGGTGCTGCCCTTAAAATTGCTCTGCAAAAGATAAACCTGATTGCATAAGGGTTTCCCTCACACTTTTCAAAACAGAAAAATTATCACTCTATTTTATTCTTTAACATCTAAAAATCTGAAGAAAATGGCACTCAGTGTGTAAAATGAAAGCTTTCAATATTATTAGCAGTAACTCTCATTTCATGGTGGCATTGCATTTCCTCTACAACAAAGTGATTCTTTGTGATCTTTCGTGAAGATGAAGCACGAGAAACCCTGATGCTCTGTGCAGGTTCAAAACCACCTGGGGCTTTGTGCAAAAACCTTAAACAGGCCACCCGGAAAAACCAGTCTTGCTGAACAAATACGTTGGAAACCCAGCGTTTGTGTTAATAGTCACCAATTCCACATAGTGGTTTTGCTAGCAGAAGATTTAATCTAAGAAAAGGGCATCTTAAAATGGGTCAGTTTTGCCTCCAGCAATCCAAATTGGTTTAGGGCAATACAGGGTGAAGTATGAGGGGGAATTTCCTTGCTGGTAACTGGCAAGAGAAGAAGAGAAATAATGTAGAGGGCTCTTTTTTGCCTTGAGCAGAAGTTGGAAATGCAGATACTTAATTCTCCAAGGCCAGTTTGGATGGAGCTTGGAGCAACCCAGTCTAGTGGAAGATGTCCCTGCCCATGGCAGGGGGTTAGAACTGAATGAGCTTTAAGGTACCTTCCAACCCAAGCCATTCTGGAATTCTGTGACTCTAATTTAAAACAAGTTAAAATAAGTTGCTCTTCTATGTGGAGCATTACATACGAATGCTGAGTTGCTCATCCCTTGACAGGTTTTTGTGTCCCCTGGCATGGGATGGCTGTGGCAGTGGTGAGATCTGGAGGTCACGGGAACGGGCAGGATATAAGTGCGACACTGCATTCCAGAGAGCAAAACGTGGCCTGTGAAAAGTCAGGTTGGAGTGAGGGAGGGTCCGTGCTTGTGAGGAGGGCAATTTCCTGTATATTGTGTCACTTCCTTCCATGAAGGACAAAGCACTGGCCTCATCTGCCTCACTTTAGGAGTTGCACAGGTGGTTTTCTGCCAGGGGATCTGTATATCTACGTCATGTATCTTATCCAGGATGAAGCATGTACTGAACCATGGAAAATAGTGCTGGGTTAGGGTTAGTTTTAAAAGATCTGCTTTATCTTCCAGCTTCAAGGTAGCTGAATCAGTGTTACTTCTAGAAGCTTTTTCAAATCTTGTGGATGTGTTGATAGAATGGCTCCCCAGATCAATGCTCATGCCCCTGAGGCTGCCAGAGATCAAGGAGCATTTGGACAACGCTCTCAGAATGGGATTGTTGTGGTGGCTGTGCAGGGCCAGAGCTTGCACTGGATGATCCCTGTGGGTCCCTTCCAACTATGAATGTGATAGGTTCCCTGGGCAGTCTGGAGACCCTTTAGTTTTAAAAATGTTGAAAAAAATTGTTGATGTGTATCTCTTTTGGTCCAGTCTAAATCCATTCACCTTTTTCCTATGGAAGACTTGCAGGACTATGATCAGGTTCCCCTCAAACACTGTCAGAACTAAACAAATCCAGTTCTATCTCTGCCTGCACGTGCCTTGTTTTCCATGTCTCTCTCTGTCCGCTTGTTCAGCTGGGGACTTCTTTGCTTCCCACTTTCTATGCAGCTCAATGTCTGCCAGTGGTGCCTCTGTTGCATCAGAGTCTGACGTTGACACTGCACTAATGAGAGTCTGCGTGATTTCCTCAGGTCCACGTAAACCTGATTTCCTCAGTTCCCTGTATACCCAATTCCTTCAGCTCCCTGTCCACATGTGCCTCTGGCTTTGGGGAATAGAGGCCAGCTGAGTACAAGGGAGGATGGCTTTTTGGCTGGCCCTGGGGTAGGAGAGGCTGAGCAGGGATTTACTGGAAGTTGCTGGATTGGTAATTTATTTAGTGCAAGCTTGCTGATCTTTATTTCCCTTTGATAAAAGTATTTCCACAGATCTGAGCATATATTACAAAGTTCATGAGCACGTACTAAAGTGCTTTCTGAAAAGCTCCCAGGCTATGACTTAGATGTGCCAAGTACACTCTGAAATTTGGGGTTTGATTCCATTTCTCTGTGCTTTCGTGGTGTGTATGTCATAATGAGAATAAATTATAAGATTCCTATTAAATTGGACATTTCAAAACAGCTCTATTACTACAAATAATGTATGGAATTCAGTTTATTACGCAGGAAGTTGCAAGTATTTGTTTACTTTAAGAATGCTTCTAGATTTTCCTTTATCGAGTTAACACATTGCAATCAAGAATGATCACACAAGGAATATTTTCCCTGGAAGCTGGATGAACACTTGTCAGGAGCAATCTTTTTTTTTTTTTAAGGTGGGGTGGGTGGGGGAGAAATATATTTATCTGTTTAGTTATTTAACCTCACAAAATAATCTTTTGGCAAGGGGAATTAAAAATCAACCATTGAGGCTTTAATTGCAACAAATGAAATATACACATATTATTTATGAGCATACACAATAATTCCTGTGATTTCATTTGTTTTTGGGGTGGAATATAAGAACAAACAGTCACCTGCAGAAGGCGAGTTGTGGAGCAAACGCCTCAGAGAGGTGATTTCTTAATCAGCCTCCTTTTCTTTTCTTTGTGTATGTGATGATAGAAGGATAAACCAGTTCCAGGAAAAAAAAGCAGAATGCAGGCATTCTGTAAAGTGACAGCTAAGTTACTCTTTAATCCTATATAACGTGACTTATCTTTAGTGATACACTTTTTTTTTATTTTTTCTTCTGTAAAATACCAAACTTAAACTTGAAATATCTCTAATCCTGGAAAATCAAAGTCATACTTGTCAATTTTTTCTGACCAAATGTCTTTGTAATGGGTTTCGTCATTTAAAATCTTGATGGTATTAGTATTTTTGTATGTATAAGATAATAAATCCATTTAAATAAAATAACTGCTTTAGATGATATGCACTGAGAAATAACTACCATTATATTTGGTTAAATTTCCACCTACCCCAAGAAGGATGGATGATGCTAGAGTATATAGCACAGTTTCCTATTTCAGGGCTTTGCACTGTCCATGGTAAGTAACTTCTCTTTTTCTCCTTTTGTTTTTTTTTTCCTAAACTTTCCAGGTAAAAGTACTCCTGTAAGCCACCTTGGGTCTACAGATTTTCCCAAGCCCCATGATCCATTCCAGCCATTTGGGGCTGACAGCAGTGACCTGTTTCAAAGTAAAAAGGGGTTTGGGGACCCATTTAGTGGAAAAGATCCATTTGCTCCCTCCTCTTCAAGTAAAACTTCTAAAGACTCTTCCTTGGGGTTTGCAGACTTCAGCTCTGTAAGTTAAGTTCCTTGTCTCTGAGCAAACCACTTTCTGCTCTGCTTGCAGCAGTCTCTGTTGGGTTTCTGTCTTACCTACAAACCTACTGTTCCCTGGCTTCTGTCTCTCAGCTGTCCTCATTGTTTTTGTATTAATATTTCTGTAATAAAAAGGCATTATTTCAATAAAAAAGAAGTTTCATACTAAATTTTCAAGGCTTTACGTGCATTTAAATTATTTTAGTACAGTGTGCCTTTACTCTCAAATTCTTTGTAGCAGAATCTGTGTATTGCTTTTGTTGCATGGAGGCCATT
The DNA here is from genome assembly GCF_049639895.1 of Pseudopodoces humilis. Lineage (NCBI taxonomy): Eukaryota > Metazoa > Chordata > Aves > Passeriformes > Paridae > Pseudopodoces > Pseudopodoces humilis. The sequence goes on from NC_142227.1 coordinate 72,060, forward strand.
TTGTAAACAGATTTTTGGGAGCCAATGATGTAAAGACTCAAAACCAATTGATGAAAACATTTCTATAGCAATTTCACCATATCCTGAGAAGCAAATCCTTAAAGGAAAAGTTTCTAATAAGTACTTGTAACTGGTTATGGAGAAAGTTCTGACAATCCTGTTGCAACGTTTACTGTATATGATGGAATGTGGTCATAGAGAGACACAGATGAGACAGAGATTGAAAATTTAGCTGTTGGATTTTGTTCCTGTTACTGATGTTGTAGAAAAGACAGAGAAAACAAAAAGGTTTCATAGAACCGAGATAGAAAGGTCCACACTGCACTCCAAAAAGACAGTCCCAGAAGGTTTGAAAACAAAGCCATTAATTTAAAAATATTGGGGTTTCCAAAGTCCAACTTTGGTTTTAATGCTGGAATTGGGAACCATTGTAAATGCAATGGTGCTGTGGTTCTTATTGCTTCCATAAGTGGATAGAATCTGTCCCATCCACAGCCTCAGGCTTCTTCCTCCTTTCACATGTTTTTGTTCTCTTACATTGCCACGCAGTAAAATTGCAAACTTATTCTGTTCCTTAACTCTGCTGGACACAGGTCACTGTTTAACAAGGGGAGATACTTAAACTGAATCTTTCAGGTTGTTTCTTTTTAATGTTTTGGGGGGGAGGTTCCTAATTATTATTTAATATTAAATGTGTATCACTTTCCTATTTGATATTGTTAGCTGAAGTCATCTGTGCAGACTTTAGTTGGCCTCAGGACTTTAATTTATCACTTCTGAAACGTCAAGTTCAAGATTTGTTGTATGTTTGACCACAGCTAGTTGGATTTGCACAGTTAAATTCTGATTGTATACAAACTGATGACATTCTTAATAAAAATAAGACATTAAACCTGCTTTATCTGAAGTTTCTTCAACAATATCTAATTTCTTCCTGCAAAGAAAGACAAATGATGGAATGGAATGACTGTTACCCAGTTATTGTCATCTTACTTTACATTAAGAAATCCAGACTGTATTTCTTAAGTTAAAATGTGGTTTACTCTGAGTGATTGTATCAAAAGATTAACCAAAATCTCTGGTCCCAATCCTAGTGGGTGCTGCAGGGTCAAATTTGCTGTGCCATCCAGTTCTCAGATAAACTTTAGAAGATAAGGAACAAGTAGGAAAAATGAGATAATGAGCAGTAGCCACTAAATAATTCCCGTTAAACGGCATTTCATCAAATGAAATAAATTTTTAAAATTTGAACTTTAAATTTAAAGTTTTCTGAATTAATTTCTCCTCTTGTAGGGAAAAAAAAAAAAAAAAAGAAGTGTTGACTGAATTTGGCTGAAAAGACAGATTTAATCCCTTTTCTCCTCAGTTCATGGAGTTTTTTCCTTTTCCATGGCACAGTTATGCTGCTACACTTGACAATTCCTAATCCTTCTGTATGATGTTTTGAATGTACCAGTTACCTTGAAATCATTGAGAATATTGTGCTTCTCTTTGCCTCATGGTTGGGAAACTTTGTTCATAGTGGAAATGAAAATCAGTCTTACTTTGAGAGGATTTTTGACATCTAATTTGAATCCATGGAATCTGAGAACAGAATCATGTAGAACATGAATAATCAAACAACTTAATTTTTAATTTTAATTCTTGACTGTTGTAAGAAAGAACATGGGAACTTTCATCATTATATTTTAGTAGGACAATCTGGTGCTTTTTTGACACACTGGCAAATTCACGCATCCAGAGTTTGCAGATACTTTCATTGCGTTCTTAACTTTGTTGTTGTCACTAAATATGATTCATTGGAACAAAACAGTCTTTTGGTAGCTAAGATTTCAGATATTTCTGTGTTCCAGCTGCAGTTTACAGAACAACAAGAAAAGCCACTTTTTTTTTGCCAACAGAAAGTGTTTAAATTTCCAAGAAACAGAACACTTACGAATAAACTTTTTGTGTCAGTACTAGCTGCTAATTCAGTACACACAAGTTAGTGAAGCTTTTTGAGATTTGATTGGTCTTGCTGCAGTCTGCTGGTTTCCTCATCTATGCCTTGGGTCTGACTGTATTTCTGAAAAAGAAAAGGATGGGTTTAATGCAATTACACGTGTGACATATTTATAGACTTGTTGAAACCTGGACATATGCAAAAAAATGGTTATTGTATTAAATTACCTGTAAGTCATCCTTTTATAGGCAATCTGTGCAAGAATCTGTGGCACTATTGAACTGTTCTGTACTTACTTCACTACTCACTGTTGAGAGTTATCTCCTGAAAATTGTACTTTGTGCCAATCACTTGTAATGAGGCACATCCAGATTTGTTTCCAATGAATCATTTGCCTATTTTTACTTTTTATTTTTTCCACTCAGCACTTTTAACCACAAAAATATAACTTGTGTCCCATAAACAAGTTATAATTGGGACTCTCATAAACTTTGGAAGCCTTATCTTAGAATGGAAGCTATAGAAGTAAAACTGGTTTCTCAACATTAAAAAAATATCCCAAATAGTTTGACAAAGTGTCTTGTATTTCTGAAAATACTTACAGTTCATTCTCCATCCCAGCTGTTAGACTTACCTGAATTCCTGGACTAAGCAGAGAATTCCTGCTTCCATTTGTGTCTGTACCACTTCTGTTGCATTTCAGTAACATCAAATGCAAAGTTTTTCATCTAAATTTCTATAGCAATGAAAGCAGAGATATTGCATGAAGAAAAGCTTGGGTGTTTTTTGCATCAAATCATCTCAAAAGGCATACCGGGAGAAATTAAAGGAGGAATGATAGGCATCCAGAGGCATGATTAAATTATGAGTAAATGAGAATTGAGCTTGGGTTGAAAGAAATTAAAATAGGTAGATTGATTTCAAAATATATCAAAAATAAAAATTACAGATACACTGCAGAGTGGAGGAGGAGGAGGCTGGGGTGGGGCCATCACATAGTGTTTGTGCAGCTAGGCAGGGTTTAACACTGAAGCTTGCATTTTAACACTCAGTTCAATATTTCAAGTCAGTCTGGGCAGGTGTAACTACATCAGTTTTTGCCATGGCACAGCAGACTCTGCTCAGAGTCACTGTGTCCTGGGCCACAAAGAATTTTTGCAGTATACATCCAGCTGAAATTTTTCTCCTCAAAAAACTCAAATAATATGTTTTCCTGCATGCACACCAAAAAAATCGCCAAAAGAAAAAAAATGGCACAAAGCATATTTTAGAAGTGGGCTTTAATGCAAACATTTGCATACAGCTGTTCCCATCCTCCTCCTCAGCAAATGCTAAAATTAACTGGGAACAGATTATGTTTGCATTTGAAATTGTTATGATTTCAATGAAATAGTTTCAGATTTTCAAAAAGTTCAAACAAGCGAACTTTTGCATCTTTCAATGGTAAATACTAGAATATAATTTTGCAGCACTGTACTTGTGTTTTGGGAAGCCCAAACAGGTTTAGGACCTGAATGTTGTAAAGTGTGATTCTTTTCTTAGTGTTCTCTTCTGAAGTAAATTGGATTCTCTCACATTATTTCTTACTGGTGAAACTCTGTGTATTTTATGAACAGCAACAGAAGCACTTTTGGTAACTTTTGATTTGGTGATAAAACTTCCCACATGTCAGCAGCGTCCAAAATCACTTATCAAACCCCTCACCCTTAGCAGGAACTACCGCAATAAAACTCTCTGTTGTGCAGTTGCACAAGAGCAAGCTATTAGCTTTACCAAGTATTTACCAGCTTTTACCAGCTATTTATTCTTAAAAATGGTTGTAGTTGCTGTGCTTCCAAACCATTCATTTCCTTTTTTTGTGCTTGTGGAGGGTTTTTTTTGCTGTTTACACACCCGAGTGAGCCACAGATGCAAGGACTTGCATCCCATGTGGGTTAATTTCCAGGTGGGAGGAGGAAGAAACTAAGCGTATAAACTAAGTAAGGAAGTAATGAGGAGTTAAAGAGATAAGGGAGGAAATGAAGGAGGAAGAAAATAAGGAAATAAAGGATGAAGTGAGGAAACCAGTGAGTGCATTTCTTTGTCAGTCTAGAACTGCCCTAAGACAGCCTGGTGTACTTGAGCTGTATATTTTAATAATTCTGATTCTTTGTATTTTTTGCATAATTTCTTTGAGCTGATTGGTAACTTTAATAATTAATTTTCCATTTTCATTTTTTAGTTTGGAAATGAGGAACAGCAGCTGGCCTGGGCAAAGCGAGAGAGTGAAAAAGCAGAGCAGGAAAGACTGGCTCGATTGCGGAGACAAGAACAAGAAGACCTTGAGTTGGCTATTGCACTCAGTAAGGCTGACATGCCAAACTCTTAAAGAGGGTCTTGGGTTTCACCCTTTTTAAGAGAAACCTTGGAACAAGGCTTTTATAAAAATACTAAATCGTTGGTTTATATTGTGAAAATAATTTTAGTCATCTTCAGATCTAAACAGGACTGGCTGGTTGTGTCCAACCAGGCTCTGTGTGGCTTCTCAAGTGCATAATCTGCAAGAAACACTGTATAAGCTGTATTATATGTTCTAGATAAAATTTATTGCTTGTAAGAAATTTAACGTATAATCCTAAGGTACTGAAAGTTTCTTTATCCAAAACACAAATGTTGCATAGAGTAAACTGCAGCTTGTGAATCTGTTTTTTTATAACCTGAATTCCACTGGGTCTTTCAAGCTGCAGTATGGATTTCAAAGAAAATGTCATAAAAAGATAATATTTACAGAATTAGCTTTCACTTGTTACATCTATTTAATAATTCATGGTAGGCTAATCAGTACTTCTGCATCATCTGTGTGAAAGCATAAATTCATTATTAGATGGTCCCTTTTTATCCAGAAGTTGTGGCTTTTGCAAAAGAATCTGACAATTTATATATGATGGATACAGAGAACTCTGTAAAACAGTACGAATTTGAAGACTCTAGAAATCAGTAGTTCTTCTAATTTAATCATTCATTCACACTGAGTTTTAATAATTACATGTGACTAAAAGAGGGAGTTAATTCATTTGTAGTAAATGGGATAAATAATTTAGCAGTTAAATTATGAAGTAAAAATTTGCTTTATTGTATGTAAACAGAATTGCAAGACGGTGATACACATTTGAGTACTGCTTTAATGTGACATCAAAACATCAAGTGGTAGAAAAGTTGCCATGTTTGAGGAGTGCTCACCCCTGCAACTCATCGTACTCTCATTTACTCCAACTCCCAGCACACAGACTAGGTTGTGTTACTCAAGTGACTCTCTGGGACAGTCTCTACCTCTGCTTCTTCAATTCCACCTCTTTGGGGTTACAGATCAAGCAGATTTAGCTGAAATGAAGCCAAGTTGAATCAGATTTTAGTTGCCAAATACACATTCACACATCAGTTCTGGCAGCACTGTCTGGGTTGGCTCTAAAATACAGCTTGCAGTACTCAGACCGGGTAGGAACAGGCTTTATATGCACTGAACGCTTCCACCTGGAAAAGAGAATACAGAATGTGTTTGACATGTCATAGAAAAAATAAGTCTGTGAATTAATTTGCTTCCTAGAAATGCCTTTTCTGATTACAGGAATTCTAAAACTTCAGCTGTGTTTGCCTTGGAATTTTCTGTCTCATACAGTAGGGATCTAGCACAGAATTTTTAAATGTCCTCAGTCTTCTTTCCTGCCCTTTTTTCTCTGGGAATACAAAAGCTTTACATTCTGTGTTTTTACTGATGCGGCCCTTATCTTACAACATTTTCTCTTTTTTTTTTTAATGTGGTATTCCTTCATCATCTTTAATGCATTTCTATTTTTTATGTCCTTGCTTCCTTACTTTTATTTTCATACTACAATGACAGTGCCTGCTCAGTGAATGAAAACAATCTTTCCCTGTTCTGTTGGAATTGCCTTATCCTGGATGCTTTCCTTACACAGAGGAGTCAGATTGGATCGTTTAAAGCATCTTGGTAGTTTTCAGCTCTGAAATGCAGCCAAGACGTGGCATTTGTAGTCTCAGGCTTTTGTGGGGAGCTAGGTGGGTGGGTGAGTGTGCAGGCACACACATCTATCTGTGTTTAGGATGTTATTTTTAAGAGCCACAACAAATGAACAAGGACAGAACACAACATATTGTCTATGCACAGTATTAGATGTAGGAACCTTAAATTTACTGAAACACTCTTGATTCAAAATGTTGTCACTGCAGCAGAAGAAAACCTAGCTATGATTTCTTGCTTTGTATTTAATATAGTTTTTCATACAAAAAGGAAGATTCCCCACATTCTTTCCCCATGCTGTAACTCAGTGTTTGTGCAATACCTGCATTTGCTTTTTGAGGCAAAACTTTATTGCAAGACATTGCTCTTCTTCCTCCAGACCAGTAAAATTTAAAGCACAAACAGACCTGTTGCTATTTGGGCAGAGAAAATATGTACAATGTAAGATATGGAAAATGTGAATACCCCCAGTGCATATACAGTGTACAGTGAGATCCATATTATTTGTGTCATGTATGTGTGTGTGTATATACATATACATATATATATACATATACATATATATATATATAATTGTATAATGTAATCATAGTGTGTGTATATACTCTACATGTCCACGTGCTATATCTGCTATATAGCTCCTTGTGTTGTACATAAAATGTGTATATACAGTGAATATGTAGAATATGCATATATATTCTATATATTAAAGCTTGTGTGTATGTATGAATTTTGTAACCACAGATGGATACAGAATTGGAATCTTTACAGAAATTCAGATTAGCTCATGGCTCTGAGAATTTCAACGTCCCGGTTAAAGAAAAGAAGATAAATGATTTCTAATCAATTTGTATCAAAATTTCTTTCATTGACATGAAAAACTGTGTCCATTAGCTGTGCCAGGTGTAAGAGAACCCTGGCAGAAAGTAGTAATCATTTGCACTGGATGTAATTTCACATTCTTTGTAGTTTTTAGAGGATCTGTTTAGAATGTAGGCTCAACTGCTCATCTTGCGTGTCATCTTTCTTCTCTGGGCTGACGCAATGAATTTTTTCCTATGTTTGCTTGTAGTCTCACTTCCCTCTTTCCTTTTTTTCCCCTTTCTAAAAAGTTTATTTCTAAGGATCTGTTCCCATACACACACCCCAAACAGTCACAGGCAAAGGTGGGAAACATGTTTTTCTTGTTACATTCTAGTTATATTGGTTGCACATAATTGTCATCTGGATTCCAGTTCTGTTTTTCCTCCATTTCTACCCAAGCTTTTACTTCAGGAGAAATGAATATCCATTGCATGTTTGGCTTAGAGGAAACAGTGGGGGTGATTCCTCTTTCTGCTTAGATAAATTATTAGACTCTGTGGAACCTTGAGCAATTACTAAGAGTTTAGCAGGGTTTTATGGTGGCAAACATGTTTTATACAGAATATATACTACTGGAATGACTCATGGAAAGCCCTGGATTGCACAGAGCACTGAGGCACAACAGTTAAACAGGACAGATAGACAATTATTCACGTTGAACCTACAAGTGCGGACAGTGCACATAGGACACAGATATTGAATTACCACGTGACCCTTCACAGAACTGTGTGTTCACATTTGCCTTGATTTGCCTGATTTCCCTCAGTTAACTTCGAATTGTCTTGCTGTAAAACCTCCCAGTCACCCTGCAATAAAAAAAGATGCTCATAAAAGTCATACTTCCACAACAATGCTGTATGAAATATTTTTATATAGGCAAATTTTCTTCATGGAACCTCTGCCCTATGAGGGTCATCAATCCTCCTTATATCTTGTTCTATGTACTGTGTTCTCAAAGTGTAGGAAATTCCAAGCTGTGTCTATGTAAGCCTTTTTATTTTTAATTCCCATCTGTGAAATCTGTTGGCACTATTGTAGAAATTATTTAGTCATCTTATGCTCAAAGATAATGCACTTTTCTTGAATTCTTCTTATAATCCTTTTGGGGTTACTATTTCTTCTTTAGTGTTTCTCCATTGAGAAGAATATTTGTTCTGTAGAACCATGGCCCAAGGCGTTTTGGTCCAAGTAGAATTGTTTCTTTCCCTTGTGTAAGAGTTTGATTTCTCCTTTCTTCTGCATTTTATTCCTCCCTCTCAGGAATTTCATTTCTGCTTAATCCTCATTTAGAGCTGGAACTCTGTTGAAGTGAATTGATCTCTGCTGTTAATGATCTAATTGAATTATCTTCCTATACTAGTGGAACAGCCAAGTTTTTGGTTATGCAAAATATATTTGGTTATATATTGCATCTATGTAGACTTCACAATAACCATCTTTTCTTAGGAAGGAATTTTGCTTGGAGTATGATGGAATCATAGAAGATTTATTTTTAGAGTAGATATGTTAACTATAATTCATTGACACCTGTTTGATCAGTTGATATACTGCTCTTTTTACTTGAAAGTTTTATAAATAAAGGCTAATTTGTTATAAAATGGAATTTTTGTTTCTTCCAACTTTTGCCTCTCCCTTTAAATTTCAAAGGAAAGCTTCTAGTGACTGTGGTTTCTTCTGCCATTGCAAGTACAGAGTACTCTTCTAGTGTCCCTTTTAATATATATCATTCTTCAGTCTGACCTGAAAAAGGTGGAAACACAAAGCAGAAACTGCAATGTTGACCTAAATCTGACTAATATCTCCAAGTATGTACATTATTGTGGTTATATTTATCTTTCAAATGTTATAACAAATTGTAAGGTATTTTAATTTTAACCCATCTCATGTGTTTATTGTTTAATATAATAAGAGAAATGTTATTGTTTAATATAATAAATGAAAGTTACTTTTTGGAGCTCTGAGATTTCAGCACTCTTTCTTTACCTTTTTTTTTTTGTCCAAAATTTCACAAGTTTTTATTTTACATTCATGAATCTTGCTTTGAATAACAGTTCTGTTCTCTGCACTGAAATCTTTTTCTTGTTGGCTGGTGCCCTCTGCACTATTTTCCCTCCTGTCCTTCCCTTTCTTCCTTGTCCCAGTCAGATTTGGGCTGAGACCAGTCCCAAATCCAATGCCACAGCCTTTCCAAGCAAATTGTGTGCAGCAATGCTGGATGTCCTGGCAATTTACACCAGGAATGCTTGGGGAGATCACTAGAGACAACCTTTGGCTGGCTGGAAAAACACACCTCACTATTGGGCTGTTCCATTTATTCACTTTGACTCATTCTTCTCCCAGCTGTTCACTGGCTGCTCCTGCTCACCTGGCCAAAGTGAGCAGCAGGTTGCCAAGGCAGGTTTCTATGCAATATTTTTAGTACATTGACATTTTGGAGGATTTGACTGCAGTGTGTGACAGATGAGCACAATTCCCTACCCAATTCTTCTCATGTTGTGCTTCTCATCTCTTATAAAACCATGGCCCAGCGCTCCATGCGTTACTCCCACTCAAGTGGTCTGGGGTCTGACATACACAGCATTCTCATCTGTATGCTTTCCCAAATGCTTTCCTTAATCCACGTCGTCTGGGCTTAATCTGAAAGGACCCCCCTGTACCCACTGTGGCTTAAGAGCCCCTTCACTGAGAAAGGGAGAAAAGCATCACCATTCTGTTCAGGATGTGGAAATTTGATGCTAAAGGCTGTCCAAGGTCTGAACCCAATTGTTAAACCTCAAACACAACTGTAGCATTTATTGACTGAGCCTAAGTATGTCCCAAGCCCAGGTCGCCTCTTGGAATTCTGAACTCCTGGAGTCGTCAGTGCCACCCCTACTCTGGGAGTGCCATCAGGATTATCTCTGGAATTGCTGAATCTCCCATCTGTGGTATGTGACTATGAGTGCAGTCACTCTGAGTATCTTTTCCCTCCTGTCTGGTTGGCATTTTTTTTTAATGTAATGACCACAATTAAAACTTTTTATTGCTGATGCAGCATCTTTTAAAACTGCTGTAGCCTTCCTAACTGATGAAATTTCACAGGACTCTGCCAGCAGCAAACATAATATATTTCTGCTGTTTAACTTCCATAAAGTTCCTTGATCACAATTTTCAGAATGAAAAAGCCCTGTGCTCTCTGCCTATCCCTTGCACCTACAGAAAGAACATCCAAGCACTCTATATCCCTTATTTTTCAATATAATTTAAAATAATTAAGATAACACTTATGCTGTCGTTGCACATAGGCTGTAAAAAAGAAGTTGTTGGGATCTGAGGATATTTTTGTGTGTGTTTTGTTTTAAGCCTCAGACTCAGTAGCTATTCACCTGATAAACTAAATGTCACAGATCATATCCCAAATAATATTCCAGATGTTTCTTGGTGACATAATGAGTCAGAACTCCAGGTATGCTCTTAGCTGTAAGAAGTGCAAGAAACCAAAGTAAAAGTGATTTGAAGTGCTACTCTCTTTAGTTATAAACCTGTACCAGGTTAGTTCACCTGCAGTTTCTGTGTTGTTGAGGTTTATGCTCATGTCAACAGGCAGAAAACTTCTGATTTGCTAAAAGGACTTACAATGGGAACAGGTAAGTGAGCAGGTAACTAATGCTAACAATGTTTACAGAGTAAATGAAAACTTGAAAGCTCTCCTTGTGCTAAGAAAGGAGGTTTTGGTAAAGTTAACTCCTTCATTCTATAAAGCAGTCCTTATGGTTCCTCTTTAGTGTGTGCACTAAATATTACAAGATCAAATAATTGTGGCTGAAAAATCAGACCTCAAGAGAGTAAAAGAAATATATTTTCTACCGAACAAATTTTGGAGAAATCTGCATCCTTTGCGTGCTGCAAGTGGAAGGTGCTGATTTGTGGCAGGGGCTGCTCCCAGTCTCAGCTGAAGTTATAGGAAATGGTTGTTCAGGATCAAATTATACAGAGCTTTAAGGAGTCTCTGGGAATCAATGCATTGAACTAGTTACCTCCAGGGCTTGTGAATTGAGCATGGTTATATGCTTTAGGTTACTAGTGTTTGGCTTGTAAACAAATTATTTTTCCAAATTAAGTGGGAAACAAATATCTGCCAGAGCCTGGGCCATGGCAGAGGAGCAGCTGCAGTGCCAGGGTTCAAAGCTCTGACTGCTTCACTCACAGCACGTAGGACATGTCTTGAGATGGTGGGAACTGGGGCAGACCCAGCTGAGAGCAGCTGCTTTGAGGACACCAAGGAATTTTAAGGTTTGTAGATGACACCAAGGAATTTTAAGGTTTGTAGATGCCACCAAGTGTGGTGGCAAGGTTTTGGATTTTGCTAGTTACCATAGCAATGGCTACATGATTTTGTTGTAGTTGTTTTATCTAAATATAGCAAAATAAATTGCTAGAGCTTGGGGCTCTGGCTTTGAAAATTCAATTTAAGCAAAGCCTTACAGCTACTCTGTTAGAGGTGCACAAAATAGCTTAAGAAACCACAGAGCCTCTACCACAGAAAACCACAGAACCACACAATCCTATAATTTGAAGCATGGACAAAATTATTTTGGCATTCTTGTGGATGGAAGACCAAAGTTTAGAGCCAGTCGATATTTTCAGGCAGGGCTCTCACAGGTTGAAATGCCCCGTCCTGCATGAGGTGAGCCATGTCCAGCACTAAAGTTTCAGCTCTCCCAGATGTGATTAGCTACAAAACTGAATCTGAAATAAACTTACAGAAAAGCCAGAGGGTTTCTAGTTCACCCTTCCACTTTAGGGTTAAAAAAAGAGATTTGAAAGCCTGCTGGCTTGCTGAGTGCTGGTTGCCCGCAGGGTGCTGGTGCGGTACTGGACTGTTTCACAGGGCACTGCTGCGGTACTACGATGGTGCTGGTTGTGTGCAGGGTGATGCTGGCTGTGCACAGTGTGCTGGGGTGGTGGTGCTGAGCTCTTTCACAGGGTGCTAGTGTGGTGCTGGGTAGGCACAGTGTGCTGGTGTGGTGCTCTTGTTGTGATGGGGTGGTGCTGGGCTGTTTCACAGGGCCTGGTGTGGTGCTGGAGTGGTGCTGGTATGGTGCTGGGTGAGCACAGGGCACCGTGTCACCTTTGAGAGCCAAAAGGCGACTGAGCGAAACAGCCCTGCAGCGGCTGGACCTGGCCCCACTCTGGGCTCTTTCAGAATTATAGTGTGTTCTGACAGTGAGGTCCCATCTCAGAGGAGCTTAACTGAATCAGGTCAGCAGGTGAGGAAAAATCATTTTCAGCAGTGTGAAACACAATGCTCTGAAACTTTGAAACACATGGAATGATCTGACTTTGAGCAGTGACTGCTCTGGATGGTACCTGAGTTTGGCAATATTTACAAAAGTTTTCACTATGATCATTGTGCAGGATTTGCTTGTTTCTACACTTAACCTGCTCTAACTTACCTCACAATCTATCTTACAATAGGAAGCCCATAGCTGTAGTATCTTATATAATATGTGTGAAAATCTTGTTTTCAATGGACTCTACATTTCCCCCCATCAGGTTTAACTACAACTTCAGTAGTTTTTTCCTTTCCCTGGTATGTCAAAATCGAATAGCTACAGGTTGTGGTCGCTGGATGCTCCCTGGGAGGCCGATGGTTAATAGAACAAAATTACTTAAGAGATAAGTGACAACCTGATGGTCAGTTATTAGAAGATGCGGAACATTCTTGGTTTCCTGCTGACTGGGGGAGGCTTGGTAGATTACTGGAATTGCAGCAACATATCTCTGGATGTACTAATTTAAAACAATTAAAGAAAGAAAAAAGAAGAGAGTTGGCAATTACTCATAATGGAATGTGAGAAGAATGAGATCAGCATCTCTTTTTTTTCTGCTACAAGATGATCTCAAGATTCAAGAACGTGCAGTTTCCTGTAAAGACCACACAGCAATTATCACAGATGCTCTCCCTTAAACAATGACAAGAAAGTTTATTGTAAACTTTTATTAGTGCTTTGTCCCCATATCCCTTCCCACTTTCAGAGGACTGACTTTATATATTTTTATACAAAGTCTTTTATATTTATATGTGAGGATTCCTCTGCTCTATTTTCAGTTGAGTCACAAATCAAAAAACTCAGAGAGCACCACCTGCTCCTCTTTCCACATGTCCGCTGCTCATCAGGATCTGATCACTATTTGGTAACACACTATCAGGCAGATACCAACTGTCTTATCTGAAGACTTTTTAGTGAGCAGGAGCAGAGGCAGCAGAGGTGATAACTCTCCCAGCCAGACTCTTCCCTGGAGCAAAGGCAGATTTGGATGCTCCCATGCTGAGGCACTGAATGAGGAGGAGGAGGAGGAGGAGGAGGAGCACCCAATGTGGTGGGTGCTGCAGAGTAGCCATATGAGGGTTTTTGAAGGGTTGGTGACTGTTTTGACATTTATTTCTGCACAAAGGCCCTGAGCAGCACACAATGCCTTTGTGCCACTGACTAGCTGCAGCTGACTTGAAATCACAGAATCCCAGAATGGTTTGGGTTAGAAAGGAGCTTAAAGTCCATCATGTTCCACCCCCTGCCCTAGGCAGGGACACCTTCCACTAGATTCGGTTGCTCCAAGCCCCATCCAAGCTGGCGTTGAACATTTACAGGGATGAAGCAGTCACAATTTCTCTGGGAATCATATTCCAGTCCCTCACCACCCTCACAGGGAAAAATTTCTTTCCAATGTCCCACCTAACCCTGCCCTTCGGCAGTGTGAAGATATTCCCTCTTGTCCTGTCACTTCAGCCCTTGTCCAAAGTGCGTCTCCAGCTCTCTTGGAGCCCCTTTAGGCACTGGAAGGGGCTCTGAGGTCTCCTTGGAGCCCTCTTTTCCAGGCTGAAGATTTGGAAGGGAAGAAAACTGGCTAGACCAGCCAGAGGTGAGGAAAGGACTGGGAGCAAGCAGAGCCAGATGAGTACGTTGCGATGTTGTGATGCTTCCAAAATCTCATCCATCACTGCAAAGCTCTGGCTGGGCCTTTCCCAAGGCAGATATGGGGCTGGGCACTGAGATGTCACACCTCTTTTAAATTGTATCACAAAAAAGGGAATCGTTCAAGCTTGTACTGTATTGCTGAAACCTGGTTTATAACAAATACTGGGAATGCTGAGAACTGGGTATGACTATAACCATTTCCAGTTCTTCAGAAAGAGCAAGGGAAAGCCAGGTGCGTATGAAGAGATGAGAGTAAGAATTTTAAAAGTTGTTTTCTTAAAGTTATAAACACCAAAGGACATGCTGAAATATGAAAGTATTCAGCTATGGGGAAAGAGAAGGAAATATCTAGAACTGTTGCAACAATGAATGTGCCAAGTTTAGAACATCTTTAAGTCATCCTCACTTTCTGGAATTAGATTGTGCAATGTTTTTTTTTTTCTAGCAAATAAATGACTTTTGTTTTTCATGAAGAAACGTTAAAGCTCCCTTATATTTCACTTTGAAAGAACTACAAAAGTGAAATGTGGAACCCATTCTTCCATGCCAATGATTAGAAGCCCAAAATACATCTGTTCCACATGAACAACTTCAGCCTTTGCTTTCACAGAAGAACAGCTATATTTGTAGTTACTCTAAATGCATTCCTGTTGATTTCATTCTTGTGTATTCTAACACGTAAAGTCAGAAAAAAAAGGTCACAATCTTGATTAAAACCAAGTTCCAAGTATCCAGATGTTAAGGAAAAAAATGCTGCAATATTAAGCTGAATCTGCGTGTTTGATTAGCAGTGATGTACAAGTATCAAGACTCACCCTAACACTGCAGCTGTAAAGATAGAGGATGCCCATCAGACTGTCAGAACAACTGCTTGGATTTACTGCCTGCCCTTCTGAGGTCATTTACAGCTGTGAAGAATTTTTGGGGGGCTCAGTTTGACTCTTATAGCTGTCTTTACTGCTACAGCTGTTGCAGTATCCAGTTTACTTGCAATTAGTTTGCAGAAGCTTGATTCCTGGCTGATTTTTCCCCCAAATAGTTAATAAATATCTTAACTCCTGAAATCTAGGTGGCACTACAAATTATTAAGTGAATTTAAGTTTTGGGGAACGAGTTATGAAGGTATTTTAACCTGTGTTGTGAATTCATGCTGGAATTCCACTACTGTTCCATTGGAATTCTGCATTGAGCTCTTGAGAACAAGGGTAATTTATGTACAAGAATGCCTTAAAATAAGCCTCCATAATTACAAAAATGCAATGTTTAAATTTATAGTAAAAACCCACAGACTGCTGGCAAAACTATAACTGCATCTGGAAAACATTAAGAATGCTATTAAAATAGTCTAGCATAAACTAGAAATGAGACTGAAATTACAGTGTTGCTTCCTTAACCATTTTTAGGAAGTATATTTTAAATATGATCTACTTTCCTATTTGATTTTTTGGTAAAGCACTGTACTATGTCTTATTTACCACTGAGAATACCTTACTTACTCTGTTACGTATTTCAGAAAAATCCATGGCTTAGATTTTTTTTAAGTGTCTTGTTACAGTTGTTGATAATTTAAAACACAACCAGGTCCAGCTGGTCCAGCCATCAGGGAAAAAGAAACAGGGATATCTCAGAGAATAAAAATCACAGCAATTAAAATCTTATTTTATTAAAAAGATGAAATGTTTTCAAACATTGAAAAATTATGTTTTTATAAAAACAGAAATAGGCAAAATACCCATTTGTCTTCTATTTACATATATAATATTTCTCATTGTATAAAATTATTTACAATATATAAAAAAATTACAGTAAATAGGTTATTTTCTTACAAGACATCAAGCCCTGTACTTCTAGTGTAGATCATGGCAAACAAGAATACTATTGCACCTGTGAACCAAACAGTCTAACAAGAGGAGTGTTCTCTTAGCCATGCCTTCAACTGAGATCTAAACTAACATCGTTAGCTACAGTAACATTCATTTCATCTCTTCTAGGGTCAACTTCAGGCAGTTTCCATACAAACATTGTCTTGTAAAGCTTAGGAATGAGCAGTTAGAATTGGGGGGAAAAACATATTTACAGCTTCTTTTATACAATCTGTATGGAGTCTTATGGAGTTTACCCTTCACAGAAGCTGCATAAATAACCCCTGTTCTCCTGACCGGGACGGGGAGGTCACGTCAGATTCAGTCACGGCAGATTCTCTGCAGGAGATGCCTGGCTAAGCCTCCTTGTGTCAGATCCTCAGTGTCCATCCTAGAGCGTCGATCGGTGCCTCCCTATGTAGTACCAGCTACGGATTTTTAACGCTTCTGCACCTGAGCAGTTAAATAAGGTCCACTGTTGGCAGGGCAGAGTCCCCGTGGCTACATGTGCCGCTTCATGTGCAAAGCCAGGTGGTCTGACCTGGAGAACGCCCTGTCGCAGAGGTGGCACTGGAAGGGCCGGTGGCCTGTGTGCTTACGATAGTGACGGGTGAGCTCATCAGAGCGTGCAAACTTCCAACCGCAGCCTTCCCAGTTGCAGTGGTAGGGCTTTTCACCTGTTTGGGGAAATCAGAAAGCATGACTCAGCATGGCATCATATACCAGGCAACCTGCCGAGTTTTATTGTAGCATGCCCCTTTATTTGCTACCAAGCCCTTCCACAGCAAGATTCAAGTGCTTTTAAGCTAAATTACTAGAAATTCCTTTACCCACCCATACCTGCAGCGAAAATCCCAGAGAAAGGGCTTTAGAAGCCCCCAGAAAAGCTTTGACTACATAAGTAAACACCCAGATGTTACAGGCCTGGCCACCTGCCATAGCTCAGCTATGAATTTAGTGAATTTAACAGACTACAGGGTAAAAGCCCAGGCTACAAACTGTTTTACACAGGGCTATCCTAACCGGCACACAGCATATCTCCGTATGAAAGGCCATCCACAATATTCACCTGTGTGTGTCCTGAGGTGGGCCTTCAGGTGTGAGCTCTTGGTGTAGGTCTTCCCACAACCGGCATAGCTGCACGTGTGAGTGGCTGTCCTCTTCCTCGGCCAGGACCGGCGTCCTCGCTTTGGTTTGGAGTCCAGCAGCTCCAGAGGGGAGGAAGGAGGGGTGAGCATGCCCCTAGGAGCCGAGGGCTGTAAGGGCAGGCTGTCCTCGAAAAGGCCAAACTGGGAGGTATTCTGGTACTGGAGGTGGGTCTGCGGGTGGTGGAAGCCGGAGGCCGGGTGGTAACTTTGCTGGTAGGACACGGACGAGGGGCACATCATCTGTGTGTGGCAGTCATTCACCATGAGATCATCGGGGCTCAGCGGGGGCGTCTCTGCCCCAGGGATCTGGGGGGAACTGGCCACCCGGGGCTGCTCGTAGGCCATCATGCAGGTCGCGTTCCCTTCCTGCTTGATCTTCGGGCAAGCCTGGGGCACCAGACCCAGGATCGGTCCGTAATTGTCCATGTCGGGTTCGGGCTTAATGTTTTCAACGAACTGCGGGCCCCCGAAGGTGGGTGTCACAAAGAACCGCCCGTGGACGCTGCCCGAAGGGCAGTAGTTGGAGTCCATCTCGGAACGCATCATCTCCGGCACAATGCCGGCGTTGTAGGGCGGGGGACTGCCCTGCTCCAGGGCATTGTAGCATCCCGGGGACGGGTTTGTCTGGTAAAAGCCTGCGCTTTCGCCTTGGGCAGGGGGATAGTCCCCGGCGGCAGCGCCCTGGCCGTAGCCATCGCTGCCCATGGAAAGGATAAAGTCCAGCACGTTGTTGAGATCCTCATCCTCTCTGCGTGGGGAAACGCCGCCCCAAGCGTCGGCGGGGGTCTTGGCCTCCTGCTCACACTTCCACCTCTGGGGAGAGAGAAAAGGGAGAGGGTTAGAGGTGCCGTTCGCCTCGGGGCACGGGGGGGGGACGGGCTGGGTGAACAGCGGGGCGGCTGCTCCGCCGCCCACCGGTGCGATAAGCCGTCGGTGCCGAGCGCGGGGGACACTCACTTCGTGCAGGGCTTTCTCGCGGCAGGGGCTGGCGAAGGTGGCGAAGGAGGGCAGGGCGGTGTCGCTCAGCGCCATGGTGCGGGACGAGCGCGGCCGGCCGCCCTCCGCACCTTATAACGCGGGCGCGGGCGGCCTCAGGCCAATTGCAGGAGCGGAGGAAACGCGTCCCGGACGGGGCGGGCGGGAGGCAGCGGCTCGGGCGCAGCCTAAATTTAGCCCCGGTATAAAAGGACGCGGCGGCGGCGGTCCCAGCCCGAGCGGGGCGGAGCGGAGCAGAGCAGGGACGGGCCCCCTTCGCCGCCCTCCCCTCGGCGCGGGGCTCACGGGCGGCTCGCGGGTGGCGTTCCCCCACTTGGGGCAGAGACCCCCTCAGTGTCCCGTCGCGGGCCCACATCGTGTAGCGGCCAGCGACGGGACACTGAGGGGTCTCTGCCCCAAGTGGGGGAACGCCAAGGGGTCTCTACGTCCCTGGTCCAGGGACACTGAGGGACCCTGTCCTGTGCTAAAAGAGTCTGTGAGGGACTTGTGGGATGAGGGGCCACAGGGAACCCTGCCTTGGAAACACCTACAGGACCCTTCCTGACACGAGGGGACCCTGTGCTGAGATACACTGTGAAAGACCTGCTGCAGCAGTGGAAGGCATCAAGGGCTCCCTGACCTGGGGACACCAAGGGACCGTCTGTGACATGAGGGGGCACGGATAGCTACAAGCTTCAACAGAGACTATGAGGGATTTGTTGTGGGATGAGGAACACTGAGGGCTCCTTCTCCTGGGGACACTAAGAAAGACACCATGAGTTAGGGGTTTGATCCGCCCACACCTCAGAGCAGCTGCCCCACAACCTAGCCTCATCCCTGGGGCATGTGGTGCAATCAGACTCAGAAAAAGAAGGTGGGATTGGAAGGTGTCAGGAGCACAGTGAGGGAGAGAGACATGCCCTTGCTCCCATGTATAAGCTGCTGTGCTGATGATGGGGGTCAATTTATGGTCTTGGGCTTGATTTTTCAGAAGGGAAGATTGTTCCTCTCCCTTACCTTGGCCTCCAGCTCAGATGCTGAGTCTGAAGGAGCAATTCTCCCATAACTTCTGATGACATGCTCCAGATTCCTGTTTCTGAGGATCATGGCTGCTTGGCCATAATCCAGGAGCAAAGGTGGCAAACCTAAAGAGGGGGAAAAACTATGATCTGTCAAGGGACAGACTGATTCTTTGAGAGCCTGTTCAAAGAGTGATGCTTTCTCCTTTCCTCCTCCATATTTCCTTTGCAATCGCTTTTAAAGGGGTTTCTAAGTGAGCTGGAAATGAGGAGAGTGGAGGAGAACAGCTCTCACTTTTATGCATGGTGTGCCCCAGGAGGGGAGGGAACAATGCCCCTGATGGGCTCTGGTTTTCCAAAGTACTTCGAGCCTGTTCACCAGAGCCCATCCCAGGCTTGTGGCTGTGTTTAGCCACCTTGGGAAAACTCAGTTGCTAGGGTGAGTAAATGATCTTTTCTATAGCTACACGTGTTTTAAAATCAGGGATATCTCTTGTTTGACTTTCTATAGTTTTCATTCTAAAAGTTCACAGGTTGGCCAGAAGGAGCAGCCAAACTTCTGTGTCTGGAGCAGAATCAATACACTGAATGCATGGTAACGCTGTACACAAAGATGTGTGACTCATGGCTCTGTAATGTCACACTTGTGTAATCTTTCAATGTAAACTCTTTTCCCCTAATAAAACGTCCATAAGTGAACGATATGTATATATGGGGCTGTGAGTCAGCCAAGAAAATATACTCTGATGAATTCAGAATGAATGTGAATGCTCCCTCGATAACACACCCTGAATGTCTGTGTCAGTTTATGTGCTTGTGATTTCAGCAACAGCTATAACAAAATATTTTGTTTCTAGGATATACAACTGGATGTGTAGGTTTCACCGAGAAGCTCCAATCTGATGCTGCCTTCCAGTAGACACTGGAAAGACTTTGTTTATAGCACTGCAATGGCTCTGTCACCAAACTCTGCATTTTCTTTGTGTAAAGGAAATGTTTAGTGGGCAGCGAGGATGAAAGCCAAGCACACAAAATAATAAATTCTCTTCCTTCAGTTTCTTTTTGTTTTCAAGAAAAGCAGTTAGGCTAAAAATTGAGAGCTGCACTAAACCTGGGGAGACAAATGTGAGAATTTATTTACTTTGTGAGTCACTGGTTCTGTGCAAATTGAGAACAACTTTGCCGTGACCTTCCACTCGGTCTGTGACAGTTGTGCTGACATTTTCTGGCTTTCTGCTGCTCACAACTCTAAATACCTAAATGGAAGATCCTGGCAGTGATCTCACTTAGTATAGATCAGGAGTGATGCCACTGGTGTATAAATGTGAAGAATGTGAGATTAGAAAGTATTTGTTAATCTGTGGGTAGAGGAGAGCTAAATGATGTGTGATTTGTTTTCCAGCCAAAGTAAACACGGACTCAGACATTTTTATATGGCAAAGTTCGTTTTCCTAGGTGTTGCTGCTGCTGTCTCTTGTTGCTTTTAGATCAAGGAGAAACTTTTTAAGGGATTGCAATCAAGATGTTTCATGTTAATAGAAGAATCCAAGCTAGGGCTGTGCTGGGCTGTGCCCACTGAAGCTTGCAGCTGGATGGGTTGGTACAATACCCACGTCACCTGTCTGCCCCAGCTCTGAGTCATTACGGAACGCAAGCAAGCAAAGAGCTCCTTTCTTATGG
Organism: Pseudopodoces humilis; assembly: GCF_049639895.1. Lineage (NCBI taxonomy): Eukaryota > Metazoa > Chordata > Aves > Passeriformes > Paridae > Pseudopodoces > Pseudopodoces humilis. The sequence continues at coordinate 92,524 of NC_142227.1, forward strand.
ATTGTTCTCAGAAAGTCCTGATTGAACCTAGAGCAAACTAGTAATAACAGTAATAGCAGGGTAAACGACCCAAAAAGGACACCTCTTAGCATACACAGTACAGGTAACACTGACCAACCCCTTCATACTGAAATGAGACAGAGGATTTCCTCTCTTGAGTCTCAGATTGTCACAGTTCTGTTGACTATACAATTTTTAATTTTTTTTCTATTTTAAACTGCAAGTTCTGAGTTAGCACATTTTGGAATCTGCTGTCAAGGGAGTTGATAAAATGATATAACCACATAAAATGAAATATACAGGTATGTGTCAGAGACTCACATCTTAATTTGGGGAGAATGATTTAATCCTGTAGGTCTTTTGTCTGAATAAAGTAACATCATGAATTAATTGGAGAAAGGAGGCTTTTTGACCAGACCTTTCATGACTGGAGCTGATTCCCATGCAGGGACTGACAGACAGATGAAGGTGAACCATCTCTTTGATCAGCTGAAGTTGAAGGGACTCATTAAGTTTTTAGGAAAACATATTTTCCTTTAATACTTTTCTTCTTAGTGATTCTCCTCTGAGCTATCTGCATATTTTAAAAGTCTTTCTTGAGGTTTGAGCACTGGAAAAGTGGAGTAGCAGACAAATATGAGTCACTTCTCTTTCAGGATTTGACTTGTGCCGTATGTCATGGTCTTCTGCTGAGTAGTTGCTTGGCAAAGGCCTCCTCTCCCCCAGCTCTGTGTCATGGCTTCCCACTGCCAGAGGGCAGAGATAGATGGGATATTGGCAGGAAACTTTTCCCTGGGAGGGTGTTGAGCCCCTGGCACAGGTGCCCAGAGAAGCTGTGGCTGCCCCTGGATCCCTGGCTGGACAGGACTTGGAGCAACCTGGTCTAGAGAAAGGTGTCCCTGCCTAAGGCAGGAGCTGTGACTGGATGAGGTTTAAGGTCCCTTCAAATCCAAACCATCCTATGATTCCATAATACTGTCTCAGCACCCCAGTCCAGGCCAGCACCATCATGTACACACTCTGCACTCAGTGTTTGCTCCCAGGCTTTTTGAGAAGGTTGAATTTATGACAGTGTTGAAAGCAGAGCATATGGGATATATGGGAAGAGTGGAAGGTAGAACAAAGCCCTGGGAGACCTGATGGAAATGCTGGTGGCAGAGCTAGGAAGCATGAAGAGAGAATTGGAACCACTGGGAGAAATCCAGGCAGTTTAGGGTTGCACAGATGGAAAGTAGAGGCTGGAAAAAGATACCATGAAACAAGATGTCTGAGAGCAGTGCAATTTTGGTGTCCCAGTTTTTTTGAATAATTCCCCGTTGGCTTACATAGGAACCTATTTTTATCCATGCCAAAAAGCAGGACTGCTTGCATGTTCTGTTCCTAGAACTGTGGCCTTCAGTTTCTCTGTATTGCCGAGCCCACTCAGAGAAACCCCACTGTTTGTGTCTGCCTGGATAGTTAAAATAATCCTTTAACAATTACATGTTCTTCAAATTATGTTGCACTTCTTTGATCCTTGTCATCTAGGACTTTATCAGAAACAACTTTTGTTTTCTTCCAGGTTATTGTTAAGAACATTGAATGGTAATGATAAAAAAGATTGAGAACCAATAAACCTGCTTGATTGAAATCTAAATTCCATTTCCAGATATATCAGCCTGTGGCTGGACCAATTTGCATGTGCACACCATGTTAATTTGTCATGTGCTTATTTCTTACTGTGAAAATCACACTGCACCGAGGCATGTACTTATTTAAAACACCATCACAAATGTCATTAACCAAACCATCTTTATTTAGAATTCTTTTTCTGTCTCAAGTCCTCCCTGTCTCTGCCCAGGTTTATGTAACACTGACAGGGATATCTGGCTCATTCTGTTTACCCTGTTGCAATATTGACATAATACTAACATTCTCCAGGTCACCTGGGGCTTCCCCACTGCTCTGAAATGAATTGATAATAAACATTAGCCATCTGGATATGTCCTTAGTTGGTCCTTTTGAAACACTCACTTCTAAATTACCCAGACCTGGCAATTCAATACTATTTGAGATGAGTAGCAGTTGTTTTAACATCCTCCTTAGTTACTGTAATGGAAAGTATTTCAACATCATTATTGTCTGATCTCAATGCAGCATCTGGCCTTTTCCCAAAGAGAGAACAGAAATATTTTTTATTTTACTTCTGCTTTTTCAACATGATTATTGGCAGTTCTATCCCTTCCATTCCTTGTGATGGCAATCTTAATTGGTTTTAGTGGAAGCCTTATTAACTTAGCAAAAGTCAAGCTCTGATGCTTCCAACCTGCTTTAGCAAGGCAGACTCCCATCAATTCAGAGGGAAACCAGCTTAAATTCCAATAAAATAAGTAAGTCAAACTATAAAAATAAAACTTTCTCAGAAATATGCAAGAAAATATGTTCATGGTTGAATAAATCATGAAAAAAATTCAGCTCTTTTGTGAATATAATTGAGGTAATTATGTCTTGCTACTTGAATTTGCTGTGTGAAGAATGATAGTGTTCAGCTGTAAATGATTTTTTGTAATTTTTCATCTGGGGACTCTTCAAACCTAAATAACGTATGCCACTTTTTTAATGATCAGCTTTGATTAGGTATGTAGCTGTGTTTCTGTGTCTTACTGACGTGTGTGCTGAATGCCCATGTATTGTACTGCAGATGTCCCTTTCAGCTGTCAAATAAAAATACGTTTGAAAAATCTTTTTTTTACAGAACTGTGAAATGATACCACAGTTTCCAAAACTTGTCAAGCGTGTTGAATCATATTAGCAAAACTGCTTGAAATGTCAGTCACTTATCATGGCAAGTAGTTTTCAGTTGCTGCCAAATGCTTTAGATTACAGAACCAAATATTTAGTGAAGAAATGGGCAATTGGGGCAGGAGCATAGGGCAGAAGTACCTATGTGGTTTCATCCAGAAAATATTACTCTTATGGTTAACAGATGTTTAATTTGTTATTACATAGATTTATAATATATATATATAATAATATATATACTATAATATATATTGTTATATAAATATTTAAACAACATCAGAAACCTAAGAAGATTAAACTCATTGAATTCTGGAAAACAGGAGTCCTACTCTTTGAGTGTTCATACTGATTGTGTCGTTCCTGGCATGTGTTTTTAATAGACAATTTGTATAACTGGTTGGAGATGACAGGAGGAAAATGGAAATGATGTCTTACCTGTCACGTCCACTTAGGACAGAAAGTGTTGTCAGATGTGCCAAGTTGACTGGGTTTAGAAGTGAGAAATGTGTTTGGGGTTTAATAAATGCAGGGGGAGAAATCTGTTTGAGAGAACTTCAAAGCCCTAATCAGCTGCTTTTATTTCTCTTTTCAATTTGTGAGTTATGTCACAGTCTGAGCACAGATGCAGGTGCCCTTCTTAGCAGTTTTTTGCCACTTTGAAGTTTACATGCTTTAGCTGGGGAAGAGGGAAAGAAGACTGGACAAAGCTTAAAATCAGCCACAAGAAGAGAATTACTTAGGAGTGAGGAAGGCTTAGGGGTTGTTTCCCTTGCTGGCAGCTAAAACATGGTTATGGGTTTGGATCTGAAAAGTGGAGCTTTATTCACCAAATATACAAAGCAGGAGTTCATGTAGGGTGTAGGTTGCAAAGCCTTGTTTAACGTGATGAACATGTGGGGTTTAGTTCTCCTTTATGAATTACTTTCTTTGTACTGGACCTGTATGATTTCTTAGTCATATGTCCTGCAGTAAAGTAATGGGAAATACTGGAGCAAGCATTTCATTAACCATGATGCTATTAATTGGTATTGCTGGCTGCCTGGAATTACTTTCCCTAACTGAATACATGGAAGTGTGAATCAGAGGTATGACTTGGCCAATGAAAGGAAGACAGGCACCTCTGCCGGACAGGCTGCATGTATAGAGCAGCTGATTTCATCTCTTCCTCGCCTCTCAAGTCCTTGCAGACTTAGATCACTGAAATATTCAATATGGTATATAATTTTTTCCCATGATCACAATTAGTTATATAATTATGATTAAGCTTTGAAACTTCAGTGGGATATTTTTGGATAGACTTTTTTTCAGATGCTTGTGTCCATTGTTGTGCTAATTTTTTTTTTCTTGAGCTATTAATGCCTACATTTTAGGATATTTATATATGTAAATTCCTGGCTATGTCTGAGCTTAGGAGCAGTGCTTTGTGTTTCATAGAAAGTGCTTTCTATTCAGAAACAAAACTTCAGCTTATTTTGTTCCACACACCTGAACTTTTACCCCAAATTTTTCAGCTGATGCCTGTGAGGAATGTAACACTTACTGCTGAGGGTGGAATCAAGTATCAAGTGCCAGTTGTCAGGGTTAATACTGATCAAAATTATTAATATTTGGCGCTGTAGTATATCTAGCAATTGTAGCTGAAGAGAACAACGCTGTTGAAATCCCTTGAACGGTTGCAGCTATTCTTGAGCAATAAAATGCTTTTTCAAGGGACAGCCTGATACAATGCAACTTTCTAGAATGAGTTGTGAAATTCTCTTTTCATTTGCCACATAAAGCTCCAAATAAATGTTTGTAATAAAAACACAAGCCTGGGAAGAATGTGTTTTGCCAATTACAGCATAATGTGAGCTACAAAGAAGTGTTCGGCATGGACTGCATGGGGCTATTAGTGTCAGGTTACAGCAGGGAAAAGGGTGCCTTAATTTACCAAATAACCAGCATGGGTTTCACCCCACATTTGCAAGGAAAATCACTGCTTTGAGAGAAAAGAGATGGGCCTAATCCCATGTCAAATGAATTTGGTAAGGAGAAGCAGGGTGAGAAACCAAGCAGGGGGACTGCAGAGCTCTGATTGATGGTAGGTGGCCAGTCCTCCAGCTTGTGGTTGCCATGTGCATCTCCTCCAGCTGGGCAAGGGGGGCACAGGGTGGGACTAAACCTTCTGTAGCAGAAGTGGTACAAGCCACACTGAGCCTGATGGTAACAATTTTAGGAGGCCCTTTCACCTATTGCTCAAGACCTTGCATGATTTGCCTTGTTCCCCTTTTCAGGTTTCATATCACAGAAAACTGAGTTATTTTTTTCAACATAACTTTTACTTCAGCCTAAAGTTAAGACACTGAAATGCTCTGTGTCCGTGGCTGTGGCTCAACTCAGCCTGACAATGCTCTTGAAATAAAGCCTGGATCCTGCTTGCTGGAAACTCAGTAAGAGCTGCCTTGTGCTCATCTTCTCCACAGGCTGTTTTCTGTCCTCTTCTGCTTAAAAACCACCTGCTCTGAGGGGATGGCAAAGCATCTCATTCACATGGAGTCAGCGGGAAGCAGCAGCCAAGAGGCAGCAGCGAGTGTGAGTGAGAGGGGATCCTTTGCAGCCTTTATATACCGGAGTTATTTTTAACCACAGCCTCCATGCTTATTACAGTGTTTCCTCTCTCAGACGCTCAGGAAGCCCACTTGGCTCTGTTTCCTGCTAACATTCAGCCCTGGCTCACAAAATCTTTGAGAACAACAGGCCTGAGACTGCTTGGCTCCATTAAAAAAACTGGCAACTTTTCAAGCCCTGACAGAAAAGCTTTGAAAACTCTGGATTTCCTCCAGCTAACGTATGAGGCTCCTACATCACTGACAAATTAGACTGAAACAGCACAAAACACTCCTATGTAAATAGCCTTTTTCTGCGTTCACTCTTTTAATAGTTCAAACATTATTTATAGTTATTTCTCTGGGTGGAAAAATATTTTTATATTTTTCCAAAGATGGGTCCTTGTGAAATGTTTTCTTTGTTTGTTTGGATTTTTATGTTTTCTTTTTTCCTTTGAGAATTTTGTGACAGTTTTCTTAGGCTCCAGGAGCAACCTTTTCTTCCTGGAAACCAGGACAAAATGGCTGTTGTGAGTTCTTCACTGAAAGACCTCTGTCCAACACTCAACACAAGTCTCTAAATGCTGCCATTCCCCCAACTATTAAATAATAGTTGTAACAGGCACGACTGAGTTCTGATTTCTTGAGAGACAACAGGAGAGGTCAGCTGCACTTAATCACTGACTTCACACTTACGTTTTACATGTAACGTAAATTGTATCGAATTTTTTCTTGCAAAGTTTTCACTTCCATTCCAAAGGGACTCCTACTTCCAAAATTGCTTTCAAGTATCAAAATACATGTGATCTTCATGGCTGAGAATGCTGTTTTATTCCTGTGTTGTGATTGTACAGCATCCTAAGAAATCTTCATGCTAATGCTTCTTATATCTGTGAGTAAAAATGACCTAGAATCATAGATGATAAATGCAGATTATTCGACTGGTGGGATTTACTGATTTTCCCGGAGTATTTCCAGTATTTCACATCCTTTTCTGCATCAGCATCGCCTTAAAGGTTATTTATTGCCCTAGGCACAAACAGGAGCCATCAGTAACTTCTCCATGTCCTTTGTAGTCCCAATGTTTGTCTCACTGTGGCTGGTGGTAGCAAGTTCACTGGAGCAGGAGGATTTCCCTGACTTGCCCATTTTCTGGGCAGTAAGGTGCTTTTCTTCTCTCCTCCCAATTTTAATCATCCCCAGCTTGAGCATTTAGGCTCAGAAATTGTAAGGTTCCATACTTGAAGGAGAAAGTGATGGAGAATTCACCCCTCCCTGGGTTGACAAAGCCAGTTCTTACCCAGCTAAAGGCAACTGTAGCTAATACTATTGCAGCTCTACAGATCCAAGGAATTCTCTTCTATTTTCTCCTTAAAGGGCTGCCTTCACTCCCTTAGATGTGCCCTGAACCACTAAATTATGCCTATTATGCTGTTGTTGAGTTGACCATCTCTGTGGGGTTTGTATGACAGTAATATTTTTGCCCTCAGCCTTTCCTTTGGAGCTTGGCTGTTGTGTGAGAACACCTCCAATGGGAAAGCTCATCTGTATCGTGAGAAAGTGTCTCAGCTACACTGTTCAAACAGCTGTGCTTTGCTAAACCAGAGACAAGGAAATACTGAACAGGGAGCTGAGTGTATCAAGCATCATCCTGAACACGTGACTACCACCATCTCTCAGCCACCAGCTCTACGATGACCCTTACTCTGAAATCACTTTACTCCCTGATCTATCTACATTTCACTCAGATGTGGCTAACTTGTGCAGTTGAAAATTTCTCTTGTGAGAACAGAAAAGTGTAAACAGTTCCTACATGGGAAAGAATTGAATTCCACATTTTTTAGCTTTTAGTAACTCGTTGTCCAGTTCAGTAGTTGCTTTTTGGGGCTTTTTTATCTCACATCATACCCAACAATGGCATTTTGGCTGCACCAAGGCTGCCCTCTTTTGAATGGATCTTGGTATGTGAGGCTTTTAAATCCCACATATCATTTTGGCAAGTGATCCTTATTTTGCAAGTCTAAAATGGTTCCAGTCATAGCTCCCAGCACTTGCCCTTGTGCTTTATGGAACAAGTGGTATGGAATAGCAGATTCACATTTATTTTCAAGCAGGAAGCCAGTAGTGCAAAAAAGCCTCATGAACTGAAGGGTCAGGGTGAAACCTTTTTAAAAAAGAATCAAGGTGGTTGGGTGGTTTATCATCCACAGCCCAGAGGTCTAAAAACTACTTGTTTTGATGCTATTTGGAGCTCACTATAATGAAAACCTGACTTTGTGCAGATTGACTTTCTGCGTCACAGCCCATCTTGGGACAGTAATACCAACAAGGACAATTAGTTTAACTATCGTTCACAATTGCTGTTTGTTTGTACTCAGTGGTTTCTGGTAGAAGCTGCAGGACGACCCTTCCATTCCCACTCTTGCCAGCAGCCTCAGTAATTGCCTACTAGTCACTGAAGGACAGACTCACCAAAGACTTTCAAAGCTCACTTACCCTCCTTCAAATATAACTGAAATTTATAGCTAGCGGCTTCTAAAATAACTCACATCACTACCACCTCCAAAAACAGCTCTGGAACCATGTGGCCTTGTGGTTATGGCTCTGGGGTTGTGGTGGTGAAGTCAGAGATTCAAATCCAGTTGTAAGGAGATAAAAAGCTTCAAAGAAAGTGAAACTGGTTTAGCCTTGATTAGGTGGAAATAATAACACCTCATTTTGCTTACACCTGAAAACCTAAATTCATAGCCAAAAATCAGGTACAATGCAGAATTCCATGTCACAGCAAGAGATGCACTGGGTGTGAAAGCATGTAGTTGCTATGAAGATAGCTCATGCCAATTATGTCAGAGGGGGTTTGCTTCTCTTAGTACATAATATCGAGGTGTGGGATGATAAAAGTCAAGGTCTGAAGCCTTCAGAGGCAGCACAGACAGAGACTAGTAAAGCCCACTATATTTTTCAATGTACCTTTTGGCTCAGTGGCAAATAGGAAAGGATTTTTTTTCCTTCCTACCTTAGAGCAGCCCAGAGCTCTCTCTCTGAGCATTTAGGCAACATTCTAAGTTGTGCAAGAATCCCATGGATACTACACTGGAAATTGTTATTATTGTACAATGATTAGTAAATGCAAATATGATAATAGCTCTATGATTTTCCTTTGTTCAGGAATTACAATCAGAAGGAGCCAAGTAAAAACTGGACAGTTTTATAAGCAGATGACCTTAGCCCTCAATACCAAAATTAACTAAACCTGGCCTAAATGTAAATAGATTTTTGAGTTATTTGGCACAAGAAACATCTGGAAAGCTCTGACTTCCCCCTCAATATGCAGAATTTTCACAAAGCCATTGCTGTCCTGCTGAGTTATTCCCATAGCCAGTCAATATGTTTTGGGCCCCTTGCAGAGAAATCCTTGAGGGAATTTCCTTCAAAACCTCGGCCAGCTTCTACATTGTTTTTCGGAGGGACCTCCCTACCTGCCCAAAAGAAAACCCACCCCAAGCCTCACTGAAACTCCAGCCTTGTGGTGTTATCTTTCAGGTTTTATATCTTTCACTGACATTGGAATTAATTCCCACTGTTTACACAGGGTATGAGAGGAATTTTAGTTTGAGAGTGAAGGTCAGGTTTAAGTCTCACTTCATTGTACACAGGATATAAATGTGAAGACATATTTCACACATAAATGTCTACAAACTCTCTGGTACAGATGATACGAGAGGAGTCCATGGAGCTATTAATCTTAAGAATAGCTGTTACTGGGTTACAAGGACATCTAAAAGTGAGCATGTAATGTTTTTGTGATTTATTTAGCAGCATTCCAATGGGAAAACATAGAGATGATAACGTGCATCTATGGTACATATTGCCCCTGCAGGAAAATCCAAACCTGATTCCTTGGCGAAGCTTGGCAGATTATTTCTTGAACTGCATCAAGATTAAGTCTGCAGCAGAGACAGATCTGAAGCATTTACAGAAAGAGAACTGATGTTTCCATTGTTGCAATCCAGTGGATATCAAAGATGTCTTTGAATTTCTACAATTAGAAGGAGCCAAATAAAAACCAAATCATTTTCCAAGCAGATGGCCTTAGCCCTTGATACCAAAATTATCAAGTTCCCTTGAAACATAGTGGTTTTAAGATAGATGTTAATGGATCTTTGAGCAAGAGCATTAGTGATCTGGACTACAGCAACATTTTAATTAAAAAGTTGTACAATAACAGACTCAAAATGTAAACTTCAAAACATTTAAAGCCTAAATTACTGTGGGTTCAGAACTGGCATTAAGTATATAATTTTTAACATTCCAGACTGCCTTCATTATAGTTCAAGAAGCCACAGAAATACACCGTTATGAGCCAGGAATAGTTCGTCCTTTTATTTGGAAAGAGAATTACAGAGGGAGCTATTGGGAACTGAAGTTTAGTTCCTAAAGCAGGAGCAGGCTACAGTATTTTTATACACAACTGCAACCACAGACTCGCACTCATTCAAACATGCCGGACTAAACGGTGCCGGCTGTATAAATACTCAACACTAAGTTAAAACACAGGTTCTTTTTTATTTCAGCTTTGAAGGTTTATCATGCTATTTCTACTTTTTCAATATCATTTAAAGTCTAGATGACATATATATATATATATATATATATATAAAGGGTGCCAGTAACTTAAACCCACAAATTAAGACCATGGTTCTTCAATAAGTTTGGAAAAAGGCTGATTCCTTTCTGGACATTGTTGATGGACAAAAAGCTTGCTTTCATTTGTGAACACCCACTTAAAATTACAAAGTAAATCCTTCAAGATTTGTTGTATTATTTTTTTTTTTTTTTTGAGTTACTCTACAACTGCATCATAATACTTGTATAATCTTTTTTTCAGAAATTGGACTCATGTAACTTGTTGGTATGCAGAATATGTAAGGCCCCAGTCTGTTCTGAATTACACCCATGCAAACCGTTGAAACTGAAAAGGGAGTTTAAAATATGCATGAGTAAGGAAAACAAGTGGAGCCTCACTTTGCAAAGTGCCTTGAGATCTTTAGAAGATTTTCTGGAGATTTTTGCAAGATCACTGTACTCATTGTTACCTGTACCTTCAAGACAGGGAGGGGCTCTGATTCTTAAACTATTGTAGTCCAAAACAGGTTTTATCAATTCTTTTGATATATAAAAATGGTAGGCGCAGTGGATGCCCCACATTAATGTTCTGAACTCACTACAATGAGTTAAAAAGCTCTAATGAAGAAATATCCTAAATCTCATGGCTGGTCAGAAATCAACTCTGGTTTTGTTTTACCAAGAGCAGTAAATAAACCCGGCATGAATAGACATGAAAGAACATTCTGGTTGGTTGCAATAATTCTGTCCAGAAAGTTGCTGAAGAGCACCACAGACTGGCAGCCCTCTCCTTTGCTGTCTCTTTTTCCCGGTGTTGTTATAAAACCAGGGGAATTGATTTTGCTTCATGACGTTGGTTGACTTGGATGATAGAGCTGCACTTCTAAAGCCTGCACTTTTAACATGCTTTACCAACTGTTTTGGCTATTTTCAGATTGACTATTGAACCACAGTGGAAGTCTACATATTCAAGATATTTCGGGTGATTGTGTAACTGGAAAAAACCGTCCTGATTTTAAAGTATTTTTGGCCTACAAGTGGAAGTAAATAAGCAATTTTAGAGACTCACTGGAAAGTAATTGCTCCTGCAGGATGCTGGCTGTGCCAGGAGCTCTGGCAGATGCACTGAACCCTCACTATTAAGCTTCAAAAAAACCCCTGTTTTCTGATGCAAAGGATCAAAGCCAAGGATATATAATCTAAAATGTAAGGAACTTGGAAGGAACGGATGCCAGTGAAGGGAAATGTCTAAATATATGAACTGCATTAGAAGGGAATACAAGGGAAAAAAATGCCTGGTAAAGTCAAGAGACTCCTTGGCTTGTTGTGCTGGGAAGCAGAAGCTGTGGTGGCAATGAGGGTGTCGAGAGTCTGGTATGGGGGTGGAGCTGCTTTGTGACACACAGACCTCCAGGGTTATAGATGTGATCTTGGGCTGATCAAGAGCTTGCGCAGGAAGAACTGCTGATGACAATGACATGAGAAAGGACAAGAGCAAGAGAAGCACCTTGTTTAGGGTGACACTGAACCACTGGATTGCAACCCTTTGTCAAGAACAGTCTGTCCCTGCACTTCCATCCAGTGATTCATCGGTGACTAGGAAAGAGTCATAAAAGCACCACTGTCAGCTAATGTGTCATTGAAGGAAGGGCTCTGCTTCTATTTTTCCTAAACAAGAAGTTAACAAAGTGTTATTTTTCCCTGCTCACACTGTAAACTGGCATTTCAAAGGCTGGAGTGACTTGCTTTTGCTGTTGCTTTACTTGCATCTCAAGGCTGTAGTTGAATTCACCCAGGCTGGTTTGTAGGTCTCTGTACTGTCAGTACACGGCTCCTCAATAGAAATCCATGCTCTTACTTCCAGCAGCCTAAGAATTGATCAGAAAACCTCAAGGAGCTGTGGATAGCCATGTACTCTGTAGTAAAGGACAGTAATGCTTTGAAATTGAAAGAAAAATTTTTCACCTGCAGAAAAATTTCAAGATATGTGTATGACCAACTCCCTCCCCCTGAATTTACCTTTTTCTTTTTCTTTTTCTTTTTCTTTTTCTTTTTCTTTTTCTTTTTCTTTTTCTTTTTCTTTTTCTTTTTCTTTTTCTTTTTCTTTTTCTTTTTCTTTTTCTTTTTCTTTTTCTTTTTCTGTTTTCCTTTTAATTTTTTTTTTAACCAATATTTGCTTGGACTGCCCTTTCCCTATAGTTCCAGACTGAGGACTATAGCACAGCAATAGTTTTTGGTTGTGTAGATTTATCTTTGTAGATGCTTCTATACTAATCCAGCCCAAATGGGCATGTCCAAAGAACTTTAGCCTTCCTGAGTCACCCAGAATTGTTCAATTCAGGATGACAACAGAAAAAAAGGATTTTCAATGCTTCAGGATGTATGGCTTTGTCTTTAGGATTTGTATCTGGGTTCAATTAATGCAGTGGCAGAGTAGTAAATCAGCCATATGAGCATCAGGTCTCTGTTTACTCTGATGGGACACTCAGTTCCCTTCTGAGACACACTGAGAGCTCAGGGGAAAGCTTCCAGAGAGAGAAAATCTTCCCAATTACAATAAAATGCCAATGTCATGGTGAAATTTGCATGTCTCTGTTTTACTGTAGTGTCATAGATAGTAAGTATGAGGTGCTAAATTCATTAATATTAGCAAAGATCCAGTTTCCTGTCTGATGGAAATTTGTAGCATAATAACTCATTTTTTGCTGCACTTTAGAGCAAGCATAGTCATTGCATCCTGATTAAATTATATATATTATTTTATATATTTATAAGGTATAAGCCATCTCTGTATAAGCTATATTTACATGTACGTACACATATCTTTATAAATCCAAAGATTTTATCTGAAAGGGGCATTGAAGGAATGCTACAAGAAGAGAAGGGCCAATGTGATCTGTGCAAAAAGAAGCTATTTAGCCATAATGCAGGTTTTTGAAATTGTTTCTGTATATTTTTTAGGAAAAATAAACACCCTTGTTATGTAATAAATCCATGTGTATAAATGTATACATTATTACATTTATTACATATATGTAATAAATACATGTGTATAAATACACCAGCAACCATCACTAGCTCAGCATCACATGGCACAAAACAAGCACACCCTAGTTAAACCTCTCCAAACAGCCTGCCCAAGGCTCCAGCCTTAAAAAGGTGGAAGAAAAAAGTGCAAGGTTCATGTAGCTACCCCATGGATATAAATCTCATAAACTCTTCTGTCATGAGCTCATCTGAGTGGTTGTGTTTGACTGGGGTTTTTTGCTGACAAGCATCACCCCTCCAATGATGTGTTGGCTCAGCTGTGCTGTGGGAAGGGTTGTTGTGATGGGATGTGGTGCCAGTACTGTGATTTTTCCATCTTGTCACTGCCTCTGGCTGTGTGGCAGCATTTCCTGAGTAAATGGGCTTGTGGCAGCAGAGATGTAGCTCAGATTTTCATCCCAGAAGCTTCTGCAAATGGATGGTGTTGCAGAACATGAGTGCACACCTTCCAGGAGTCACTGGCACTGGGGTTTCAGTGGCAGGAGGGAAACTGGCAGCTTTGGGTGTGTAACGAGTTGCCTCGCGGACAAGGTGCAGGCCTTGTACTGGCTTTTCATTTGTCTGTTTGGCCTAGAGCACAGCTGAGTTTTCAACTCCTCCACAATTTCATATCAACCGAACAAGTCGTTGGAAACCACTGAAACTCAACCCTCTACGAAAGCAATGGTTCCACAACCCTGAGCTGCTGAGCAGCAACTGATGTAGGGCTTGAACTGACGTCGTATAAATTACAGTGACTATTAGCAATGCTCCTTTTTTCCTTTGGAGCTGGTTTGGAGGGTGTTGCTGTGGCCAGGGAAGATACTCCTGGAGAAGGACAGGACAGCTCTGTGTGCCAGGCAGCAAAACTTGTAGTTGTCCCCTCCTCCTGTTGCTTTTCTGAGAGCTCAAACAGCCTTTTTGACAGAAAAGCAATTTTTCAAACTTACTCTCATCTTTGAAACTGCAGCCTGAGCACAAACAAAACTCATTGCATCTCACCAGTGGCATTGCCTGTGTCCTTGAGATCTCAGCCTGTGCTATCACTGACAGAGGTGTGCAAGGTGGGGAGTGAACCCCTGGGCCTACAGGAGAAAGACATTAGAGACTAGATTTAAATGTGAATGACAAGCAAGCTCTTTTGGCAAGAGCTGATTTTCTCTTTGGTGCTTGTTCACTCTGTGGTGCAGGGGAGGTTTTTGCGTGCTTGGGACTTTTTGATACCACAGCATGAGTTGGTGCCAATAAAATAACACGAATCAGGGCAGGTCGATGCTAGGAGCAGCAGGTGATGTAACATCGACAGCAGCCACATGTCACTGAGAGATGCAGCACTCCCAGCAGACGTGACGGATTTGCTGCAGGAAACGCGGGAGAGATTCTCTGGCCCTTCTGGTGTGGGTCAGATGGGGAATCACAGTCCTCTTCCAATTCTCTCTCCCCCTCCAAACTACTCTTGGCTCCTGCACCAGTGCAGCTGGTAAGGACATGCTGTGAGGCAACCCCTATATGCGCTCTGGATTCTGAAATGTGCTGCTCAGTGAAGCAAGTTAGTAGTTGTCATTCCCTCAAAAAAGTCCAGAAATAATATCTTAGAGCCAAAGTGAAGCCTGCCAAGGAATGAATGTCCTTGGGTGGAGATTACTAATGCTGTATTTGTTATATTAGGCAGGAGTGATCAGACCATTCTTTATAATAGGCTACAGTAAACAAGTCGGGTAGCTGAGCCCTTCAAATGTTTCATTACTGATGAGTTTTAACGTTAAGAGCTTCTATCATACAAATCTTGATCAGGGGAAAGATAAATGTGCTGTTTTTTAGCATTTCACTACAAACATGGTGTTTGTGCCAACTGACACAATGATTAAATATGATCGTCTCTTCTGAGAAATGAGAACTGTAACCACACTGAGCTCTCTGCCGCCGATTTGAGATAAAAAGAGTCAAATCATGTGTGGTTTCCTTGAGACCAAACTTGTGGTGAAGCGTTTCATGAATGATGTTGTCCAAAGTCAAAATAATCTGTTTTGCCCAAAGGTATTTTTACAGAAGACTGCGAGAGTATATTTTTCAACAAAACAATAGAAAAAGTTAATTTATCCTTTGCACCATGCTCAGTGATGGCTCTTTGTTAGTGCAGAGGTTCAATGCTACAGTGTGGGATGGGAATTATTATGTGCCCAATTGCTTTCATTCTAACAATGGCTAAAATGGCAATAGCCTCAAAACAAGCTGAATATCTGGTGGGTTTCTAAAATAAAATCTAAAATTCAGGCTATTTTCCCACCACTGTGCCCTAGCCCCTATGCCTGTTCTTGCTGAGTGGTGCCTCCAATACCCCTGAGACAGGAGCTCAGCCCACCTTCATGCAGCATCATGGGGCTGTGACAGCAGCCCTGGCACTGATGGGTGGTGTTTTACACAGAAAACGAAAAGCAGCTGTTTCTTTCTTTTCAAGACTATCAGAAAAACAAGAAGATGGTTCCTTCCCTATGTGGGCCAAAGGCTCCTTCAGCCCTTTCACTTTCAACCACGCTAGCAGCAATAGTTCTGTGCCTTTCTCTGAGGAGTTTTTCCAATTTATTTCACTGTTGTTTTTTCAGGCCCGTGGGAATTAGTTACAGTTCTCCTTCCCCTGCTACAGACCAAGATAAAAGCAGTGGTGGAGCCACCCAAAAACCCCAGAGAAGCAAAGAGTTGCAGCCCTAGACACCTCAGCACCCTGTGGGTGCTACACACACTGTGCTTTGCAGCCTCTTGAAGCCCTGCAGAAAGCTTGGTTTGCTCACTCTGGGGAGGATGCCTCGCCCTCCTCATGTGCCAAGTGCAGCTGTACTCACGCTTCCTTCACCATCAACTCTGATACCTCACTGGTACCTCCAGTTGCCAGCAGCCCCTTTTGCCAGGCTCCACCAAGGCATGAATCTTTGCTTGGCACAGCTCAGTCGCGGCTCATTCCCCAAGCTCCAGCAGGTGTATCCCAAGTCCTTTAAGCTCTGCTTTATAAGACATGGGCTTTATAGGACATGAGCTCGGGGCAGTGCCCTGCTGTCCAAATAACCTTCTGGAATATCTGGACGCTGCCAGGAATAGGATCTTAGAGAAG
The DNA here is from genome assembly GCF_049639895.1 of Pseudopodoces humilis. Lineage (NCBI taxonomy): Eukaryota > Metazoa > Chordata > Aves > Passeriformes > Paridae > Pseudopodoces > Pseudopodoces humilis. Next base: position 108,649 of record NC_142227.1, read on the forward strand.
ATTGATTGTGACTGACGATTGTGATTCATTGTAACTGACCTGCTAATTCCTCCTGAGCCCCGAGATGGTCCTGAACCCACAATGTGGTATTTAAACCTTTCCTCTGTTGATGGAGCTGTTTAATGGCTCTGAAACAAAGGCTGTTGCTGATGGGATCCGACATGGGGCACCATTAAATGTTGGGCCACAAAACAGCAGGCTGAGAGCCTCCTTTCAGAACTGCACTATGGATGCAGGGAACAGCAGCTGTAACATTTACTTTCTCTCTCACTCTGTGGCTATGGGGAAAGGAGATGGTCAGAAGCCAGGAGATGTGAGGCCAACATCCCCCACGCAAGCACCAAGCCAGCAGCTTCTAACCCGTATGGCAAAGGACAGGGGAACCAATGGCCTGGAGCGAAAGGGAGAAATACCTGGTGCTCATTCTAAAAAATGAGGCAGCATTTGCAGCTGTGAGTGTGGATGGAGAGCAGGGAGCACAACATTTTTGGTACCAGCTGCCCAGCAAGGCAGAATGAGACACACCATGTGCCACTGTACTTTCCCACACCACTTGGCTTTCCCCGTGCCCTCGTGCTGCCAGCACTCTCACCCAGGATTCATGCAGGAAACGTGGGTGAGAGGTTCTCCGAGAGCAGAAATAATCCTGCACCCAGCCCAGCCTCCCTCTGTGCTGTGCTGTGCCTTGACTCAGCGTGTGGCAAGTCGCAGCTGGGGACATCCTACGGCACCTGCAGGAAACTTGAACTGAGTGTGAAGGTGGTGGTGTTGTGAGGGCGAGAGCTTTGATGAGCTCAGCAAGGGGGAAAAGCCTCTAGGAAGGATTATGCTGATGTTTTGGAGGTGAGGAGCTCCTACAGTCCTTGGGAGCATCACCTGCAGAGTCCAAGCCTAAGGACAGGACCTATGGCAGCAGCTCTGGGGCTGCAATTTTTGGAAGAGGTGCAGTTCTTGGTGCAGGTTCCCTGCCATTTTCACACAGGACTCCGACCTCTCCCCTGCATCAATTCTATCAGCAAATGCTTGCACACAAGCACATGCTCTCCTGGAAGCAAACTCTTTTAGCTTGACTTTACTTTAACTTCCAGTCATTGCAGCTGCTGTTTCTTTTCTCTGCTGAATTCACATTCTCACCCCAATAAGAAAAATAATCTTGTATTTGCTACAAAAAATATTCGCTTCATTAATCTGAACCCCTCTGGCTTTACTGTCACAAAATACTGCTTGGAAAAGAGAAAGCTGCTTCAGTGCTGCTGCCTCAGAGAATTTGAGCACTCAAACACTTCAGTCAGGAAGACCAAAATGTTCCCTCCTTCCCACCACCTCCACCAGCATGTTGCAAGAGTGAGCAAGAGGGAGGAAAATAACTCTTAGTGCCCCATCTATGACTGTGTCACTCCTCCAAAATAACTCCTGTCATCATCATATTTTGGTTATTTGACACAATACATGGGAGATAAGTTTGGGGACATAATTTTGCACTGCAATCATGAGCCTTCAAGTGCTACAGCTCCTGGCTCTGGCTTTGCTTGGAGACGTCAGGATGCTTTGAGACAGGCATCAGTGAGGGCCAAGTGAAGCTTCTGCCACCAGCTAAGTGCTCAAATGGGCCTGCAAACTTCTAGTTTGGATTGGTTTTTTTAGGGTGTACTATATAGATGAAAATGGAAAATTATCCTGACTTTTCTCATTGTAGAAGTCAGTTTTATTGGTAAAAAAATGATCATTTTGTCCATATTTACAAAAAAAAAAAAGCTATGTAAAAGATACCTTTGATTTCTGACGTCAAGAGACATTTAAGAAAAATTGTAATAAGAGTGGAAGTTAGAAAATCTGTCTCTTTGAGCTCTCTAAGAGCAACACACAATAGTGCATTAAAGGTTGTGTAGCACAGATTATTCTGAAGGATCAAAATGACCCTCAAGTTATTAGAATTTCTCATTATGCACTTTTTAGAGAAAATTTGGGCAATCTTCATGCTGCAGGTTTGGTGGTGTAGTTTTTCCTTCTTGGTGGTTACAGCTACTTCGGATGAAAACAGTGATGACAGCTGTGGAAAAACCCTCTCCAGATTTATCAAATGGGCCGAGTGAGGCTTGCTATAATCAGGGAGTGGTGTAATTCCATACAGAATATTAATTACAATATTGGCCCCATTCCAACAGAGCTTTTTACAGCTCCATTGAGACACTATTTACTCTGATCTAACATTAGGTATAGATGTTATTGCACTTTTTTTGCCATTGACTGTGTGAGACAAAGGGGCTGTTCTGTTCAATACATGGAGCATGCAGAATGCTGCTTATTTTAGAGCCCAAATATAACATTTTATCATCAAGTGAATCTGATATTTGCTTGGATAGAGCTCAGTCTTGCACCATAGAAGTCTATGAGTATTTAATGAAAGCTAAACGTGGCCTGCATTGATATGATTTATGGATTTGTTGTTTATATGCTAAAGGCTTCTTTACAAGGCTTATATCACCATATTAATTCCTTTAAACATGCCCATCTGCACTCAAATAATAAAAATACACATATGGACTGTAATGAAATACCATCCTGAACCATGCAGGGCAGGAAAATTCATGCTGCAGCTATAGCAACTACTAAAATAGCAAAGCACACTGATTTCTGACATGAACCTGTTCCTAATGTCCAAGAGACACTGTGTGCTGCGAGCTTTATATACCAGTTCCCAAAATATCTGAGTCCTGATAGGATGAGAAAATACTGTCATGTTCTTGCACCAGGCCAATTACAAAGCTGTAGTTCCTGTGCTGGTAAAGATGTTTCCTGTTGATAACACAACAGGACAACACAGCACTTAGCTGCTAATGTTATCTGGGACCCTTGTGACCTCTTGGAAACTTTAACAATTGTAGAGTCCACAACATGTAGAAGCCTCTCTTCTTGTACTTTTATTTGAATAAATAAGCAAGGAAGAAAATAAACACTTGTTCTGCAGCCATGTGCTCATTATTGGTCAGGGAGTAATTAGAGGTGGCTGAAACATAGAGGAGAGCTCAGCTCAAAGAGCAACAGGTTCCTACCTCTGATGCAGGGCAGTGCTTGACTGATAAGTCCTTTTCTAAACAAACACAGTACAGAGGTGGAATTCTACACTGTAGTACTTTTTGTCCATTTAAAACATATTCCTTCTCAACTTTATAGACTGCTTTTTTGTGTTTGAAGATGAAAAAGCAGATTTCATTTGTTTATAATGTCAGCATTTCTGAACAGTCCTCCTTCATTATCCTTTCCCTCAAACTTTTTCCTTAACTTTTTTACTGAAATTTGTTCAAACCCTTCCTGTCCGTGCAGTTTTGTCCCACTTCCTTGGCCAGACAGCAGGAGTGACAGGTACAGCTTGGAGCAGCATTCCAAGAGTTTTAAGAAAGGACTTCTTGAAACTATAAAAACACAGCTGAATTTTGGTGTTGTATTACCTCTCAATAACTGGCTATTTCTGAAACACCTCTGAGATCTCCTGCAGTCGCCACCCAGTAGATATTTACCAGCCCACAAAGTCCTTACATAAATCCCCCCTAAATCTTGATGCTATCAGAAACCCAGTGCCCCTCCTTGGTCCTGGACTTTGTGGGATAGTTAAATTCTTCATTCTGTGCTGGGGAGAAGTTAGCAGCTTCTATGACTTCTTTAATTACTTAAAGTGGGAAAACCCAGAGCAAGATTTGCCCTCTTTCTAATTTGGAGCAACGCCCAGTTCTCATCAGCATAATCCAGTCTGTCCATAAAGAACCACTCTGCAAAGCTTTCCCTGAAATCCAACAGGTACATCAGTGACCTGTAACCCAGTGGCTTGAAGATCCATAAATAACACATGGATGGATTTACCCAATGTACCTGATTTCCCTAGATACTCTTCTATCCCTCAAAATCTGTGGTGCAACCACCATGCTGCCTCAGATGGTCTAAGAAATTCTCAGATGAGGTACAGGACATTCCTTGAGAAGGACAGAAAACCACTTTTCCTAACTTAGTGAAAAAAAAATATTTTTAAAGCCTTATAATTGAATATTTGGGCTTCAGTTTAGTGAGAAGAGTGAGTCCTTTCAATGGTCTTTTAAGCACTGCATTGCTCTTCACTTACACCTGCCCAACTGGAATAGGAGAGGTAAACCTAGTCAGCATTCTTCCTTGCTCCACTGTTATTCCTGCTGGAAAGAGGCAAAACTTATTGCAGTGGTTTCCTTTGAGTGGTGTTTATTCACAGCAAGTCACAGTGGGAGTGGGTGGGAGGCAGAGTTCATTCATTTTTGTAGCATAACATAGAGCAGATTGTGTTTGGATTTCACTAGATATTTGTTGCTTTACGTTTCTTTGCTTTATATTGGAGAAGGGCCTGCAACAAAGCTTTGATCCAAGGTACAAATCCACAGCCAAGACTTGAACTAAGACTACAAAACTTTCTCCAGAACGGGCTGTAGCCCAGCATGCTGACTCTGGGAGCGTCTTGCTCTTCACGTTGCTGATCATTTGATTCAGGCCTGCTTCTGTTTATTTATTTGACCATCAGCCTGCAAACAAACTTGGAGGCCCCATGATCTAGTCCATCATTTGTTGAGAGTAACTCAGAGTAATTACACCTACAGTAAAACAAAGTTTCATTGATGCAGTGCTACAACTGTCAGGGCAGGTCACAAGACCAGATGGACTTAAAGAGATGCAGTGTCGAGGATGAATGAGATGAGAAGAGAGAAGAGAGAGGTTATAAGCTGGGTGTAATTTCTGATGTTTAAAATTATCCAAATCCTCTGGTTCAATGAGTTTGTCAACAATCACAGAGCAGCTGAAGTGAGAAAAGTGGCTTTAATCTTCCAGTGTAATGCCATGGATTTTGCAGGGCTATGGAAAGTCTCAGTTTCAGATGGCTGTTTGCACCAATGTCTTGGGAACTTAGTCCCAAATGTATCCTGATAAAACAACACTCCATTTTCAGGAGAACAAATACATATCCAAGCTTAGCTATAGCTCCTATCTCTAAAAAAAAACCCTACATCTTTCTCTTTAGGAGCTGGTGTGAAGGAACAGAGCTAGATGTGCTGCTGCCCAGAGCACTGATGACACTGTGAAGAGCCCAAAACCATGATCCCCACACAGCCCCTGCACTGCCAAAGCCCAGGAGGGCACAGTCACAATGCATCTTGTTCTATCCCCTGCCCTAGGCAGGGACACCTTCTACTAGACCAGGTTGCTCCAAGCCCCATCAAATCTGGTCATGAATATTCCCAGGGATATGGCAGCCATAGATTCTCTTGGCAACCTGTGCCAGGGCCTCACCACCCTCAAAACCAAAACTTTTTCCTAATATCAAATCTAAACCTTCTCTCTGTCAGCGTGATGCCATCGCCCCTTGTCCTGTCACTCCAGGCTCTTGTAAATAGTCTTTTCCCATCTTTTTTCTGGGCTCCTTCCAGATAGTAGGAGGTCACAGTTAGGTTACCCCAAAGATTTTCTTTCCCATGCCGAACAATCCCAATTCTTTCAGCCTTTCCTCATAGGAGAGCTGTTCTATCCCTCTGATCAGCATGGTGGCCTTCTCTGGACTTGTTCCAACAGGTCCATATCCTTGCTGTGCTGGAGCCTCCAAAGACCCAAAATTTTTCATTCATTCCCTAATGTACAGTAGTTACAAAGGGGAACCTCCTACATCTGCCTGCAGCGAGCTGTAACTGTGCTTTCACAAACGCTGAGTCAAGACAATGTACTGTAACTACAGGAGAAACAAGTTTTGTCTGGGTGTAGGGAGGACACGACTTAGAAAACACATTTTCTGTAGAAAAAAGTTTTACAATTGTTTGTTTACATTGTGACTTGTGTAGCATAAATAACATTGTTGCATAGTTAATTACCATGGCAATTAAGCTTATTCATATTGTCCCTTAACTTTGCTCTCTCACACTATTTTCCACAAGGCCATCAACCCTTGCCATGCCAGGGCTGCTGAAATTACGAACAGCAGTGGGTGTCAACCACAGAGGGGAAAATAAGCACTGAACATATTGCACCACTGCCTTTGGCACAAGATAAGGACAGAGGTGCCAAGGTTTAGCCTTTTTATTTTCACAGAATAAAGTCAGAAATAAACAGGTGCAATCTCCTAACCAGAAGCAAATACAGTCCAGATAAAATCTCATGCTCTCTCCTTATGTGTAAGGATGTTTTATAGACAAAACCAGCTCAGACTAGAATTGGAACACAAATATAAGCAGTCCAAACTGTACTCCAGCAGAAAAAGATGCCAAGAAAGAAGGAAGAGTAGGAAGACCTTAAAAAAACACACAATGAAAGACTCTCTTCAGATGGAAGACTGAGCTGGAATGAAGCTTTTCTAAGGCACCCGGTTTCCTTGATTAGGAAGTAGGTTCTGGCTTAATTTATTGATACAGAACCAGTTTTCTCTAGAGCTAATCAAGTGTGTGGGGGTGAAAAGGTCCTCTTTCTTTTACATTAGATCACACAGGAGCTTTCAGACCACCAGCTGAGGTTTGTGATCCAGCAATGTCCAGCACCAATGTACAACCCGGAGTAGGTGCTCCTGTGGTGCTGCACTGGGTCATCCCTTCCCTTGGCACCAATCCCTTTACTGCACTTTGCAGGAGTACCAGTATCAGCCACGTGGGAGAAAAAGGAAGAAATAAGAATGTTAAAACCGTCCAGCTAAATTGAGAAGTTACTCAACTCAAAAAATCACTCTGAATAAGGCTAAAAAAATAATGTAATTACATGTTTTGGGTAGTTTTTTAATGCACTCAGAGTCACTAAAATAGCTGTGTCTTCCAAATGAAGGCATGGCGGGTACACAGCGCAGGTCCCTGCTGGGGAGCAGCGCGCTCGGAATGCCATCTACCGGCACAGCCGGCCACGGAGGGCAGCGGCACCGACGTGTGGCTTGTAGCCTGCTCTCGTTCCAAGAGAGCCGAGAGCAGCTACACACACGCACTACTACAGGAAATAAAACTGCTCAGACAGGGAGCGCCGCTGACGCACCTGGAGAGACAGTTATCTAATCAAGAAGCAATTAAATCGTGCGTAACGAAGTGACAGATCTGAGCGCCTGGGGAGGGACAGGGAATGTGTCCTGCTGCGAGGACCTTGAGCCAGTTGCCAGCACAACTATGAAACCACGGTAAACTGAAAACACAGATTGGACACTTCACTGCAATCTGAAACATACAAATTACCTTATAAAAATCTTTTGTATTAAGCACTTACCTATAACATGGTGGCAAACCAGCATTTACATTTTACCACATTAGGAGAAAACAGAGTCCAGTGAGATAAAGATTTAGCTGTTGGTCTAAGAACAAAACTTGTGGGAAAAAAATTACTCATAGGATCACAAACTGGTTTGTGTTGGAAGAGATTACAGCCTCTCTCAGTCTAAACAGGACACCTTCCACTATCCCAGGTTGCTTCAAGCCCTCTCTGACTGGGCCTTGGACACTTCCAGGGATCCAGGGGAAGCCACAGCTTCCCTGGGGACCCTGTGCCAGGGCCTCATCACTCACAGGGAAGCTTCTTCTCAGTGTCCCATCTAAACCTGCACTCTGGACACCTGCACTCAGTGTCCCATCTAAACCTGTAAGTGCTGGAATACCATCCCTTGTTTCTGTCTTTCTGCCTGTGCCTACACTGGCACCCACATTGTAACAATGAACTGATGAAAAGCAGAGGGGGCATTTTGCTTTCTGACCACTAATTTTATGGTGCGTGGGTAGATTTTGCAGAGAATAGAGAAGTGAAAATTTGTTCAGAATTTGGTAAATAAATCAGGAATATCAGTACTTCCTGCTTTTATAAAGTTTTGTTCCACTTATCTACGTCTCACGTTAGAAAAGCTGAGCATACTCTGAGATTAGAGGCTACTACCTGGTGTAGATCGAACTGAAAAGAATCAGGCGAAGTACAACTGATTCAAAGAGGACTTTTTGGCTTTTATTACCTTCTGGACAAGCATGGCTGATGCTCCATCATCAAAACAGTCAAACTGCAACAAAATAGGAGAAAACATAGTTCTGGTCCACAAGATCCAAACTTCAAGAGGAAAATAAAGCTATGGAGAGTCACATTTTACAGGCATAATTAGAGCAAACACTTGGAAAAATAAAGTCAGCAGAAAGTGATTTGTCAACCAGTTACAGTTTTAATATAAAAAGTTTTAGTCCAGTCATAAGCTTAACTGTTCAAATGAAAATGAGTAGTGGAACCGAAATCTTGAACAAGATGCTTTTGTTTCAACATCAAGCTCGTTGGGTGACAAACAGAGTCAGAATACACCTGTCCACACCCAGAGTTGCTGAAAATGGTGTCTGGTTGTTGCTGAACGCCACCAGACATTAGATTTCCTGAGGCATATCTTCTGCGCTGTCACAGCAGCTGCAGCTTGGGGGAGTTTAGCTGATTTTTGGCTAATTGTACACAGGTGTATCTATATACAGTCTACAAGGATTCAGTGAGGACAGTGAATGAAAGACCTTCTCACTCTTTCTGGACACTCCTGGACTCTCCCATCAGTGGAGAATTTTGCACACAGTGTATTATCACATCACATCACATAGATATTTAGGTTTTGATGGTTTAAGTTTAGCACCTCTCAACTGTACTAAATTCAACCCAAAACATCCTAAAAGCTGTGTAAAGAAAATACTGATAATCGTCACAATTTTCCCAGAAAAAACCCTCACCAAAATGCAAAATAACTATGTGCCTATGTAACCCTATGTACACCCATGCCAATTGTAGCTTCTCAGAAAAAAATGAAATGGCATGTAAAAAAAATAACACCTTTAAGAATAACATTGTGAACTGTTATTCATTCTGCCAGGAAGATACAGTAATAGCTGCTTAGAAGGAGAAAAGACTGAGAAAGAAAACATTTCTCCTTAGGGCAAATGAAGTTAAATAATTCTAGCAAACTATAGCAAGAAGGGGAAGTATTTGCCCTAAATTAACACAAAAGGCAAGCTGGAAGAAAGATGGCAACTGTATTTTCGTCAACCTCTTAATAAGAGTAACTTCCAGGAAGAGCTTGGAGTATAGGGTTATCTGGAAAAATAGTAATAAACTCCCAATCTTCCTACCAAATTACATCACCTCTAGAAGTGTTTTGGTCTTTTAATACCTAACCTAAGGCTTTATGCCTACATATTACAATTGAGAACTTGCTTGATGAACAGAAATTTAAAAGATTCTGTTGAATACTGGTCAGTTGGCAGAGGGTTTCCAGGCCCTGGGGTGGTTGGAACGCTTTCATCTGCACTTTGACTGACTGAAGCCAGCAATCCTGCTTCCAGAGACTCTCTCACAGACATTTACTCCTGTCATCTCTTGCTCTCAGTTAACTTAGTCTTTAACAAACCCCTATTTTTGTTTCCAAACCTTTCACTTGAAGTTGTTCTCTCAGATTAATTCCTTTGAAACCATGCAAAAAAACCTATCAGTATGTTTTAACTTCAGATAACTTCAACTCATATTCTGCAATTTTTTTTAAGTTAACAGAGCTATGAATGAGTTAAGGCACCCAACTGCCCAGAAAAAAAAAAAATACCTTGGGCTAAATACAACAAAGTGTTTACCAGTCATTTAATTGCACAATCATCTCCCTAATTTGTAGCACAATGCTGCCAATGTCTTTAGGGATCCTAAGATACATACACTAGAAACTCTGCGACTGTAATGGACAAGGCATTGACAAGACATTCCCAAGGTTCATTTTGGATTCCTGGCTCCTCAATGTAACTGCTACTCCTAATGTAATTAGCATTTAGCAGCAAGATCAGCATGTTCTATCAATGAAATAAATATTCACACAATCAATACTAATGGTTCAAAAGCTCAAACACATTATTGAAATCAATAAATTTCTGATCTTTCTTCTGTCAATCCAAGATTGCAGAAACGAGACCCTTGGCAACAACATTCACAGCTCTCAGACCACAGAAGCTTCTGCAAATGCATTCCAGGCCTGAAGGTTTGTTGTCTGTGGTGCCTGTGAGGTGTTTTACTGTGTTCGGAGCTGATAGTCTGTAAAGGGGAAAAAAACAACAAAAACCTAATTTTAGTAATTTGTCTCATTAAAAGGAGTAAAGCAGAGCAGCAAGTTGGGATAAAGTGATAAAATGCATTCTTATATAAATATATATTAATGCAAGAATATGCAAATATCAATAAAACACTGAGAGGGGGAATAGCCTTCAACTGAAGGAGGGAAGGGTTAGATGGGATATTAGGAATAAATTCTTTTCTGTGAGAGGGGTGAGGTCCTGGCACAGGCTGCCCAGGGAAGCCATGGATGCTCCTTCCCTAGAAGTGTCCAAGGCTGGGTTGGATGGGGCTGGGAGCAGCCTGAAATAGTGGAAGGTGTCCTTGCCCATGGCAGAGGTGGAACTGGATGAGCTTTAAGGTCCCTTCCCACCCAAACCAGTCCGAGATTCAACAATTCTATAAAATAATCTTTGTTTAGAATGACAATGAGAATGAGCTCTAAAGAGATAAAGGCAATTATGGGCAGTCATGCTTAAATGCCAGAAAAAAATTAATTAGAAAAACAAAAACAAATAAACAAACAAAAAACCCCACAGAACACAAAAAACCCAAAATGACACCACCATCACAGCAACAAAAAACCCCAAGGGAACCAAACCCCACCAATTTTGCTTGCTAAAAACCTAGTATTTTGTACTAGACAGTGTTTTATACATTTTAAAGCTGGCAGAATGGTATGTGTGAGCATACTGCTAATGATGTTTGTTCTTAAATTTACCAAATTCCAGCTCAATTAGAAAATACTTGAACAGCATTACCACTCTACCCCATTGGGTCTTTCACTAGGACACCAAAAAGGGCACTAGAAAAGAAACAGTGTAGCTTAATCTAATGTGTATCTGAACCAGAGAGTTCCACGCTCAAAAATATGAGCTTCAATTTGTAGGTGTATTCTGGAGAAACAAAATATTCCCTTCCTCTCACCTCCATTCTGGGTGATGTATCGGACCCAGGGCAAAGCCTGGTAGCCACTCTTCTCAATTATCTTTAAGTAACGCACCTGGAAAGAAAGATCTGTAAGATATAGTCTCCCATGTTGACCAAGTAGCATTTAGCAAAAAGAAAAGCAAAAAACCCTGCACCTTTATGGGTAAAAATCTGTCTTATGGATAAAACTTAACAGGAATCATCAAGATGAGAGACACCTCACAAGTTAGAGACCAGCATGTGAATTTATCAGTATTTCTGTTTTCAGTCACTAACCTGGATTCCTGAAGTAGTGAAATACGGAATCTCAAACTTTACGCTAATGGGAGGTTTTCCTTCCTTGTCTTCAGCTTCAACACTTGGAAGTCCAAAGTGAGCTCTCATCAGGTATTCTTTTCCACCCTACCCAAAAAGGGAATTTTTTTTTTCTTAAACAAAAAAGTAATAAAAAATTGCTATGATACAAGTAGTTTTCTTAACATCAAACTGCTGAACTCCACTATTTATTCCAGCTCTTCTCCAGGGCTTCAAAGGGACATGTTTTTATTTCAAAAATCCTTTTTTTTAAAAAAAAAATATGTGGATCCAGCCTAAGGCATAATTAATTTTCTTCCAGCATCATACTTAAAAATTCAGGTTAAATAGTGACACACAGCTGCACTATCACACCATTAGCATAGGATTGAGCTCATGGAACCACCCAAGAAGTAGAGCCTGACAAAACTCAAACAGCTGCTGCTAAAGCCAGGCCAAGGATTACACCACCCAGAGACATCACTCAAAAATCTGCTCTCTACCCAGGTTCTGAAAAAAATAACCAAGTGAAACAAATACAAACAACATCCATTAGCAAGTTCCAATCTTTCATCCATGGAAAAAGAGCAAGAGTCCACTGCTAATTGTCTGATAGGAACAGAATTTGCTTTAGGCAGAGTCTAAATGTGAATGAAATATTAGTAAGTAATTATTACACTCTTGAGTGGTAAGAGTAAAAAAATAACACTTACTGGAAAAGATTTAATGGACCAGACAATTTCACTGTTCTCTGGAACCCATTTGACACTTCCAACAGTGGTTTTAAACTTTGGCGAGTCTGCATCATTTGGAACTGGGATGTGAATCTCCACATTGTTGGCAGTTGATCTACGCTTAAATTGACTCTTTGCCTAAAGAAGACAAAAAATAATGCAGAAAATCAGGGTCTAACTACTTCCAAAATGCTGTCAAGTTCAGAGAGCTGTGAGACGCATAGCTCCCCTGCACCCCAATCTGCAACCTGAGAACCAGAATTGAAACTGAGATCCTAATTTACAAATGAAGTCTTCAAAAGTATCTAAGTCCCACAGAAATACTGAATACTTCTACAAAAATGCATAGACTTCTCATCAAGCTTTGAAAACAAACAAAAGAAGACTAAAATTAGCCATAATTATTTAAGGATGTCTGACCTTGATCATGTACTCAATGCGGCTGTGGGAATGTTTCTCAATCACAGACTCAATCCAGATCAGGGGTTTTACCTGGTGGGGAAAAAATCACATCACAGCTCTGAGTTTTATTCTCACAAAGTCACTAAAATGTTGCTTTCCCATAAAACTACACTCAGTAAAACCACACAGAAAATGCAGTCTGGGGTGTTCAAAATGACAGAACTGTGGTTTTATAAGAAATAATTATTCAAATGAGCAAGCATTGCTATACCAATGAGCAAACGTACAAGAATTATAGGCTTAAAAATGTATGTCTCAGATTAATCCCTAATAACAAATACTTGCATTAGAAAATATTTGGTAGTTTAACATACTAGGGACTGAACTATTTCTTTGCTATAGACCTTCTCTAGACCGAATTTTTTGACTTTTCTGAAATGAAGGCCATCTTTAACACCATGGTTGGCATACTCCAATAAAACTAAGTGACATAAACACTGTTGTTAACAAGTACAATGAATTGTTACACTGACATTATGTAATTAGATTAAAAACATAGGCACAGTATTTCAAAAACAGTTTCAACAGCAGTTGACAATACAGAGACTTATTGCAAAGTCTAAACTTTCTTCATTGTCCACGAGCAAGCACCAAGTTTTGCTATTAACAGTTGACTTGAAAACCCATGTGTTGCCCATGTTTTAAGAAAAAAAAAAATGGAAGGGAAAGCCATTGTGGCTACAATCTAAACCATTCTCATTTTAAAAAGGTAAACATCCAGACTCACGTGGGTATTGAGACGATAAGACATGAGCTCAAACTCTCCATCAGGTGGAATGAAGGAGATTGTCCTGTCATTCTCAAAGCGAGAGAGACGAACACACTGGTGAAACTTCACATCTTCCAGTTCTACTGATTTACTTTTCCCACCTAGTAGAAAACACACAGGTCACACAAACTGTGGACAAGTCTCACCACAGCACAGCTGCTGCCTGCTGAGAGTCCCCCCTTTTAGCCAACTTTCCAGGATTGGGGCAGCAACTGTCCCCCTGTGCTGGGCACTGCTGAGACACCTCAAATCCTGGGATCAGTTTTGGGCCCCTCACAACAAGGAAAACATTGAGGGGCTGAAGAGTGTCCAGAAAAGGAAATGGAGCTGAGGAAGGGGCTGGAGCACTAGGAGCAGCTGAGGGAACTGTGGGGACTCAGCCCGGAGAAGAGGGGGCTCAGGGGGAGCCTTCTCACTCTCCACAACTCCCTGGCAGGTGGATGGAGCCAGGTGAGGGTCAGGCTCTGCTCCCAGGACAAGAGAAAATGGCCTCAAATTGTACCACTGGAGGTTTCAGTTATATTTTGGGAAAATTTCTTCACTGAAAGGATGGCCATGCACTGGCACAGGTTGCCCTAGGCACTGGTGGGGTCACAACCCCTGGAAGTGTTCAAAAGGACTGTGGATGTGGCACCTGGGGACATGGGTTAGTGGTGAACACGGTGGTTGGACCTCATGATTTTAGAGGGCTTTTCCATCCTTCATGATTCTGTGATTACAATGCTACCCAAGTATCCCAAAACTCAAGACTCCAGACAGCATCTGTCATGATTATCACGATACTGCAGCACTCACGGCCTGTATTATCAAAGAGAACTTTGTCATTCAACCCAAGGCGCAGCTCTGGCATTCCTGAGAGGAAGACTCTCATTTTAATGGATCCAACTATCTCACTCCGTAATACGTTTCCATTGGCACTGACCTGAACAAAGATGAAGAGGAAGGTAAGACATCTCTGATGTGGTGAGTTGTGACATCAAGAAACACTCCCACCCTATCCCTACACCCTGAGTCTTGCTTTTGAGGAATTGATCCAGTAGAGTGAACTAGATCAGGGACATGAAGGGACACAGAGGAAGAAAGGACATATCCAAAAATCAGCAATACACACACTTAAAGCGTTATTTGTATGGGATTTCCTTGGGGGAACTTAATGATTACAATGCTTTGAGTGCCACAGCACACCATCCACAGTCAGACTTTTTCATTGCAGGTTTTCATACAAAAAGCCCCTTTTTAAGCCTTCCTACTACAATTCTCACACAGAAGTACAAGATACCCACCAAAAGGTTAACGGACTCTATGACATCCAGGAACACTTCGTTTTTCCTGTATTTTATCCCTTCTGATCTCCATGAAACAGCGTTTGTAACAGTGGCAGGTGGGCGTGGGGCTCCAGTTTCAAGTTTGTGGCCTTCCTGAGTGATGTACCTTCACAACCACAGAATTGGCATGGATAAAAAGAAAATTAATATTTTTGATAATTAGAACACACCAAAGCATTTGTTTGCCTATGGAAAAAGGCTCAAAACATTCCAAGGGCTTTGCCGCTCTAAGTGATGCAGAGTGATACTTACTCTTGTAAAATTTTGCTATCAGTGGTTTGTGGATAACCAAAATCCATAAGCTCATCTAACAACTCATAAATAATAACAAAATTATCCCTAATGCTCTCTTCTTCCAACTCCTTGAAATATTCAGAAAAAACCTGAAATGCAACAACAGGAGGGAGAGGGAAAAGAAGGACATTAACTACGGAAGCACAGCACATACAGAAGGTATTCTTGCATCTAAAATCATCTAAATCTTCTAAAGTTCCAACCTAAACCCCATACTTCCCAAATGGCATTCTGCTCAGATCAGCCCCAGGAAATCCACCACAATTAAAACAGATACAGAGAATTCTAGAAAAAACTATTATGAAAAATATTTGATCTGGAGAAAATATTTTTCACACTAGATACAGATGAACCAAACACAGGACTTGTGTGAGGCACGACACATAGATTCACACCAATTCACAATCTCCTCCAGGTGCTCAGGTCTTGTATAACTCCTTACAGCACTGTGCCCCATCCTCTGCCTACACAGCTACAACATATCAGTGCCCTTATTAGTGTTTAAGAAGATAGCTCTACAAAATAATCAAATATAAAGTAAAAATTCTATTATTGAAATTCTTAAAAATGTGACAGCTCTATGCACTTCTATTGAAACAGAAAAGAACACAAAGGTTACTTCTGAAATATACTCACCTGAACTACTTTATATAAAAATGAAAACACCAGTGATACACAAGCATTTTTCTTAGAAGTTGCAACAACTGATAAAGGATGTTCAGGAGTGTGCATTTAAAAAAAGTTTACTAAGTGCATTTTAAAAAATCTGATTTTAGGCAATTAGAGTTGCCTAGAAGAATCATGCACTAACTTTTAACTAGAGTAAAATTCATAAAAACACTTCTCTGGACCTTATGCTGCTGGTGCATATTACACTACGTAAAGCAGAAAAAAAAATTTATTTAATATAATGAGCTTTACTGATTATGTCCTCTTTATGCCATTTCACCCATGCTCCAACTTGCATTTTGACATTATTAAAAAAAACCCAAACAAACAGCAACCCTTGGCATGTCAACACATCTGTAGCATAAAGGATACGGTACAGGTTGTTATGTTTAATCCACATGAAACGAACTCCTCCATGTGCTAAAATAGGAGAAAGCGTCCCCTCTTCTTCCTTTTCCATAAGGATTGGCATAAAATGTTCCACCTCTGACATGTCCACATCTCCACGATAATTCCGACAGATAAGAACCTATAAAGAAAGCAACCAAATCCTTGTATTTTCTCTTTAACTTATTTTTTCTCTTTAACGAGGCCGTTATCATGCAAGACATGCAAATGCCTGAAAGGCCCCTTTAAAGTCATCCAGCTTTCCTCCAGCCTCTCTGCATTTGTAAGTGCAAATCTCAATGCCAAAATACTCTGCCGATTAGAACGCAAATAACCGTATTTAATTGCAAAGTCATGTATTAGTATTTTCCAGACCTATCCTTCCCCTGTTATTGCTCACGCTCTAACAATGATTTTAGGATAGGAATATACGCAACTCCCCTGAGGCAAAGCAGCTACAAAAAGGGTAGAGATTAATCACCCCAGGGATGCCGCTCCACTCAACATCTCTACCGGCGAGGGGCTACAGGCGACAACTCCCCTGTCCCCGCTCGGCTAATCCAGGGCTGACAGCGAGGCGGTGCCGGTGAAGGTAACGCGGCCCCCGAAACCTTCAGAGAGGCGCGGAAGCCCCAGCTCCGCGCCCGCCCCGCCGACCCCCCCGCGGCCGGGCCTCACCTTTCCCTTCAGGTCCAGGACATAGACAGCGCTGGCCGACATCGCCGCGGCCGGGCCGCGTCCCCCCCGCCTTCCGCTTCCGCGGGAAGTGACGTCACGAGCCGGAACCGGCGGCTGCGCGCAGCGATACGTGCGGTGCGGCGGAAGGACACGGCGAGCAGACCCCAGTTAAATAGTCCCGCCGTGCTTTTTCCCCCAGGACCGTCCCGGTAGCGCTGGCACGGCCCGTCCAGGGTGAGGTGGGGCGCCGGGCACACGCTAAGCACCCAGGGCTCAATGGCGCCCGCGGCGGAACCTGATTCGGGTTAAGAACAATATTCCGATTTAAGCGGCGCGTTAGGGTTTCGAACATCAAATACACGTCATCCCTCAGAGGGGTTAAGAATCGTAAAGGCGGGTTTGGCGCTTTCAAAACTCCACACACAAACTTTGCTCAGCTCACTGCCCCGATTTTATACGTATATCAGCGCCAAAAAAGGGATGAAGGCAGCGTTTTAATAAGTTACATCGAAGTTACAAGTTGCAGCAGACCACTCTGAAAGAGCTCAAGATAGAAATTATACTGTTTTCCACAACAACCGGATTCAGTACCCGGTGCACAGCAAGACAGTCATTATACACTCGAGAGACACACTGATTATTTATTTCAGAGTTGCACAAGCCTGGGTGCTCGGCGGGATACCAGAAATCCAGCACATCAGCTATCAAAACTTGGACATAGAGCTTGTTGGCTGCTATTTCATGTATTAGACCTCTCCTCTTGCTCATTAGGATTCAAAGTATACAGAGATCAAATATCAAAGAACATCCTTTTGTAAGACTATTTTATATATTTCACGTTTTGCAGCATGGCCTCTGACAGAATTTGATAGAAAGTAATTGTACAATTCACATAACTTAGAAGAGAAACTTAAATGTGAGACTGTCAGACTCTTCCCTTTAAAATGGGAGAACTGTTAAAACCAAAGAAATAAAGGAATGTTTTCCATCTGGCTCACAGTAATTAATCTCACTATAAACACGAAAAAAACAACCCTCTGCATCGACGTAATCCAGAGCTCCTCAGCGCAGAGGAGACATTGCTGGATGTCCGGTTTTGAAAAACAAGACTATAAAATAAGACAGTATAAAGTCATAAAAGCTCAGAAGATGTATTAGACAATATGGAGAAAAGACATTTTCATGGCAACCGTGCTTGATACAAACAAAACACAACTCCCGCTCCAGAGCCGTGAAAAGCAGCCCGGTCATTTAGTCCAGCTGACTTTGGGAATGTCGTAATGCTCAGTCAGAGTATCCAAGTGCCTGTTGAAGTCCTGGGGGAGGGAAAGAGAAAGAAAACGGGTGCTGACATCACCAAGTTGAACCATAAGACTCCTGCGTCTCTGACTGTGTTTCATAAGGTGAAACAGTTTCTTCAACCCAACAATAAACACACGCTGGCCTGAGGAACTCGGGAAGTTTGTTTTGAAGTTTTGCTCACCTCCACTCGCTGCTTGTGGGTTTTCGACGCTTTCTTCAGGATCCGTTCCATTTGCTGCAGGAGACACAGAAGGGCCGGTTACTCCCGGCACTCGCAGCCCCCTCAGCGGCCGCGCCCGAGGGGAGACTGGGTTTTTTAAAGCCTTACCCGCTTCTCCTGCATCTTCTCGTAGGCCACCTGCGCCGGAGTCCGCTTGTCCAGCCCACGCTTCTTCTCCTCCTCTTGCTTCTTGCTGCTCACGATCTGCTCCAGGATCTGGGCCTTGTCTTTCGCCTTCTTCTTCTTCCTGCGGGAGCACCCGGTCAGCGCTCAACCCCGGGCTATGTGTCCCCTCCTTACCGCCCCCCGTTCTCCCCCGGTTCCCCCCGACCCCACTCACCGCTTGCCGGCCCCCAGGGCTCCCCCGCTGCCCTTGAGCCGCAGTGGACCGCGCTGCACCGCCTCGTAATCCGCCATGGCGGAACGGCCCCGCCCGCGACCCCTGCCGGCACCGCCGCAGCAGCGCGGCCGGAGCGCCTCTGGGCCGGGAACCGCGCTCGAGCCCCGCCCGGCCCCGCCGTGAGGGGAACCGGCGGCGAGCCCAGTCCGGAGGTATCTCCGTGAGAGGAACCGAAGCGTCATTTGCAAAATGTGCAATATATCAAGATTATTTTAAATGAGAATGTTTTTGATGTAAACTCTTTGTATACTTTCAAACCTAATCAGCAAGAAAGGAGACCTAACGAGAGGAAAGACAGCAGCCCTTAGTTACGGGAACTAACAAGCTTTAAGGATGTAGTAAATCAAAATGTTGATGTATGTGTATGTATACATTGATAATTTGGAAAAGGACTCAAGGTCTGTATATCCTACAGCTGAACTATCTTCATTATAATACTTAAGATCATGTCTAAGGGTTGAAAAGGCCCTGCTTGGGTGCAGACCCTTCCCCATTGCATGTGGAGAAGTTAGCTGGGGATTGGCTAATTTGTATGGAAATTACTAAATAATCTTAATAGAGGGGTTGACCTTGGAAAAACACTAACTCTGAACTGCTGTAAATAATAGCATGGAAAGTCCAGTGGGGTGTGTTGGGATTTGTGGAAACCCAACAAGCATCCAGGCTTGTGTAAATAATATCTCTCTCAAGTGTGTAGTTATTGGCTTGTTGCGCACCACATAGTAAATCTGCTTTTGAAGAAAACAGGACTGATTAGCCTTGAGAACACCCAGAGGTCCAGGCTACACCAGGAGAAACCAGCCGCATCCCTCCCCACGCTTCTTGTTGCACCCCGAACAGAACCATTCCAGATAGCTTCTCCTATGTGAAGATGCCCTGAGGAGCAAGCCTGCCCAAGGAACAGATCTTCCACCAGCCAGAGGGAACCAGTGACCCAGAAATAGAGACTTTACAGATTAATGAAAAAGCAGCCTGCTACATACGGTGCAGCTAGTGCCTCCTTCTTTTTCTCTGTTTTTCATCTTTTATACAGCCTGTAGCATCACATTTCTGTTCACATGTATGAACTGTACACTCACACATCTTTTCAATGTAAAGGCCATATATGTATCAGTATGGATGGATGTCATGCTAATAACCATTTATTACATCAGCAGATGATGCTGAAGAAAGGGAGCAAGCAGACTTTATGGGTACTACCTCCAGTATAAACTACCATCAGCATTACTGTATTATAACAATGTGCATTAAGGGAAAATACTGGCACAGGCTGGCCAGGACAGTGATGAAGTCACCATCCCTGGAAGTGTTCAGAAAACATGTGTATGTGGCACTTGGGGACATGGCATAGTGGTGACCGTGTCACTGCTGCATTAATGGTTGCACTCCATGATCTAAAAGGGCTTTTCCCAATTTTTTACAATTCTGACCCTTTATTACGAAAAGTGAAAAGGAAAGGAGGAGTGGCTACCAAATTTTCCTCATTTGGTGTTAAATTTTAAAGAAGGAAAACAATACTAACGCTTTTCAGTTAATTTGCCACATCAGGTGAAGGCATGAAAAAGCAGGATCCACTGGGTCTACCTGAAGCTGAAGGGCACTAACAAGCAGCTATTATTTATTTGGCTAAATCCTGTAACCCGAGACTTTGTGATGCACACAAGAGACGCGTGAATGCTGCTGGATAAGAGCCTCAAGCAGCCAGACTAAAGATTTGATGAAATGCTCCTGTTCTGATACTTTGCAGCCTGTAGAAGTTGGTTACCTGATCCTCTGCTCTACCTGAGCCTCATTGTTGCAGCTTTTAATAACTGAATATCCAGACGACCTATAAAGGTGCCTTTGAGGAAAGAACTGACAAGAGTCAGTTTTCCCAGCTCAAAATGGGCAACAAGCAAACCATTTTCACTCAAGAGCAACTGGATGCATATCAGGTATAAAGCAAACTAAATAGCTGTTTGCACAGGACATTGAATAATGGCAAAGGTGTTGGGTTTTTTAAAACAACACCTTTTAAAAATTAATAAGTAGAAGTACTGAATTGCAGCAAGGATTTTAGTAACATAGTTTGATTTTTACATCAGAGGGAAAGATTATAAAATACTCCTAATTGTATGCCAAAAAGAAATCTTTAGTGCTTACACATACACTACAGTGTAACTTCATTTAAGTGATTGCATGGGAAAAGTTTGGACCTATGTATGCTAAAAACTCATTATGTGTTATACCTTTTCTAATTTCATAGGACTGCACATTTTTCACAAGGAAAGAAATTCTGAGGTGAGTCTTCTGCATGCATGTTGTGAGTAAAGGACAGAGATTGCTGTAAAGGCAAGTTACATGTGGGGTGGGGTAGAGTAGTTCAAAAATAATTTTTAAATGAATTTACTCAAAGTGATACCTTGGGGCAATCTGAGCATTTTTGTTGGCTTTTTTCATTTACAAACCCTATCCTAAACTGAGTCAGAATTCTAAATTTTGTATTCATGTACTAGTCCCTCTTTATTTATTAGAAATAAGTGCAATGAATTATGTCTTAGTGGCAGGAACATCCACGGTTCTCTCATATGGTTTTCAGACAGGTGATTCAAAGTGTACTGTTATTCTCTGGAATACTTTGGTGGTTTAGGAAAACTTCTATGATTGTGTCAAGTTTTCTTGTAAATGATTATACTGCTGCTCCAAGATGCATTTTCCCCCAAGTCTTCATGTGCCTCACTGAACTTCCCATTTAATCTTTGGCCAAAGGATCTGATACAGGCAGGATCAGGATTCTGTTCAGGGACTGAGAGTCCTCACTCGAAAACATGAACATGTTCTCCTCTCGTAAGGGTTTGGCTGCATGTCCTGTGTAAGCATTTACACCTAACAGCTCTATAATGAAGTTTTGTATACTTTTCACCAGTTACACTATGTTGCTTGTTGTTTTTTTCCAATAAAAACTGTTAATGACTGATCTCCATCTGGTAATGCATGTGAAGTGTGAAAAATTAGGTGGAAAAGCAAAACACCTTGTTCTCAAAAGTCTGAAGAGCCCGTTCAGTCAACAAGCCTTTCTCTCTGTCTCAGGCTGTTTTACAGGTACCGAGATCTGGCCCCACAGCTCGTTCCCCTTGACTACTCCGACAAACCAGCCGTGACACTCCCCTACGAGCTCATCGGCAGCATGCCAGAGCTCAAGGTACCGAGCACAGGACTCGAGTGACACATTTCAGTTTCATCTACCCTTTTTGAATAATTCATCCAGGACTAATTGCTGGGAGGCTGACATAGAAATAAATATGGACTATCAAAGTCAGAAGTCTTTCTGGAAGCTTCTAGTAATTCCCAGAAAACACCCTGAAACAGCACAAAGGTTGAACAGGGGTGTGGCTGTGTCTGCTTCTGACACAGCATTAGATAAGAACTTAAAGGCAGAAAGGGGAAAATTTGCCGAAAAGGTGATTCAACAAAAGTAATCTCACTCCACTTGCCTTACCTGCACTGAAATAAATGCTAGTAAGGATGACCTTCCCTTGCTCCTGTGCTCTGTTTCCCAGGACAACCCATTCCGCCAGCGGATAGCAGAAGTGTTCTCAGAGCACGGAGACGGCAATATGACTTTAGATGATTTTTTGGACATGTTTTCTGTGTTAAGTGAAATGGCTCCCAGAGACTTGAAAGCTTACTACGCTTTTAAAATTTATGGTAAGATGTGTAAAAAGTAAGCAGGGAAATCCTGCAGCTTCATGTAGGGCTGCAAAATCCTCACTTTGTCACCGTAATGATTTCTAGTTACCGTTTCTTTTAATAGCACTTGAATGTTTGTTCTCCCTCTTCTAAAAGCTTCTGGCTTTCTTTATCCTTTTGTCTCTAATTTATTTGGTATTAAGATTTGCTATGAAATTTACAACTTGAAATTATCTGCAGTTGTCAAGAGCTGATAAACATTAAGGAATATTTCTGTCTGAGGGGCTGCTTGGAAAAGTACGGTACAGGGGATTTGGCTGCCCACGAATCTGTAGGGTGAATTGGGAGGGGCAGACAGGGAAGCACACTGCAGGCTTTTTTCTCCAAGAACAAATGCAAAGGTATTTTTTTTAAACTACCATTTACAGTTACTTTCTTTATGATCAGCTAAAGACAAACAATATATCAAACCCACACTATCTTGCTGGAATAATTTAATGACGGCTAGGCTATGTTTAGCCATTAAACTACTTACAGTTGTTACACTTATGTATGAAAAGGAGAAATTATAAGATTTTTATTTTGTAACTCATTTCTTTTACAAGTAGATAGAGGTAACTTAATTTCTGATTTGAGAGTTCTACTGATAAAAATCCATCACAGCCTGGAAACCAAACCCTTCTACTGGGTCTTGGCAAAGAACCATACAAAATGCAGACTTTTGTCACTTTAAATTAACTTTGTCTCCTTTGTCAGACTTCAACAATGATGATTACATATGCAAATCAGATCTGGAGAAAACTGTCAACAAATTAACCCGAAATGAACTGACCCCAGAAGAAGTCAGCCTTGTGTGTGAAAAGGTGATTTACGAGGCCGATGGGGACAACGATGGCAAGCTGTCCTTGGCAGACTTTCAGCATATGATCATACGAGCTCCAGATTTCCTCAGGTAATACTTGCTTTTAATTTCTAACACAAAATTCTCTTAGTTTCCTTGTCAGAAGCCTCTGAAGTATGTGCTTACATCTCCTCAGCGTTTGCAGATCACCACTCTTCCCTGGCAGGTTCTAGTAGAGCTGCCCACTGCAAACACTGCAAAAACAGTTGCTTGAAAAAGCCTGGAGGCTTCTTGACTTGCTTTTGAACTTCCAGAGTGCTTTTTACATAATAGAAGGTACTTGTAACTTAAAAATTTAGTATTAGCACTCAGGCTGCATTGACAAGTGCATGAGATTTGCTCACTCAATGCTTAATACAGCATTAATGTGGTTTCTGATGCACATCTTACACAAAACAGCACTCAAATCTTGCATTTATTTAATGTACCCAGTCTAGGGAAATGCTTTGACTGTAAATAAAGTTTCCAATTTATCACAGAGACCTACAATTAATTGTAGTAAATACTTCAAACAGAGTGATACATAAGTGGTCACAATTTCCTTTTTTTAACAGCACCTTTCATATTCGAATCTGAATCTAGTCGACCATGGGGACAGGAACTCTTCTGGGACTTCCAACAACTCTTACTTCACCTGAGATTACCAACCATGAAAGCACAAGATGAGAGGGCCAAAGGGGAAAATTTCTGGTACCTGAACCAGCCAGAGAACTGTCTTTCATTTATGTCCTTAATGAATTGTTCCTTTTAAGCTCTTCATCAGGATTTCCCTGTAATTTAGCAAAATGTCTATTTCCTATCATCAGGTAGAGCAAACCTGGCCTGGGCAGTCAGAAGGGGAGTATTTTTTTTAAAGTTCACACACCACCAGGTAGTAAAGGAACTTGTATCAAGCTATAACCTCTAAAAATTCACCTAGAAACACCTTAACCAGCAAAAAAATCCCTTTAGTCTCAAAAATGTAAGTAACTCCTATGGTTATTTATGGTCTTAATAACTGGTCCAGTGAATCAATTCCTTAAGGATTCTCCCACAGTGCAGGATTAACAATGAAAAAGTCAGCACAGTTTAGAGACAAGAGTCTACCCCAGGTCCTGTCCCTCTTCTTCATTTTCAGAAATCCCCTAGTTTCCACACCCACCAGGGTGCCTATATACTAATAATGAAAAGGACTGAAAACTTAAGTTTGCAAAATTCTCTTTTCAAAAGAAGTTTATTTATGCAGTGTTCAGGGTCCTGTACAAGAGAGTAAAAACAGACATACTGTAATAAACAAGTTTTGTTTTAATACAAACATGAAAATCAATGAGAAGTGTTTAAGAAAGCAGTTGTAATGTGGAAAGGGTGGCAGCCAAAAGTGATCATTCAAAAAATACAATTTACAGTTATTTTTACAAATCCTGGGATGCATTAAACTCCCTTCAAAACAAAGCTGTAAGTCCCAACTCACACTCAATGTAGAGCAGATGATTCCTGCAGAAAGGCTGGAGTGACCAGTTAACCAGCCAGTTACCTTTATTAACCACAAAACCTCCAGGGATCAGTGAAGGATGGGTCAGGTAATAAGGCAGCCTGGAACACTCAGACTGCAGTTACCATTCACGTTCCTTTGAACAGATCTTTAATTAAGCTAGAAATGAAGACACAAGTTAGTCATCATTCTTCCCCAAGCCCCACAACTTCTACAAGTACAAAGGAGCCCATCCTCACACAGCTGCTTGTGCATATCAGCATCTCATATGAAAGGAGAGACCAAATAATTTTCAGCAGCAGTAAAGAGACTTACAATAATCCATAGGATTTATAAATCTGAGGCTGGAAGTCTGATGCTGGCATAAGGTTCTGATGTCAGGAAACATGGGCTGTGCCTGTCAGTACAGGACACAGACATCAGTGTAAAGTAAGTGTTAGAACAACAGCTCCACCACTTATTGACAGACTGACAGGTCTCCACCCCAAGGAGTGGACAACTATGCAAAGTACTGCAACCTGCCTCAATAATAAAATCAACCACAGAATTCCATGATACTCACTAATATAAAGGAATTTGAGAACATGCTAAAAAATGGGTTTGTTTCTCTACAAAACAGATGTTAATCGATTACCTGACATTTTAGTGCTATTTAGACACTGAGAATGAGTAGTAAGCACAGTTAGTTTCAATTCCTTCAATTCCCCAGTTTTACAGATTTTGTACCCAATTTCTGATCTTTTTTACTCCTTACTTGAAGAAAGCTTAGACACAAGTAGATTATTGTATGTATCTACACAGTACCTCTCTGACAATTGCATTTTTCTTTACATTCATATTTAATAAACACAATAAAGTAATTGAACGATGTGATGGAACCAAACTGCACTTCTCCTAGATTTAATGCCTGTGTTTAGTGACACATAGCTAAGCCCAAGCGCACTGCAGTGTCTTTAACCTTTTCCTCTTACACTTGAATTTTAGGTTTCACGTTGCTTACACAGATTTCATGTCTGTGTAGAGCCTTCATATCCAGAAGTACAGTGATGACTGTAGTCACAGTAACTGTATGAGACTTCCTGAGATCAAGCAATAATGTTGTTGTTCGTAAACCCAACCATTTCAAAGGAAATAATGTTATAATTAGGCACATAATCACATGCAACAACCAGCGTAAGTTTAAACAGAAGGTATTCACATACAAATAATTCTGAATGCAAGAGTAACTTCAGATTTAGAGAGTGAAAAATCACAATACTATCCTTCATGTTTTACCCACTTGTAAATGAATATGGTTTGCTTTCCCATCTTGAGATCAGTTATTGATACAGTCCACAGGCAAGAACCAGTATCACGGCAGACCCATGCTATCAAGTCAGATAAAACACCAATTTTTCCAGTCTCTCTGGAAAATAAATCTGGCTCAACATCTGGCTGTATAAAGCACAAGACAGATGCAAGACCATCCACAGTTATTACTAAGCCAGAAGCAAATGGTTACAGTTATGTAGGAAATCTAGCCAGTCTTATCACCACCCCAGCTGTGCCTCAATCATTTCTTGAAGCACACACAAACTCTTTAAAAACGTCCTTAGCTCAAGATAGGGGTGCTGCTTGTCCAGTCTGTGGTCTGTGTTAACTACACTCTGAAGCACACACTGTCTAGAAGCCTCTTCAGTAACTTAACATGGTTTTATCCTACAAATACATCAGTGTGTCAATCCACTACAGGGCACGTTCATCAAGTCCTCATGCTAAAAAGCCACAAGTAAACAAAAAAACCAAACCATCATAAGGTTCTGGTTAGAGGAAAGCTTTAATCAGGACAGAGATCATCTAAATGCATCTAAAAATGCATTTTTATAAACTTACACAGTGAAATCTTTTTCCATTTTAAAACAGGCAGCATTCCTGTTGGGCCCAATTGCATGCTGAAGATTTATACAGTTTAATTGTGACTCCAACAGATATCTAACTACAGCAGCACTTACTAGGTGCTACTCTGAGGCCCAGAGTTCAATACCACAAACAAAAGAAAACAAAGCTGGTGAGTAAATTCAATAACTTCAAAATCAACTTTAATTTTACCCTTAAGTGCAGTTGTTAATGTAAACAAAGCATGTTTCAGTTCCAGCGAGCTGCAGTACACAGCTAGTGTGTTCACTGGAGGCAGGTACACCATCACTGCAATCCCTTGACAGCAGCCTTGGAAGCTGATGCTCTTACTGCCTCCTTTTGTCAGCCTAAGCCAGACTCAGGCTCGCAGCCCCCGACCTGGGAGCAACCACCCACCGAGGAGCTGTGCCTGGCTCTTGCATTTCACACATAAGAATACACTGGACTGGGTTTCTGGGAATGAGTAACAGACTGCTTCTGGGGAAGAATGTGCACTGACATGTCCTGTGAACAGGCTGTTGCTGCCTGACGGCTTCAATGACTAACACGCAGCAGCAAGGCCAGTCTCGGTCTAAGAGATAAACTCTCTTTTCATAAAGTGTTCTGATGTGCAACATTTATTTGCATATCTGAGCAAGTGTGCTTGGGAACACACAACTGGGAGCAGTGCAATATGTTTCCTTGTCATGATTTAAAACTACCTACTGTGTCATGATAGGTCTAGAGTCATTCCCACCTGGAGAGTGGTAAAGCTACCCATTCTAAGGTGACAGATTTTGTGTAAGTGTCCCTGCCTGACCCTGGTTCTCCAAGAACAGATGACAGATCATCTGTACAGGACTCAGTGTAGCCATCAGCTCCTGTTAAACACATCTGAATGTCTGGAGTACTTAATTAAGCACAGTCAAGTCTAATATGGATGAATTAGCAATGGTAAGGACCCATTCTATTTACAACACACATTCTTTTTTTCAAAAAAAATAGAGATTCTTTTGAGGAGAATTTTTTAAAACTTCAATTGTACTTGTGGATTGTCTAGAGTGACACAACTGATAAAGGAGATAAAGGAGTTTCTCTGTAGTAGTAAAGAGGTGGAGCTGCAGAAAGCTCCCTTGTACCTCTCCTGCAAAGGCATCAGCCTGCACTGCTCACCTTGGTGCATTTCTGGGATGGTCTCACGCCACTGTTCTGTGTACAGCTACACACTGGATATACACATATACCACGTATCACACCTGTACTTCATTAACAGTGGCATTTAAGTTTCTTATTTTGATCATAACTTCATTTTTCTAAACTGGATACACGACAGATACGAATGAATATTGAAGTCTGTCAGCAATGGTGCTGCATCTCACATGTGTATCTGTTCTTCCTCTGCTAGACAATACACATACCCAATGGCAATCTGACAAAAATAAACTTGTTTCATCTCCAAAACTGAAGAGTCAGACAATTACCAAAATAAAGCATTTCTTATTCAGATGGTCACAAAGTGACAAGGTACGCTGGGAGCACTAAGTCCATGGAAAGAGGAAACCTCACTTAGCACAGGCACAGTCCAGCTCAGATTAAGGCCGTGTCCCTCACAGAAGAACACATCGGAAAAAGCTGCTTTTCTTTTGCTGGTCTTGTGTGATTTTGACTCCCTGGTTGCTGCCTTGGGGGCTATTGCCTTCCTGAAGACGGAAAGAATATCCAGTTATTTATACTTAGCAGATTCTCCCATCCATACTTCATTTGGCCATTCTGCTGAACCAAGCCCAACATACACAAAAACTTTTCCCACAATCAATAACATACTTCACTCATTTATCTGTGTCTTACACCAGCCATGACAGAAAACTGGAGAACTGCATCTGCAGCTTTTGGCTTCAACCAGCTCACACTGTGCTTATGCCTCAGCTTCCACCAACTCAAAGACAACTGAGATTAAAAACAAATAAATTACAGGGCATGTCTGGCTCTTGTTGAAAGGCCTAGGAATCATCAGCAAGACACAAAATATCCCACTGTATCAGTTCATATCTCACCACATGAAGGTGGAATTACCAGTAAGAGTAGAAAGAACCCTCATCAGCTTCATTTCATATTCCTAAAGGAACAATCCAACATCACTGTGCATTTATTTGTTGTAAAAAGACAACCCAATTGTTACTCAGGATATATGTGCAAAGATTATCCAAAACCATTAATTCTTTACCTATTCTTAAACGGTTTGAAGCTTCTACCCTGAAGTATAATGTGTGCCTCCTCTATCTCTAATATATATGAATTTCAGACTGCAAGAGTGAGAAGTATCATAAACTGCTCTACCCCCCGCCTGACTTTTATTGAACAAATAACAGATAATTTTATTTCGAAAACCTCAACCATTGCAGCTAATTCCTGAAATGCAGAAGACAACCAATGTCAGAGCCTGACAAACTAAGAATACATTTCTAGAACTTTCAATGATCTTTCATGTAAGAGACTATGATACATTTTTTATACACTGTGAAACAGTTCTTGCAATGTGGTTTTTTTGTTTGCTTTTTTTTTCTTAGTTAAACCCAGCATGGACAAAATCAAAGTAACTCACCAACTTCTTGTCCATTTTTGCTTTGATATCTCTTGCAAGAGTGAAAAATGCCTGTGACAAGTCAAACAGTTTAGTGTTACAGAATAAATGTTTTCTAACAGTTTTGTTTAGCAATAAGCTACCTTCCCAAGTTTTGACATACTACACAAGAACGCTAGGCTTTCAGTATTTTTCCCTCTGCTCCAGGTTTTAATGTTCCTTCTCTAGCTCCACAATCTTCCTTCCTGAGTCACAAAGCCACACTGGCACCCCCAGCCAGGGTCTGTGCTGCAGCAAGTGCTGAACAACCCATCTGTGGCACCCAGCAATGGAGTTCTGCATCGTACCAGGATGGGCAACTGTCCACACTGCTGGTTTGCACAAAGAGGACAATAAATACAAGAGGAAGGCATCAGTACTTACATTCTCTATGTTTATATTTGCTTTTGCACTGGTCTCCATGAATTTAATCCCAAAACTTGCTGCAAGCTGAACAAAAGCAGATTGCACATTAGTTGAACAATTACAGGAACAGCTCCAAACACAATCCTGGGCACAGCATTTGTCCCTGCTGCCACCAGTCAATGGAGTTGGGGATTTACTCACACAGAACAATTAGCAAAAATTAGAAACTAAATTTCGCTGCAATTGGCATCTGTTATCACTGGCTTTGCTCTGCTCTTTTACACTCTGCACACGTTTTAACTTGCACTTTTTCATTTGTTTCTTGCATAGATAGCTTGTCAGTCTCATAACAACCACAGTGCAAAAAAAGCCTCTGCAAAAAAACCTTCTGACATCAGAAAAGACAATCCCATCTACCTCTGTCTCAGTAGCTTTCAGACAAAACAGGCATTTTCTCCATGTCCAACTCTAGCATCCTTTTAGAAAAGTCCC
Organism: Pseudopodoces humilis; assembly: GCF_049639895.1. Taxonomy (NCBI): domain Eukaryota; kingdom Metazoa; phylum Chordata; class Aves; order Passeriformes; family Paridae; genus Pseudopodoces; species Pseudopodoces humilis. The sequence continues at coordinate 138,575 of NC_142227.1, forward strand.
ACTCCTTGCCTTGCCATCTGTTAGGTAATTGACAAGAATCCTTGACACAGGTTCTGCTTTTGATCACAGTGTGGAAAAGCACTGCTACGACAGTTTGGGGAATGTTCTGTCATTCCACTCAGGAACACCACTGTGGTACCATGGCAGCGTGCATTCATCAGTGCAGCTCTTAAGACTCTGAAAAGCCCAAGTCAAAATAAATTGAAGCCACAGCACTTACCTTCTCCCCTTGCTCTCTAGAGACTTGTCTTTTGTCATTTGCATCACATTTGTTCCCCAGGATCATTTTTTCAACATCTGGAGAGGCGTGCTGAGACAAACACAGACCAGAGACTTGGGCTTGGCTTTTGTAGATAAACATTGCCAGACAGATGAGGCACCCACTGAGTACCCAACACAGAGATGCCAGTCCTGAGAATCTTCCACAGATTTCTAGGCTCCCCCAACCCCTCATCCCAGCATGTGTGGTGACTGCACCATGGCAGCTCTTGGATCAATTGTTGTGCAGGAAACCATCACATTAGGTGCACTCAGAAGTACAGGGGCTACAGCCCTCACAACAAATCACTATCAGCCAAGGCATTCCAGAAATATTACTGATTTTCATCCCACTTACCTTCCAAGTACCCCGCAGCACATGATGAAATGCAAAGCTTCTGAAGCAATTAAGCTTCAGTTACTTTCAGAGGAAGAAATGACACTTTTAACAGTCAGTAATAAGTAAAGGGAGAAATTACCTCTTCAATATTCCTCACCCAGTTCCGAATATTTTCAAAAGACTTTTCATTGGTGATGTCATACACTAACATAATGCCCTAAAGGTAAAGAAAGAGAAAGATTGTTTCAGCAGCAGTTAAAGGTTTATCCATAACACAGAGGAGCAAGTCAACAGTGGCTATTTTTAATAACTGGTTCCCATTTAATGGCAGTGAGATAAGGTGTGTGGGACATGTATTCATAGAGCGAAGCATGGAAGAAGCTGCCTTTCCAAAGTCCCACATCGTCCCAGCACAGCTCCAGCACCACTTGGAGCAGGAGCACAGCTGTGAGTGTCCAGCCTGGCAGACCACCACGCTGGGAGAGGGTCAGCTGTGAGTATTCCACATCAGACCCAGGTGACCTGACCCACCAGTGGGTTTTTCACGACCCCTGTCACAGGATCACCAATTTGCTCCTACCATGGCTCCCCTGTAGTAGGCGGTTGTGATGGTCCGGAATCGCTCCTGCCCAGCTGTGTCCCTGCAACAGACAGAACACGGGGCTCACACAAAGCACCTCCACATTACCTCCATTTTACACTACCAAAAGATTGAAATAAATTTGAACCAGTCTCCAGAGCACTAGAACTATCTTTTGGGCTCTAAGATACCATAAACTACTGAACAGCATAACTAGGTAAAAACCTAACACATCCCCACGCACACCACAGAGCCCCAGCTATTAGACGCTCACTGCAACAGAAAAGCCTTACCAGATCTGCAGCTTGATTCTCTTGCCATCGAGCTCTATCGTTCTAATTTTAAAGTCGATACCTGAAAGCAGAATCCATTACTTTAGTCACAGGTCCTGCCGAAAGGCCAGATCCAGCGGCTTTCCCTTCAATTACGCTGCTCAGTTTCACGTCCTCAGAGCTCCCTCCCCGCTGCTCCCCAGCACCGGCCGGCTCCCAGGGGCTGCGGGGCCGGACGGAGCAGCCCCTCACGGACCCCGTACGGAGCCCCCCGCCATGGCGGCGAATCCGCCCCTCCGGAACGGGGGCCCGAGCCCGGAGCTGCGGTAGCCGAAGCCAAAGCCCCGAACGGGACAAGCCGCCGCCTCCCCGCGGGACCCCCGGGCGGGCCGGTGCGGAGCGCAGCGAGGCGCAGCCGCGGCCGGCGCTCACCGATGGTGGAGATGAAGGTGGCGTTGAAGGCGTCCTCGGAAAAGCGGAACAGGGCACAGGTCTTGCCCACGCCCGAGTCGCCGATCAGCAGCAGCTTGAACAGGTAATCGTAGGTCTTCGCCATGTTGGTGGGCACAGGCCCCGCCCGCCACACGCTCATTGGCCGAGCCCGGCGGAGAGCGCACGGAGCCGGCACGCCATTGGCGGGCGGCCTTGACGCGTGTGTAAGCGGCGCTGCGGTTGGCTGTCGGCCCCACCGCTGCTGTCCGTCATTTCCTGTTACGGATAGGCGAGGCCGGGCGGTGACGCAGTGACGTCACTCCCGTGACGCCACGCCCCCGAGCAGCAGCGCTACAAAAGCCGCGAAGAGGCCTCGCTACTGAGAGAAATTGTTTAATATGAAACGGCAGGGACAGGGGCCCGCGGACGTGGCGCCACCGCTTGGGTGCAGCTTCTACCGGGGTTTCTATGGAAGGACTAAAGAACCGTGAGAACAGCCACGGCACGGGACTCGCAGCAGCCCCGGTGCATCAGGGGCTCCCTGGGGGCTCTCGGGATGAGCTGGCCCCGAGGGATGCCCAGAGCCTATGGTGTGGCTTTGCTGGTCATAACTTAATTGGCTTTTCCAGGATACAGAGAGAGAAAGGACAGAGGAACGATGCAGGGACAGGGCTGGTTCCTGGTGGGTGCTGTCAGCTCTGTGCCTCTCATATACAGTTCAGTTCGTTTAGCGTCTGGTCCAGTGTCTGGTGCAAGCCCAAGTTCTCCTCTTTGGCTTGAGCAAGTTTTTCTGGTGAGAAAGAAAACCACAAGATTTAAATCACATTATTTTATAGCCTTTTCTCTTTAAATAAAACCTGGGGTAACTTACCTTCATATTTAAGACACCTTTATAGCAGTATCGTCAAATCAGGGCAAATTTTTTTGTAATTGCTGTCCTTATGGGAGGTTTTTGGACATGTCTCATGGAATGTGAAAGACCTGTGTTTTAATGCGTCATTGTGTCATTTATAGGACATGTTGTGCTGTGTTCTCCTTGGTCTGAGAGGTTTTTAACCAGGCTGGTGGAGCACAAGTAGACAATGAGTGCACTTAAAGCTTTTTGCTGACACCTGCATCCCTGGGAACACTAAAATTCAAGTGTTTGCCAGAGCCAGGTCCTGCCCCATCCTGACTGTGTCTTGCCCAACCCCACATGAGGAGCTGAATGTGTTTTTGGTGTCAACACCAGTGTATTTGAGGTGATTTATATAGAAGTAAACCCTTAAAGATGAAAGGCAGAGGTATGTTTTATTGAGCTCAGTTCCCATGGGGATGGAAGGGTTGCTTGTGGAAGTGGCACAGGAGTGACAGGGATTACAGGCAAGAAAAGCATGAGAAAACACAGTGAGTGCCCTGAGTCCCCACACAAGGGCAGGTCACAAAGAGGTCATGTCGTTGAGGGCATGGTCGAGCTCCTCACTGATGGCTTTGTACTTCAGCTTCTGAGCGTAGAGCTCATCTGTCAGTCATGAGGGCAGCAGGAACAGGCCAGCAAGAAATGCAGGGAAGAGAAGAAGCCACAGGAGGAGAACGAAGACAGGCAAAAGGCAACAGCAGCCAAAGAAGTTGGGGAGAAAAACAAAAGAAAACAGAAGTGTAGTTGAGTATCAGAAGGAAAGCAAAAGGCTCACAGAGCTGGTCAGAAGTTTCACCTATGTGAACATTTTGTCTTTTTGTAATCTCGCAATTATTTTCCAGTAAACAGATTAAGTAGGGCGTGGAAAAACTGGCCATAATCAGGTCATTGTTACCAACCTTATGAAAGAAAACCTTTTTCAGGAGAACTTCCATCACACAGGGCAGGTGTCCAGTGGACACATCACACCCATCTACCAATATGCCTGATGAGTGCTGCTGTTCTTTCCCAATAAAACCAACCACCCACTCCTTGAATTTGTTCTCCAATTTGAAACAGGACACTTTTAACAAAACTTGAGTCATTGCATACCTTCCAGGTCATCAATAGACTTTTCCAGTTTGGCAACAGTTCTCTCTGCAAATTCCGCACGAGTTTCAGCCTAAAAAAGTTGAAATAGCATCATTGGATGCTCCTAGAAAGATTATGCCCAAAGACAGTTTAGGGATGGCCAAACTCACTTCTTTCAGCTTGTCAGAAAGAATCTTGATTTCTTCTTCATATTTATCTTCTTTTTCTGAGTACTGTGAAAACAATAAACACTCTTTAAGGGAAGTTGTAGCAAAAAGAATAAATGTTTATGCAACTGTGACCTATTCATAAGCACTCATCCTTTTACAACAGCTGCAAACACCATTTCCATGCTTTTCTCCTCTCCCCCAGACCTTCAGGCTTGTTTGGGCAGAACTGAAGGAGTGGTATCCACAAGCAGGCAGGTAAAACTTCTCATCTGCTTTGTATTTCTAGCTTATTTCTATGATTTCTATACACAAGTTTTGGCTTTGCCCATGTCCTGTAGTTGACTGAAAGAACCAACCTTTTCAGATTGAGCTTCCAAAGATTTCAGGTTGTTTGTGACGTTCTTTAACTCCTCTTCAAGGTCACTACATTTACTATAAGGGGAAAATATAAGTATGAATTATTAGTGTTCCTGTTATGATTGGAGGATTCTAAAGAATACAAAGGAGGAAGTAATTAAGTTTGAAAGAAGAAAACCAGGTATATAGTGTACAAACAAACTCTTCTGCAAGTACCAACTACATGTTTGCCTACCAGATTTTCTTAATGAAATGGAATGTTGATCTTCATTGAATTCTAAAAAGTTACTCACACTTCAGACACCTCTGCACGCTCCTCAGCTCTTTCCAGTTCACCCTCCAAAATAACCAGTTTACGGGCAACCTGTAAAAAGACAACACCTGTGTCAGGCCAGTCTGTAGTTCACAGAATGACAGCACAGTTTGGGTTGGGAGGGACCTCAAAAATCTTCTAGTTCCATCCCCTGCCACAGGCTGGGACACCTTCCTTACAGATTTCAAAAAGCAGTCAGAAGTACTCCATTCTTGCTTCCTCTAGAATAAGGAATTCGGTTAAAGGATATACCAATACACATACATAAAGCTACAACAGCCCTCCCCAATTATTTAGATTTTGCAGTATTTTTAGCATTAGGTACCTAACATGCTGCAAATCACTATTAAAATTCCTACTTGCTGGGGCTAAACTGAAGAGTAGCATTATTGTTCATGGCCCTTCTGTATGTTTTACCATTTCCTTCTCCCTTTTACCTCCTCATACTTGCGGTCAGCTTCTTCAGCAATGTGCTTGGCCTCCTTCAACTGCATTTCCTGAATTTCCATTTTCTCTTCATCTTTCATTGCTCTGTTCTCAATAACCTTCATTCCTCTGCAGAAGTCAAAGCATGTTTAATGTAGAAGCATTATGGCACTTCTATCTCAACTTCACAAAGTGGAATTTGGTATTTATGACCCAAAAGTGGCCCATTATGACCATCATGTTCATCATGGCATTACTCAATCAAGCTTGTAAAAAAGTTTAAAGTCTCTGACCTGCAGCCCACATGAGCACATGCAGATACTAAATGACACAGGAGTATTTAATTCATATATATCCACTTTTTTAACGACAGAAAATAAAAAAGGAAGGTACCTCTCACTCTCATCTGCTGCTTTCTCAGCTTCCTCCAATTTCTGCAAGGCTGTGGCCAGTCGTTCCTGGGCGCGATCCAACTCCTCTTCCACGAGCTGGATGCGTCTGTTCAGAGCTGCCACCTCACCTTCAGCCTGCATGAAACAGCCACCCAGAACTGGGGTTACACCAGCCCCTTGCTGCTGGCAAATGCTCCCAACTAATCAGGTTCCTTAAACTGCACCAGCATCTCCCTGGGACATGCAAGGGAGCTCAGAGGCCCTTCTGCCTCTGCTTTTGTGTTTGTCTTAACTGTGGCATCTCAGGAATGTCAAGGTATAGAGTGAGTGTTTGTCCCTTCTTTTTTTTAATGACACTTACCATTCCTGCCTCACAAAAAGGAACTCTACAGGATTGCAAATGGATCAGGGTATTTCTGAAGCACTTCACAGGGCTGCATATATACAAACTTAAAGAATGAACTGTTTCCATGATGGCTTAGTTCCAAAACCTTCACCGCTGATTTCTCTGCCCTTGGTTTCACTGACACCCTGTCACAGCTCACTGTGAAGTCTGAGCCAGTTCCTGATCCATTCTGGCTCCCTAGCCTGCAACGCTGTAGATTCTATGTGGTCAGCTGGGCACAGACAGTGGCCTCAGCATGGCAGAGTCAGGCTTTTTTGGGACAAAATTAGATATAGTCTTAAAATAAATTTCCTTTGCTTCCTGTGGTATTTAAGGAATTAGTCGGGATGCATTTCTTAATAGTAATATCTGCTTGTGTATCATTGAATAAACTGCACAGTAACTGAACACCGTTAAAAGTCTGAAAAACAGACTAGTTAATAAATGGAAGAGACTGCTGGGAGAAAGGCTCGATATAGACAACATGGACAAATTTGTGTCCATAAGCATGTGTTTATTAAGATACAGGTCCTTTAATTGCTTGGCTTTGAAGAAAATAAAGCCCTGCTTTAGTAACTGCCAAGCTGGTGCTTGTTATTGTCCCCAAATCTGAGGGGGATTGCTATATATAAGATTAGCTTTTTTTTTTTCCAAACACTTTTATGAGATATAGACCCTGGAGGGGCAGCTGTTTTATGCTTTATGTTAAAACACTTTGGAAAAAAACAGTGTTTTGCTGCAGCTTAGCAAATTTGGTCACTGACCACTCCTAAGCTAGAGGAAGTGGTTTCCATTCACTTCTGAGCCATCTTGGAAAGGAGTTCAATGACTTCAAATGGAAGCTGACCCAGGATTCCTCTAGTCATAAATTATCCAACATTTCATCTGTTTTTACCCAGTGCAGTGTTTAACTTCCCGATTTACAGACAAGGCATCGATCATGTACAAAACTGGGATCTGTTCTGTAGCAGCAACTTCTTCCACTAGATAGGGTACTTTTAAGTCACATTTTAGTTCAGCAAGATTCCATGGCTCTGGAGCCGGGGCCACTGGGAATCTGGGGTGAGCCTGGCTCCACCTCTCCCAGCAGCAGCCCGCAGTCCTTATACGGTAAAACTAACTCGCTGACATGTGATAAAATAGCAGGAAGATGCCGGGAAGGCTGATCGCACACAAATCTAAGTGAAACCAGCTGTCCAACCCCGGGAGATCCGCACGCTAGCGGAGAATTCGCATTTCTTTGTGAAAACCAGGACGGAAAGTTATTTTTCAGCAGTTCGGACATTTCCCAGCTGTGCGGCGCCGAGAGGCGGGAACTCCCCGCTCCTGTGTCATGCAGCGATTTCCCTAATTAAACAGGCATTTCCTACTAAACTCTCGATCGCTCCCCAGTGCCGATCGGTGCTCAAACGCCTTTTCCGCGGGAATGGGCCCCAAAGCGCGATAAGCGGCGGGCGCCGGGGCCGAGCCGCCGCCGCGCCCGGTTCCCCCGCGGGCGGGCCAGGATGGTGCGGGCGCGGCGCTGCGGCAGCAACGGCGGCTCCCGCGGGCGGTGAGTGCGGAGTGGAGCGGAGCAGCGCGAGGACAGCCGAGGGATGGAGGCAGCCGGCGGCCAAGCCGTCCTCCCGCAGCGGGGAAGAGCCGGGCGCGCCCCAGCGAGAGAGAGCCAGAGACAGGAAGGAAGGAGCAGCCCGGGAGAGAGCGACCGAGAGAGGCGAGCAGGCAGCCCGGGCGGTCTCACTTTCTCCCGCAGGTCCCGTTCCAGGTCCAGCTCCCGCTGGAGGACCTGGGCGCGATCCTCCGCCTCATCCGCCTGTTGCTGCAGGCACTGGATCTTCCTCTTGACGGCTTCCAGGGAGCTCGGCGCGGCCATGGGCGCGGACGGCGGGCTGGGCGCGGAGATGCTGCACGTGGCGGGCCCGCGCCTTTCAATGGCCCGGTGACGTCACGCGGCGGGAGGCGGGGCGGTGACGTCGCTCGGAGGAGCCGCCCCGCTCCTGGCCCGCCCGGGCTGCGGCCCCGGCAGCCGCGCTCCCCGCGCCTCAAACAGCCGGTGTGCACGGTGCTGCTGCCGGGCCCTGCCCGCCGCGCTCCCCGCGCCTCAAACAGCCGGTGTGCACGGTGCTGCTGCCGGGCCCTGCCCGCCGCGCTCCCCGCGCCTCAAACACCCGGTGTGCACGGTGCTGCTGCCGGGCCCTGCCCGCCGCGCTCCCCGCGCCTCAAACACCCGGTGTGCACGGTGCTGCTGCCGGGCCCTGCCCGCGCTTCGTCACTGCCACAACGGGGCGGGCTGTGGCGGGGAGCTTGGCCTGGCCTTTAACCCTGCCGCGGGGATGAAGGCAAAGGGCATCCTTATGCTACGGCGTAGTTCTACTGCCGTCCCATTTTGCCTCAAAAGTCACCATTTTGTCTACTTTTATTAAAGGAGATTTTTCCTTTCCTCGGGAATTTCCATCCTTTCTGGGGGGGGGTGGGGGAAGGTCCACCAGAGTCCCACCAGATACCCTCCAGGTACCCATCGAGCCTCAGGTGATGCCGGCTCCCGGGGACAGCTGCGTGTGCCATGGTCTCGGTGCAGAAGAGCCCCGCTCCCTTTTTAGCAGGGGGGAGGAGATTAAAACCTGGCACCGTAACCCCGCCTGTCTATGCCCCACATATCCTGCATATAACCAGTGAAGTGCATACAAAATACACAGAACAGAGTTACAGGCAAGCGTTAGCCATGGATACGTACATCGGTGGCCTTCTTCTCAGCCTGCTCCAGTTTTTCTTGGGCATCTTTGAGAGCCTCTGAGTACTTATCAAGCTCATCTTCAGTTCCTTTCAACTTCTTCTGCAGAGCTACCAGCTCATCCTCTACCTTTCAAGAGAAAAAACCCTCAAGTGAGCACACTGATGTAGTATCAGTTACAATTTAATATTATAAAACCACTCTTTACTATTAGTTTTAACCCAATATAGCATACAAAAGACCAGATCAAAGTTCTGCTTCTGACAGCAGTCTGAAAATGACTGGAAGCAGTTACTAGGGAAGGATCATTAAAAACATGTCAGCTTTGAACAACATTGCCTGCCACCACACACAGAGGATCTGGTTTAATACAGAACTTGGTATAAGCCCTTTTTCACCTCACATTTTTGGTTTTTTGGACATCCTGCAGCAGTTTTGCAGCATAATGATAGATGTTTTTGAATTATGTCCTTTCAGCGTTTATTCAAACACTTACCTGGTGATCTTTTGGGAATTATATTATATTATATTCAATTCCTGTACAGCTGAAAAAAATTAGTGGTCCTTCCTTAACGATCTTTGTGTGTGGTTCAGGACACTTCAAGCCAAATGAGGTACACTGGATGTGGAGGGGAACAGGGCTGGCCTTGCTATAAGTGGGACTTGGTGACCTCAGGAGGTCCCTTTCCAACCTGGATTATTCTCTAGCTGTAGCCCAACATGATATGCTACATTATGCAGTGAGGCTCAGACTCCTCCATACCATATAAATCCATATTGTTCACTAGAATGGTGCTATTTATAACCTGCTGGGAGACTGTTTAGTGACAAACTGTCTCATGCTCCCTGAAGAATTCACGTTATCAAAGGCTTGCTGCTGATAAGGGCGGGCCCGCAAACCCATCTGCTTCATCCTTTCATTTGCAACACACAATAACTCAGTCTGTTGAGATACTGATTTATCCATTTAGCTCCACCTTTACAGAAATTTACTCTATCAGAATAATTTGTGTTTTGGTGTACTTCATTTTAGTTTCACTGGTAGTTTTAAAGACATTTTTGGTAGTGTGCTATTCTGGAATGTTGTTACGTTGCAGAGAGTAAGCAGATAGTGTGAGAGAACTGCAAACCTTGCTTGGATATTCTAACGGAGGGACAGTGAACAGCATAAAGCAGATGCTGGCTTTGTGTATGAATATTTAAGTAACTGTTTGAGTACTGTGCCCACATTAAAAAAGAAGCTGAAAAATTTAAGACAATTCAGAAGAGAGGAGTAAGATCAAAGATTTATTTTTCTAAAGAAGAAGAAATATTAGGTCAGATAACATATTAGAGCAGTGTGGAAGATATAGAAGCAGCCCAATTTAGAGAACATAAAAGGGAAAGACGTTGTACTTTTACAAGAAGTGCTGTAAAAACTTGAATGTAGTCAGCTAACATTTCAATATCATTCTGGAAATACTAAAGCTCAAATACGAGACAGACACCCAGAATAAAGACATTGAAAAGCAAAATAATATGAAAATGTTATCATTAGAATTCAGTTAAAAGAACAACATTCAAATTAGGATATTGTCCATTATTCTTGACAAAAAAAAATAATAAGAGAACATATCTCCTGTTGAGTCTTAGCTGGCACCTCTAAGGGGAACTCTCTGCACCAAGAACTTGAAGTGAACTTTATTAATTCACTTCAGGGAGAGGCTTAATTAATGTTTAGACACAGCTGACTCTATTAACACTAGTCCTACAGGTGTCAGGGTTTACAACTTTGATTTTAAATATGTAAAGGCCTTTTGCATGGAATCAAAGCATGAGAAAATTAGGAAAATTATGTAAGATTCAAGAAAACTTAGAGAAAGTACTGTTAATAATCTGTGCATGATGTTAATTTTGGAAAAACTGAAATGGCTGAGAAGTTACAGCCTAGTCCTGGTTGTACAAGCATAACAAAAAGGCAAAACACTTCAAAAGAAGATTAACAGAAAACTGACTTCAAATTATTTTGCTTTCTGAATCAGAGCATCGCCACACAGTATTTTGTTATACTTCCACAGCACACACATTGCCAGTGATTTTATTTCCACTTACCTGCTTACATTTGTCCTCAGCTGCCTTCTTATCCGTCTCAGCCTGCTCTGCTCTGTCAATGGCATTCTCTTTGTCTAACTTCAACATCTGCATCTTCTTCTTAATAGCTTCCATTTTTGCTCAAGGACAGGATGGATCTGTCACACAACTAAAAAAATCTGATTAGTAAAATTCTAGATTTTTAACAGCTTGGACAGAGAAAGAAGTTGTACCCAGGCAAGTCACAGGGAAAATGAGCTACGAGTGGTTTTAGAGAGCTTTAAAACCAGAGGCCCCCTGGACAAAACCCAGATCTATTGGCCTCTTCTCTGGTGTTCTATCCACAGCCTTTCTAAGGAATAAGCTGGAACAGACTCACTAGAGGAATCTTCATCACTCCATCTCCTTATTTGGGTCCTGTTTTCTTAAAGAGAAAACGGTTTCCATTTTTAAGCTTCTGACAGAAGCAAAAGTGTTGACATATGAACACATGCTTGAAAAAAAGCTGATTAGCTCCCCTTTGTGTGCGCAGAGCAATTAACCAACCCAGCAGATCTTGGGAATGGCCTGCCTTCCTGGAATAATGGCATGAGGCTAATGAAGGGAAGGATCTCTTTAGGTTACTCCAAAATAAATCCATCCATAAAATAAATAAATAAAATTTTTAAAACATCTATGCTTAAGAGGTAGCTAAATTTAAGTTATAAAAAGATGCAGGATATGAGACAGCAGAGGTTTTTTGATGTAAAAATAAGCACTGGTGTTAAGGAACTAGCTATAATGTGTGATAGTATAACACATAACAGAGCTCAAATTTAGATGTCAAGTTCAGACTCAAGGCAAACTCAGTGAGTTTGAGTGCCTGTCCTTGAAATTTCCCTCACTAAATACTTGGGGAACTGAACACCACCTGAAGTCACAGTCTGATGAGCACCCTAAATGATTCCTTCTGCTGTATGAAGGAGTCACCTTCACTCTGTCAGGGAAGAGCAGGCTCTAGGGAGAACAGGAGTAGCTCCACTGACAGAGTGGAGCTGCTCCACCAAGCAGAACATCCAATGGCCCCAGAACGAGCTCTGCTTCCTTTTGCAGCTCTATTAAATGCGTCCCCAAAACCATTCCATCCCTTCACATGCTCTTGCTGAGCCTCACAGCCCAACACAGCCTTGTCCTGACTGCTCTGAGGTTCTGATGTACGGCACCTTCCAGGGCAACCTGGCAGTACTTTGTGACTTTGCTACCCTGGCACCTGCATAAAGCCATGGCATATACTGAGATGGATCCCACAGGGATCATCAAGTCCAACTCCTGGTTCTGCACAGATACCCCAACAGTCCCATCCTGTGTCTGAGTGTTGCCCAAACACTCCTGGAGCTCTGGAAGCCTTGGGGCTGTGACTGTTCCCTGGGGAGTATGTTCAGTGCCCAGCCACCCTCTGGGGGAAGAACCTTTTCCTGATACCCAGCCTTCACATTCCCCCAGTTCTTTCCCCAGTCCAGGCCCTGTTGAGCATACAATGCCCCTTCCCTCCTCAGTTCTGCCATGCTCTGCTCTCTGCAGCCCTGTGCTCCCTCCCGTGTCACTCACAGCCTGAACTTCCTGCACAACCCCTCCATCCCTCCGTGCAAGTGCTTACAGCATCCCCAGCCATAAGGGCACCAGGACACTTGGCACAAGACTCAGAACTTCCCCATCCTCTGGGGCAGAGCTGGCACAGCAATGAAAGGTATTTGGGAGAGACTTTTAAGGAAAAATCTGCCCTTTATTGAGCTAAACATGATGGTAGAGTGGACACGAAGCCAACACCAGCACAATGCCTGTGGCTGGGATAGAGTTGATTTCCTTCCCATTGGCTGGTACGAGGCTGTGGTTTGAATTCGTTCTGTACACAGGATTGAAAATATAGTGATGTTCCTGTTATTGCTGAGCTTGCACAGAGCCAAGGCCTTTCCTGCCGCTTACAGAACCATGCTGGGGAAGGGGCTGAGGGTGCCTGAGAGATTGGGAGGGGGGACCCAGCCAGGATATTCCAGATCTGACATCACACTCAGGATATAAATGGGGAGAAGGAGGAGCAAATGGGGAACTTTTGGAGTGATGGCATTTGTCTTCCCATGTCACCATTCCATGGGATGGGGCCCTGTTCTCTCCTGTTGTGCCTGTGCGCAACACCTGCCCACAGGAATTAAGTCCCTGCTTTCCTTCGCTTGTGTGCACAGCTTTTGTTTTCCCTATTAAACTTTCTTTCAACCCACGAGTTCTCCAGCTTTTACCCTTCTGATTCTTTTGATCCCGCTTGTGGGCAAGCAAGTGCGTGGCTACGTGGTGCTTGGTAGCCAGCTGGGGTTAAAACACGACAATGATTTACAGTTGTTTAAGTCAAAATGAATTAATTTTACGAAAACCGCCCGATGCGTGGTCTCCACCGCCCACCCCAAGATGGCTGCCGCGAGTCCCCAGGGGCTGTGCTGAGGTGGCTCCAAGATGGCGGCGACCGCGGACTTCGGCTCCCGGCGGGCTGTGGGGTCCGTCCAGCGAGGCCCCGGCCCCGCCCGCGCCGCGCCCTTACGAACGGCAGCGTATACCCGCAGGTGCTTGGGTCTGCTTTTTCTGGGTGTGTTTTGCCCTTTTTTCCCCCCTTTTTTTCTTTTTCTTTGGTTGGTTGGTTTTGTTTTAGTATTAAAGAAATAATCGGAATTTTTAACAGCTCTAGGTTCAGTGTTTGCTTGGAAGCTAGTGCTGGCACTGGCACTTGGTGTGTGCCTGTATCCCTCTGAACACTTCACATAATTAAATGTACTTTTCCCAGGTACCTCTGCGGCCCCCGGGCGTTTTTTTAGTCCAATTCCAATGATTTCTAAGCTGTTCCGTGAATTGAACAGTGGAAGGTAAAATCACGTAGGACCCCAGCCTGGAGCAGGTTTAAGGCATAGGGGTGAAGCATTGTGTTATCAGTGTTACCAAACCTTGAGAAATGTCATTACAGCCCAATAAACCATGTTAATCACAATCACTTGCACTTCTCGCCCTCCTGCCCTGGAAGTTTTCTGGCTCTGCAGGGGTTTGGGGGTGAAAACCCAAGGAGCTGAGTGAGGGTCAGTGCTGGTGACCACAGGGTGATCACAGGACACACGAGGTCATGGCAGCCACAATTGTGATGCTGCTGCTGCCTCTTCAGCACAGCCCTGGTGATATGCACCAGATTTTTTTGGGAAAATACATACTTTTAATAACTTTCCTCAGCTGGCTGCAACCTGGTGGTCCAGCTCACATTGCTCCTGTCTGCTCAAACCAGCTGGCTGTGTTTCATGGCTCCTGCAGGGCTTCCTTCCCTCAATCATACTACTGCTGTCATCCTGCCTTCAGACCTGTTTCACCTTGTGGTCCTGCATGCCATGAGGCTGGATGTGCCACAGGCTCTCTGACTCAGAGGAGCAAGTTTTGGGGTGTAGTTTGAAGACAGAAGGGGAGGCAACGGAGTGGGAAGGGCTGTGTTAGCCCTGTTTGATCCAGCACATGTAGGAACTTGTGGAATGGAGGCTGATACAAGGCTGTGCGTGCTGCTCCTTGGGACAACAGCTGCTTATACCCTTAGGTGTGCATTTTGAGCTGTTCCTGTGGCTGCTCTCACAGCCTTTTCATAATTTCTATGTTTGAGAGAAGCACAAGTGGTTTTCCAGTCAGTTCACCAGTCCCCTTCCTGCCACAGGCTCGGGCAGGCTTGGAATCAGGGCTGGGGAAGCAAACACCGAACAAAATTCTTTTTCCTTTCTACTTCAACTGCAGGAAGATAATTTTTCTAAGCAACTCTGTTGGATGACTCAGACTGACATTTAGAAAGGAACATCAACAAACATGTCACCCTCTGTAGCCCTTCAACCAGGTACATGCCCTTCTTCCCTTCCCTGCTTCAGGAGAGAAACACCTGAAGAATTCAGTGATGATAATCCCATGGGACTGACCACAGCCTCTGGTTTTCATTAGCTTGGGAAACAGTGAGCAACCAAGAGAGAAAGAAGAGCACTCTAAACCATTTCTTTTTTTTCCTGTTTGTTACAGGCAGGCAGGAAGGTACTTTACAGGCAGTAAAAGTTCCTTTGTTTTTCCTTTTCTTTCTGAGGGATTGTTTGGGCTGAGCAAAGCTTGGCAAGGTTGGTGTGTAAATATGAGAGGATACCAGAAGGAAATTAAGTTGGATTGTTGGAGAGTGTGCTCATTCCTTTGGCAGCAGGCTGCATGGGAAGCTTGTCACAGCAGGCATCTGAACAGACTAGGGGTGGTCAAACTTGTGGCCTGAAGTCTGGCAGGTCTCAACATTTTCTCTGCTGTCAATCCCTACTCTTTTTTTGTGGTCCAGCAGTTAGCTGAGACCCACAGCATGGCTCATTTCACTAACTGGAAAAAACAGACACTTTATATCCCCTAGTTTCTCCTGCAGCTCCTTCTCTGCTCCAAACTTCAGTCATAAAGGATCTCCTTCCTCTCTTTCACAGATTGAGCTCCAACTCCTCATATACAAAGCTGCATGTATCAAAGCTAGAAGCAATTCAAAGAAGAAGAAAGAAGCTGATGATAGTCCTTTACCAAATTCCTTTATTTCAGTAAAGTAAGTATCTCCTAACAATCCACTATCTTGTAAATTTTCTGTTATAGAAACTACATAGTATGGTGTATCAGTAGAAAGGGTGGCACTAGACTGAACATCCAATTTGTCTCTTCCTGGCATTTCCTGTTAAATGACAAGATCTGTAAACCCTCACATATCAGTGAATTTTTTGTTCTGTGGGCTGTCCCTGCAGGGTGCTCTCCCTCTACCCTTCAGTGTGTGTGCCAGTACCAACCTGAACTACCCTCTCTCTGATATGTTCTCATTAAGTATCCACTACTGACCACCGATGAACCCAAGGTACAGGGCTGAGTGGGATGAAAATAGTAGATCTGCTTTTCCTGTGCCTAGATCCAAGGGAAATCTACCTCTTTTCTTTAATAATCCTGGTTACCTGCATTTCCCAGCAGGATCTTTGAACACCTGAGATAATGAATTTTAGACTGATTTAAACAGGATGGCAGAATTCACTCAATACCTGAAATACACACCTGGTTGGGAAGCCTGCCTCACTGTCAGCATAGGGTGCAGCAGAAGAAAGCAAATCTCACCCTGAATGCATGCTGATATTTCTGGCTAATGCAGAATGGAGAGGATCCTAAAAAATAAGGAATCGGCAGCCTATACTGGAAGATTTTGTCTACCCTTCTTTTCTCTGGACTGCTCTTCATCGGTGAGACCTTTCAGCTGGAGAGGCAGGATTTGCATTTAAAGCAAAGGACTATCCCTGCGGGCCAACTCCTTGTTTTTTGCTGTTCCAGCCCATTGCTGGGCCACAGCCAACGCTTCAAGCTCTCCCTTGCCGTTAGATGGCAATGCAGACCCACAGATTCTCTCTCTTCATTGAGCCTCTGGAAAATGATGGTGCTGCAGCTGGAGTGGCTCATAGAGCCTCAAATCTTCTATTTCCGCCCATCTCACTTTTGAAGACTGAGGCACCTGAATTTGTTTCGCCTGAAAGGAATGGAGCTGGCTGCCTAAGATGGCAGCTCCTCTGAGTCCTCAGTGGCATAAGAATTTGCTGTCTCTCCATCCAGGACCTCCTTTGTGTGCAGAGGTTCGGTTTTTTTGCTCTTCTGTCAGTTAACTCATTTATCTTTTGTTTTATTGTTTCCACCACCATTTTGTTGTCTTGCTTATTCTCAGCTTATAGCCAACCCTCTCAGGCGAGTGAGTCATGGGCTGCCTCAGGCCAAACCCCAAGGATACAGACTTCTTCTGAGGGTCATGAATCTCCAATCTGGGAAGTTACACTGCAGTGAGAAATAGCTACCACCACAAAATGCTTTCCTCCGTATCAATTTTTCAGCTTTTCCATTGTCTGCACTTGACTGGTTCATTTAACATGTGCATTACCAGTATGTTTTTCCTTCACATTACCTTTTCCACCAGAAAACGTCACCAACTCACATCCAACTTTTGCTCAGAAAACTTGCAGGTTCATTTGTGTTCCAAAACCTCAAAGGTTTGCTCCTTCAAAACTAAATATAAATACCTTTTTATTTTCCTGGAGCCAGTTTGAAGTTCATTTCCATGCCAAACAGTCCACCGACTCCCAGTAGTGTAGTATTTTTGCTGGGCAGTTGGCCAGAGCAGTTGTAGGGCCTTTTGGAGTCTGATTTGGATACTTGCAGCAGGATCTGCTTTACTTGGTGACTTTAGCTGTGCTAGTGGCAGAAATCCTCATTTGTAGCAGAAGGAATGACAGTATCATCTTTTTAAAAAAATATGTTGTACTGGTGGAGCAGATGAGAGCTCCTGGCTGTGGCTTTAGAACAGGGCAGGAAGATGTTGTCACTTTCCCCAATGCCAGGAAAGGATGGGTGGTTGGGGCTCCACTTGACACTCATAGCTCCCATATACATTAAAGTAAGCACCTTCCAGCTTTTCTGGATTTAAAATGTCTAAACAAGGAGGATTTTGTCTTAATCCCCAGGAGAAGTGCTCCTCTATCACAGAAAGGCTCTTTTTTTGCTGGTGCACAAGAAGTTAATAGTGTTCCTAAGCCCTTTTGCAATTGTGAGCAGTGTGCTGCAGATAAGTTGTATCAGGAGAAAGCGTTATCACTTGGGCTTACATATTTTGTGCTTATCCATTGGACTCTAAAAAGCTGTTGCATTTAATAACTCATTTCTCAAAGCATTTATTAATCATTTATTAGCTCTTTGTTCATTTGCTGTAGATGTAGCTTGACATATAAAGTGAGCCCAGTCATTTCATAACCAAGAACATCTCAGGAGGAGTAAAGCACTGAGTGATAGGAAAGGACTTACTCATCCTGGCACGTGGTGGTACAGCTCTAGCTGGGGCCTCTGGTACTTTAGAAATATAAGTACCAGTGGGTTAAGCTGCCCCATCACCTGAGATATCTGAGGCACTGATGAATTAAGTGACAGCTGCATATTGGACTGAAGATTTATAACCTTATTTTATCACTGTATAGCCTGCACTGCCATTTACTCTATGAATGAAACTTTCCCAGCCTCCTGCTCCCCAGCACCTAGTGTGGGTGTCAGAGTTCACAATGTTGCAGCCTTCCCTCTGCACCTTTGGTTAATGGAGCAGGAGAATAGTATTTGGGGTGAGAATGTGCCCACCAGCTAATTGAGTCTTTTTGGGAGTCTGACAAAAAGCCCCTCTTAGTACCCAGTGTTGTAGAGCTGCAGGTACAAAGTCTGGTCAACCTGACCAGGGTGGTCACCTCTCATGCTTTGTCCCTTGCTCTGTCTCTGCTCCCAAACATAAAGTCACCCCAAAGGAAAATCCTTAGTGTTTAGCACTGCTGGCCACAAGTCCTGGGATCAGAGGGCTTCAGGGAACAGCAAAAGGTCTGCCTTGGCAAAAGAACAGCGCTGGCTGGGTGATTTCCTCAAAGACTTACAGGTTCTGCCAGGGCAATCGGGATCAGATTTCTCCCAGATGTTTCAGTTTCCCTATGATTGCTACCAGAAAATAAAGAAACCTTTATTTCCTAGTAGCAAGAAACCTTTATTTCCATATTGAAACATTTATTTCCTTATAAAAACCTTTATATTTTCATTGAGCAACATCCCAGTTCTTTGTTGCCCTTTTCAATGAGAACAGCACAGTAACAGCAAAACAGCCACTGTCAAACAAACAACCCCACCAAAAGCTCACCTACCTAAGAAATGAATGTCTCTATTCTGTCATTATGAGAAGTTATAAGGCCCAAGATCATCTCAACCATCTTGAGACATTTTAACAAAGCACCTAATTTAGGCAGGTGTCTCTCTTTTGCTCTGGTCGATGGAGTAAAGAAGCTCTGAGAACAGGAGACATTTTATAAATGCTGTTGCTTTATTTCTTCTGTCCCTAAAAAAAATCACAGCCCACCTGGGTTTTAAATTACTTTTCAAGCTTTCCTGATGAATGTCTCTGAATATTTGCATGTATTTTGTTTTCTTTTGTTTGCCCTCAATATGGGGAAAAGCTTAAGTCAACAAGTTTTTATTTGATTTGTAAATAATGCCAGAGTGACACTTTATTACGGATTCCCAGAACTGCGACTCCATGTCTTATCCTCCAGATATGACATCCCAGAGACATCACCAGAGACAGGCTGCCAGGTGCAGGGTAGGGGACAGAAATTAAAATAATTTTGAGGAGAGACCATCTAGAACTTTGCCTCGTACGTCTGTTTAGCCCACAAACCATCAGGAGCTGGTGAAATAATTGCTTTGGACAGATAATAAAGCATCCTCAAGAAAAACTAAGCTGTTTAATATACTGCTCAAGTCAATTTCCCTTATTTCTGCTGTCTTCTTGCTTTTAATAGTGGTTTAATGAAAAATCCAGAATTAATTGAAACTGGCATTAGACATTCACATGTTCCAGTGAGGATTTCATTGCTTCAATATTTCATAAGCTGACTTCACTGCTCTGCTTCTCCTTATCCTGCTTTCATAGGCTAGGATAATCATCCCTTTTCATAAAATGAAGGGTCCCAATGTGGGCAGATGGGGGTACATGAGGAAAGTTTGCAACCACATAATCGGCAAAGAAATAAAAATAATGGCTGCTTTCTTCCTGCCACCATTCCCCCCTTCCTCTATAATGATTTGCATCTGAGCCTTGATGGGAAAAGAGCTGTCCTAAAAATAAACAGGATCTGTCTGAAAGGTGTCTGAGGGAGGTATTTGGCAACTGTCAGGCTGTCACGTATGCTAGAACGATGGAGCTGATGGACTCACTGACACCAGACAGGCTCTGCTGAAATGAGGATGCCTTATGCTTCCTTTGGCATTCACTGGGCAAATTCTGTTGGCCAAAGCCATCAGATCACGGTGTGTCTGGGGCCTGTTCCAGGTCTGGCTGCCATCAATGAAAGTCTGTCCTTGGATGGCTCTGGGAATTGGATCAGACCCTTGCTTTTCCCCTGAGACTCTGGCTTTACACCAGGGATGAAGTTTGGGTCCCTAAGTCAATGTCATCCCAATGGAGATGGAATCACCAGGCCCTGGGCTTGAGGGTTTCTGCAGGTCTCTGAAAATGAGACCCCTCACTGACGTACCTGGATGTGGGTACCACAGACTGACCTTTTGCCTTTTCTTGGTTGTAACAGCTTTATCCCTCACTTTTTCCATCTCTAATAGGGGTAGTGTTGTTCTGTCTTCAAGGTTATTGGCATATTTGTAGATTCAGGCATCCTTAAATGCTCCCAAACCATGACTGTACTAAACGCTGTTTCCCACAAGGTGCGTAATGAACATGCGTTACACCATAGTGCAGTCATAAGGTGAGTGAACAGAAACATGAAGGCATGACATGACTCATCTCAAGCCTTTGCAGCAACTCGGTGGCAGAGCAAGGACCCAAGAATCCCAGACCCACCAAAACAATCATACCTTTGGAGTGACTCAGGCTGAAAAGAAAATGTTGCCAAGTGGAAGCTTCAGTTCTTCTCAGTTGCACAGGGAAATCTTCACTGCCTGTAGTGTAAGTGAAGATATTTGCTGCTGTTCTTGGCAGAGACATAATGTGCAGGGGAGGGAAAAGGGAGGTGTGGAAGAAAGGTGGACACCTCCTTGTTCCCCCATGGGAGAGTGGACACTTCCCTTATTCTCAATGGGAGCTGACTGCTGCCTTATCTGAAAATCAGACTGTTTTGTTATCTGCTAGGCAAGAGCAGCTCCTTTTTAGTGAAGAGCAGACCCTGAACTCAACTGTCTTGCAGTACTTTGGTCAGAAAATACTGGTCTATGTTGAGAAGAATGAACGAGGGAATTAATGCCTGTAATATGGACTGCAGAAAAGTCACCTACAAGATAAGAGGGTGACTTGATCTTTTTGAGAAAAAGAGCAAAAAAGGCTTCCTTATCTCATGGTGTTTGTTCTGAAGTATCACCTTGTGACTGCCAGAGTCTGCCTTGCAGGATCAGTCAATTACAACCTGTGGCTGACATCAATTCCTTCCTTTCAGAGGTGGCATTGTATTTCCCCAAGTATGGCTGGTTCCTCTCGGCACTTCAAGGCCTCTGTGCCACCTATTTGCCTGCTATGCCTCCAACCCTGTGCTGCTGATCCCACTCACGTGTTGTGCTGCACAGGAAATGATCAGCCCTGCAATTAGACAGCGATCTGAAAGGACGAGGAAATCAAGACAGTGAACCATGAGGAGCTTGAGTGAGTCAATATCAGATATATGAGAGTATGATGAGGAGTGAATGAGTCCTACCCCTTCTGGAGGGTCCCAGATTGTTTGTGAACAGTAATTGTGCAGATCAGGGGGGAATCTGCACTGCAATGATGAGAGGTGCTCACACAGCCGGGCTCTATCTCATCAGGGTGCTGTGGCTCTCCTCTGTGAGGAATTTGTCACTATGCAGCTGTACTTTTCTTCATTAAAATGGCCATGTTAAATAGCTATGAGGTTGCTAAATGCCTACGTTGCTAACTGATCTTCTCCCCAGCTAGAAGCTTTTTACAGCAGGAGACATGAGGTTGCTAAACCCATTAATTTCTCACATGCACCCACGTTTCTAATGTCTGGGGAGATCCGGCATTAAAAGTCCTCTGCGAGCCACTGGAATGAAGAGCACTTCGTGAAGACACTGTAATTATTATGGGATTTAGGGGTGTGTGGAAATGATTCATGGAGATGTTTCCCAGCCAGCAGGCTCATGAGGCCAGGTGAGCTCTTCCCTGGAATGTGAAGCATGCAGCGTGGCAACTGTGAGAAACAGGTTTGGCAGGACGCTTTAAGCTGTTTGCAGCAGACAGCCTCTTCAGAGCCACATCCCTGCTTTGCTGATCTCCCAGCTGGATGCTCCGCTCTGCCACACTGGCCCTGCTGAGCTGGAGAGGATGGACACACTGCGCAGGAGCCTTTCTCGATGGAAGAGGTACCACATTAAGGTGCACCTGGCTGATGAGGACCTGATGATGCCCCTGACGGTCAGGCCCAGGGACACGGTGATGGACCTACGGGCTCTCTTGGTACGGGAGGGCATCACTTCCTGGAAGAAGACATTTTATTACAACTCCAGGCAGCTCGAGGAGCACGAGACTCTCAAAGAAGCCAATATTCAGAATGGTTCTGTCCTCCTCCTTGTCAGCAATAAAAGGTAGGCAAGGAGCTTGTCTGCCGTGGGGGCGGTGCAAAGGAAGGGGAATGCTCGGTGCGTCTCAGGCCCTTGGGACACTTTCTTGTCAGGGTTTGCAGAATGCAGACCAGGAATTCAAATCCTGCTGTTTCCAGCAGGATTGAGACTGCAGGCTCTTCATATCCAGACATGCTGTGCTGTGAAATAAACAGTTCAGAGGAGGAAATCTGGTTGCTGCTGCCTGTCCTGTCTCTGGTCAGGTCTCGTTTTCCTGGATATGGGGCAAGCACAGAGGGAGAGACAGGACAAGGAAAAGGGCAGGGGAGATTGTGTGACATGGGAGAGCGTTCTGGGAACCTCTCACTTGTCCTTACCTGTTGTGCCTGTGTCTCCCTGCTTCTCTGTAGTAAATACTTTCTGCAGGTATTTGGGGGTGGCACAGTCCTGCTGTGACAGGAGAAGAGCTGTGAGCCACCAGCTTACAGCAAAGCATGAGCAGTGCTGGAAAGGGATGGCAAGAGGCTGCAGGTGCCCAAAATGTGTCTGAATCACAGTAGAAAGTACAGTGAGACTAGAGACTCCCAGGAGAGCCATTGCATGGGAGATCAATCACAGTAAGCACTATGTTCTAGTGGGGATGAAAGCTGAGATAATGGACCTTGGACTCACTGGCCCACAGGACAGTTTTGATTCAGTGTGGTGAATTTATGCCCACCTGCACTGTCTTTCCTTAATGCCTGGTTGTTGCTGCCAGCATGATTAAATCTGTGAAGCATTTTAGGGATACTGGGTAGAAGAGGTATGTTGTGGGCATGTTGTGTCTAATTCATCTTTCTAAATCCTGAGCCCTCTGAGTTATCTGTCTATGCTGATCAGTTTCATCTGCAGAAAAACCTGCACTAAGAACTTCAGTTCCTGATTATATCCCACCTACTGGAATGGTCCTATTTTCCAGTCCAGAGGCAGCTTGAAATCTCACACAAAGAAGATTTAATAAAGCATTTCCTTTCAGAGCTCAGCAGACACAAGAGATTTCACATCACTCAGCTAACTGCAAACCCCAAGTCACCCACAGCCCATTCTCTGACATCTCATTTCAGTTCTCTGATTAACTTGGTTCAGCTCCTCCTTTTCACCTGTTTTTTAATGGCAGAAACACTTCTATTTGTTGTTGTTTCCAGTATTTATTTTCCTAATTTTTACAGTGTGAATTTTTGAGAGTAAAAAAGGATTTGGAGGATCTGAGCTGATGGAGTTGATGCTTGTTTGGTAGATGCTTGGTTTCCATAGCGTGCTGTGCACCTTCCCACATGCTGCAGAAGCGGGGTGTAACTGCAGCAATGAAAACTCACTAGGAGATCCTGCCCCAGTGTGCTGAGTTCTGAGGGCCCAGCTGAAGTCATTGGCCATTTTTGAAAATCTAGAGCCTGTTGCTCAAAGTCCCAGCTCATTTTTTGTGAGTACATTAAAAAGGGAGTGGGAATTCTAATATTTTTTCCCTTGGATATTCTGAAAACCTTCCTGGTTCCTAAACAAGCACCTTTGGCCAATTTCATATTGCTTTTTCCAGGTCTGGGTGCAATGTGGGGAGTCTCCAGTCTCTACCTGAAGTCATGTCTCCTTGATTTTTTTTACGTAAAGGATTATTGGGTTGTGCCAACCTCGCCCACTCCCAAAGGGTTTTCTGTAGCATGTAAATGCCCAGATACATTTCTCTAAAGGTTCATGGGTTGACTGAACTATGGTAGGATAGTTCCCTTAGATATTTCTGAGATGTGCTTGTGTGTGGCTAGGCAGTCACCACCCTGCGCGGGACAGTCTTGGGCTGAGGGCAGGGTGTGTGACTCAGCACCTTGCCAGGTCTTCAGCACAGAGAGGTTTTAGAGGATTTTAGATGCCTGACTCTCGCTGCCACTGGGATTTAGGAAATACAGAGGGAGAAGGCTGTATTGTAGCTGAGATTACAGTACCAATTTGAGTCTTAAGATTACTCAGACAGTTCTTTACGTATTGTAAGTCCACGTTGCACCGATAGTGTCTTTGGAAATACACTGGCCTGTATCAGCTGGGCAACAGAGAATAACCATGGGGGCTATAACAAGAGTAGCCCATGCAGTGTTGGGACTGTTGAGGAGCCACAGGAGCAGAGAGGATAGTGAGAACATAGTGCTGCGTTTGGCCAGCAAAAATCTTAAATCTTGAGGATTTAAGAGTTGGTTTTAATGTTTCACTAGCTCAGTGAAGTATGAACCTTCCCCATCAAAGGCAAGCATCTACTTCTTCAGTTCCCCCTGAAAATCTTAATGTCTCCTACTTACTCTTATGTACTGAGGTACCAGGCAAACAGAGTGCTATTAATTCCAAAAGTGGAGTTGTTGTGATTGCCAAGGTCTGCAGCTTAGTGTCGTGCCTATAAATATTAATGGTCACTCTGCATGCTGTGTGTTCCTGCAATGGGCTCACAGGACAGTTTGCTTTGAACCAGAGAAAACATGAAAATGACCCTATTTTTCATCTTCCCCTCCCCACTTAATGCCTTTGTAGATAATTGGCATTTAGCAAAGGCCAAGTCAGCATTTCCACTTCTTGTTCATATTTTCTGGAGTTTGTAACATAGTCATAAAAATTCACTTAAGGCGGCAGCTTGTCAGGAAAGGGATCACCATACCAGCTAATGCTAAAAATTTATTTAGACCTTAATGTTTAAAAGTTTGTACAAGTCATTTTGGAGATCAGTCAACATGACCTCTCGTCCTGGCAAAACACAGGGACTGGCCAGAACTGTGAATATCACATCCACCTAGGATGCAGTTCCCCCTTGTGCAGAGCCTGTTAATCACATTACTGCTGTGCTGACTGAAATTGCAATCCTGTTGCAGTAGAGGAGCAAAGAACTTGCTGAAACAGTTTCTGCCCTAGAGAATGTCATATTACAATAACACGGTTTGCCACTGGGTAAAACAAGCAAAACAAGGGTTGAAAAGGGAATGAGCAAGCAGAGAAATGCCCCAGCTCAGTGGCCATCAGCCAGCATGCGGTGTTCAAGCCATCAGTGCCTAACAGGAGACCAGCAATGGGTCTTGGCATGAGCAGAACAGCCACCCAGCATGGATGCAAAAGCATCCACGGGCATGCAATAGGTTGTCCCATACGCCCAAGGCGTGATCAGTCCTGGCACTGTGGACCACGCCATGGCAGAACCCGTTTGGCTCGCTCTGGAGGCAGTGCAGGGCCCCAGAGCCAGGGAGGTGCTCAGCTGGTCTGGTGGTGACGTGGGAGTTCCTGAAACTGGCATGACTCTTCCTGAATTTTGTCTGCCGCAGTGAGCTGCCCGGAAGCTCTTTGCTGGCTGTGTGCAGTGGAGCACCAGTCAACAAGACCACCCGTGGGGCAGTGAGCAGCAGTGCTGAATAGTGGGCATATGGAATTAGCTGCTCCTTGCTGATCATTTGTTGGCTGTGTTTCGATGTTCAATGGGAGATGGAGGAATATTGCCTTGAACTGATGAATCCCCTACCTAACCCATGAACTGTTTCAAATAGAGGATGTCAGCGGTAGATCCAGAACAATCCCTAGACATGCCCAGCGTGCCTGTCACTGCCTGTTCCTGGGGATGTACAGCTCCAGCTGGATCTGTGTATAGTGTAAGTGCAAGTACATTGACAGAGCCTTTGCTCTTGGTTCCAGGCTCCTCTCCTGTGCAGTCTCCCCTAGCAGCCACCCAGGCAAAGTCTGTGCTGATAAATTAAGCAGCTCCTGGACTTCCTTCTGTTACAATGCTGGAGTATTACACTGCAATTTTTGGCTCAGTCCAGGTGCATTTCAGGAGCCAGCATGGGCCAGGGACTACTCCTTATGGGATGCCTGAATGTGCCCATGCAGGTTTGGGGAGTAACAATTTAATAGAAAACCTTGTCTATTCTATGCAGGCTGTCCTCGAAATGCAGGAGAATGTCCCACATTTGATTTACTGGCACAGACTCAGCCACAGGACATGGGCCCCTTCAGTCTTTTGGAAGCTGTGGTTCATTGAGGCCACGCAGCTTTTCCCATCACATATGGCTTGCCTGGAGAATGGAGTTCAGGAAGTCATTGGTGAATAGGTTAAAAAAAGTAGATGACAGCACTGAGTCCAGCAGAAGTCCTTTACCTGGAATCTATTGATGTTGATTTTTTGGCCTGGAGCCACCTGGAAGCATCTATCTCAGGGCATTAGCTCAGTTACCATAACAACTCATCTAGGAACAACTCCTGACAGCTCCAAGAGCAGACCAAGGTCCCATGCTGTATACTGTAGCCACTCTTGGGTCAAAATAAGTGTGTCCAGGTTCCTCCCTCTCCTGCAATCCAGCCTCAGTGTCCCTTGTGACTGGCAGTCCTTATATAAGCTTTGACATGCTTTGGGAACCTGTTTTATTCTTCAGAGGCTGCTCAGTCTAGTTTTCCAAAGGTCCATCCACTCAAGGGTGGATATTTTACCTCCTTCCAGAACAACAAACCCATCCATTGAGGGAGCCCACTGCATTCCCTTCTTGACATTCAGTTTACAGTGTCTGATTTTTTGAAACTATGAATGAAAACTATGACTGAGCCACTTGCACAAGGTCCAGTTTAGCTGATGCTAAACTCCTGCCTACATTTGACTCCATGATGACATAAAGACCAATGACAGGCACTTGGCAGTGGCTCACTCCACACTCACATCACTATCCTATCACCCCTGCTCACTGTCACCGGAATTGCCTGGGACACAGTCACCTAGCACAGCAGGTGATGTTGGACCTCTAGAAACAACAACAAAAAAATGGGATCTACACAGTTTGACCCTGAAAGCTCAGACCTGTAGTAAGTTCTTTACTCTGAGTTTCAGTGTGGTTTTGTGATGCCTGCTCTTTGCACTGACCCTCCCACTCCTGCAGTTGCTCAGCCATTACTCCTCAGCATGGAGGGGAGACTTCACCCCCATCCAACTTCCACAGTCCTGCCCTGTTAAGCTGAGGCCTAGCAGTGGGCTCTGAGGCATCTAACAGTAGGATAACGATCCTTTAAATAGCACTGGGAGTCTCTCTTCTCAGGGAGAACTAATTAGACTAATGCTTAGACATATGCTGACCTGGTATGGCCTTAACAGGTCCCTTCCACCTACCAGATAAATGATACTGGCTTAAAAATATCCTCCTGGAGATGTGTTACTGAGGCAACAGCCAGGTGGGGGGGCTGACTGCATCTCAGTGGTTGAAGGCAGTATTTATGTGTATTACTCATGGGCCAGGCTCTCTGCTGGTGTACTCAGTTAAGTGATTTTTAAGTTCTGAAAGCACTGGTGCAGTTACCTCTGCTGACACCACACAGCACACAGGCCAGACAGTCACACCTGTATTTAGCTCATTTACTTATTGTTCAGCCCAAGAAGCTCATTTAAGAAAAACACAGGGTTGCATCGATAGAGAATGTGGTCTACAGGATTTTAATTCCTCCCTGTGCAGTTTATGGGATTGCAGTAGAAGAAACTGAGTTAATATGTCCCCCGGGGGTCTGTCTTGGCTCTAGGCAAAGAATTAATGAATGAGAAGTATATCCTAAAGTAGATTTCTTTCTGGTATGATACAGCCCAGCTTCCTGGACTTCTCTGTAGTTGTCCTGATTTATATCAGGTGAAGATTTTGCCCAGCTGGGATAAATCCCCACTCCTGTGTCATGGTGTTTTATGGAACAGATGCGCTACAGAGTGGGCCCACAGCAAACCCCTGGCTATCAAAATTCCCTGAAATTTCAAGTGAAGAAGAAAGTGCTGAAATATGAATCCTGTTCTGGGTTTTACAGGAAACCCAATCAACCAATGTCTGATATCAGCCTTGTTAGACGGATCCTTTGCTAGAACATAGCAAAAACTCCCACCCCATAGACTTCAATTTTCTCTAAGACCTGATAAAACATTTGCATCACAGGCTGATTCTTCTCAATTGAAAACGTAATTGCAAACAGCAATTTGCAGGAGTCAAAAGACTCAGTCCTACTTTTACTGGCTCACCTGGGTAGGGTGACTGCCTGGTAGAGTTGCTGTGGGCCATGAGAGCCTTAGTTGCAGTCCAAGGTGGGCTAATGAGCTCTCCAAGCAAATCCCAGCACCAAAGAGGCTACAAACTACTACCCCTACAAACTTGGAAGAGCTTTAGGCTCTGTTCTGGAGACCCCAGGGGATAGCACTGGGTGATTTCTAAGGGTTTTCAGAAGAGTAACCTAGAAAATAATTCTGCTTTTGCTAAGTTTAGGCCTTCTATGGAGGGTCTGGACCCCTGTCAGAAAATGATGATGGACCCACAACCCCAGAAAGCCGCCATTTAGTACTAATGCCTGAGGGTGTTAGAGAGCAATTCAAGCTCTGTCTTACTGCAAACATTCTCAAAGTGTTCCTAAAGCTATAGACTGCCCTCGTTCTAAGGTGTAAAATGGATTTCCAGGAGCAGGCACTAAAGAGGAAGAGCCTTGCTTATGAGAAAAAGACAGTTGTGGATTATCTGAAGGAGGATGAAGGCATCTGTGGATGGATGAACAGGTTTGAAACCCTACAAGTGGCTTATTCTGGGTTATATAGTGTGACTGAAGAACAAAACCAGTCAGAGGATGAGGTTTACATTCTCCACACGTCAGGGTCAGTTCCTGCTTGGTCAAATGCCATTTTTGTTTGCTTGTCTATAGTGCTCCAAGTATTTGCCTCTTTCTTATTCAGATAATGCCAAAGAGCACAGCCAAAGCCATGAGAGATGGGGAGTGTGAGAAGGGCTGAAGGAAAGCAGATGGAAGAGAGCTTGCCCATGGAAAGGCAGTCTGGCCACCAGTGTTGGTAAGTCCCTCCCTGCATGCCAGCTCAAGGACTGTTCAGAAAGCAGCTCCAAGTGTTTTCAGCATGGTGCCCATGAATAATTAACCCAAACAAAACAACAAATAGCGTTTCCTCATCAGCACTCCATGTGGTCCCAGCTGCCAATGGAGGAGGGTAGTAAGACTTACTCAGCTCCTGAGAGTAATGAATCAGTGAAATGCACAGGAAAGGGGATTTCTGCCTGGGTAATGGAGCAAGAAGGAGCTGAGGTAGACTTTGCTTAGGGCCCTAGATGGGGACATGGGACATCTGAGCCTCCTTCTGACTTGTTCTCAGGATTCTGCAGAAAGTTGCTGGTCTTGGCTTTTGTTTTCCTATATGTAAGTGTGAGATAATTATTTTTCCCTTTCACCCTGTCCATCCAGCTGTAAATGACTCAGGTTAGGATTGTCTGGGCTCAAGAATACTTTGTATACAGTGGAGCTCCATTTCCAGATTACAAGCTCTGTACAGCAAATGATTGATAAATGCACTAGAGACAGTCCTGGAGCTTGGCAGCCTCTGTATGTCCAAAGGACAGGAACTGATTGGTCTCTGTTACAGCAAGCACCTCACCTGATCTCAGGGACCCACAAGTTCACCAAAACTGCCTAATTTTGGAGCCAGGGTTTATATGGCAATGAGCTTCCTTGTGTTCTTATAACTGCAGCTGATCCCCTGCTTTACCCTGCTCCAATAACTTCTGAACCAAAAATTCAACCCAATTTGATGGGAAGAGAGAGGTCTCATAGACCCAAAATTCCTGCAATTTTCATGAACAAACAGCAGCTGCATAGAAGAGAGACATTTAAGTTAATATTCTGTTGAAGGAAAGGTAATTACACCCCTTGCTCCCTGCCTATTTTGGGATGCAGCAGCCAGGTGACTAGATGGCATTTAGATATGACTGGTCAATCAGTTCCTGCCCAGTTTCAAACCAGCCCCTGCACTTGCTGCCCCTTCCCTGCAATGCAAGAAGCTGCTGGAACAGCCAAGGATTTTGCTGTGAAGTTCTGGAGGGCATCAGGTGCCCTGAGGATATTGCAGTAAGCTGGGAGCACCAAGGAAAGAAGAAATAAAAAGCAGTTGTAATACAAATCAGAGGAAGAACAGGTTTCACCAGTTCTTTACTCACAGAACAACTTGATTTTTAGATTCGAACTTATTTTCAGGAAAAGAAATGGATGTTTCACTAATCTCTACAGTATTTTCCTGAGAAAATTCCAGTGACTGGCGACTCTTATCAAATGCCCCAAATTTTCATTGTCTGCTTTTTTTTGGCCATGAGAAAACACTTGATTCTTTTTTCCCAATGCAATTATTTGACAAAATGCTATGGAAAATAGAATTTTTCATTTTCCCAAAGAACAAAAATATTCCCCTGATAACATACTTAGACTTTGCACAGAAAGAGATTCTAAGACAAAAACACGAATATAGTCACAGCTGAACATCCCTCAGTCCAAGCAACTGGGATGGACAGAGTGGGATGGGACTAAGTGTGGGAAGAGGGGATGTGAGTTTCCTAAGGTCAACCAACGAGGCAGGTGCTTGAGGAGAGCTGGTGCTGTTGGGTCAGCAGTTCTGCCACTTGGCCATGCGGCGCCTCTGCGTGTCTGTCTATCCTGAAATAATTAATTTCTTGGAGCAGAGCCAGTACTTTCCCGAGTGCTTGGAAAGTGCCTCACACAGCCCTGGGTGTAGTCATAAATAATAATTAAAATTATAATAATAATATTAAAGTGGATGTGTGCCACTGGAGGTGGGACACACCGCACAACAGAGTCCTAAATCTATGCCCCTTATCTAGTAAAAGGTACAGTTTGCTTCACAAAGCCGGAGACAGGATTTGCTTCCTTGGGCTTGATAATCACAGTCATTAGCTCTGCAAAAGGCAAACTGACCTGAGCTGAATTAGGTCCAGTATCTACTCTAACACCTCCTGCCTGTAGCTGGCAGTTCTGGTCAGCTCTGGAGGCTTTTTGCAGCTCAGGGGGATATCTGGAAAGACTAAATTAACTGTGGTGGTGTGGGGAGCTGCCTGGACTAATGTTTTCTTCAGAGATAGGCTTTGATTGACACTTCAAATCTGCCTGACAATCTTTTATTCTAAGCGCAGTTGCTGCCTTTCTTCAGAGCAGGAAGAGCTGGTTTGATGCATCTTATCACATGGGAAAAAGTAGGAAAAAACCCACAAACCACCTAGAAAGAGCCACAGGACCAGCATAAAAAGAGGTAAAACTAACTGGATCTATTTGAGACTAATCTATTCTGCTTTTTTTCTGTATGCCATGATCCAATGCAAGACACTTGAGAACAGGGGATGTGCTCTGAGGAACAAGAACTGACTGTTTTTCTTCTTTGTTTGCCTGTTCATTGCGTTGTTGTTTCCTGCAATAGATTTGTTTAGGACTTTGCTGATATGTCCTATTAGTGATGAGAGAATCATGGAATACCCTGAGCTGGAAGGGACCCACAGGGATCATCAGTCCAGCCCCTGGCCCTGCACAGACACCCCAACAATCCCACCCTGAGCATCCCTGGCAGTGCCAGCACCTCTGGGGGAAGAACCTTCCCCAACATCCAATCTAAGCCCCCCTGGCACAGCTCCAGCAGTTCCCTAACATTTCCAGTCCCAGTGCTGGGAAGACAGAGGGATAACCTCTTTTACTCAGTTGTTTTAAACTGCCTGTTCTACTTTTCCTCCCCATGCTGCCTCTCACTCCTAGTTGCAGGTATCCTTAATGCTTGCTGTGTGGTGGGATCACACCACTTAGCTGCAGTCAGAACTTTTATAGTGTAATTTAGACACTGAGGGTTTACCTGAGTCTGGCCAAGAAGGCTGGACCACCAAATGGGCAGAGGGATGCTCCAAATCCTCTTCTGGACACACCTAGGGGAAAAATGTCTTTTATTTGAGATGTCTTGTCTCACTTGCTTTTCTAGGTCCTTCAAAACCAGGCTCTTCAGAGTTTTGCCTTTCCGCAAAAGGCAAACTGACCTGAGCTGGATTAGTTCCAGGATCTACTCTAACACCTCCTGCCAGCAGCTGGCAGCTCTGGTCAGCTCTGGAAGGCAGGGGGATATCTTTAAAGACTAAATTAACTGTGGTAGTGTGGGGAGTTGCCTGGATACCAGAAAATATGCTGACAGGAAGAACTACTGTGAAACTGATGTTTCCCTTGTTGTCTGTGAACACAGGTGTGGACAAGACCAAGGACCAGCACTGGAAGGTGTGTTAGGTCTTGAGTGTATTGCAAGATGGAATAGTTTGCAACTTCACAGTGCTGCTCTGTGGATGGGACTGCTGGTTGTTGGGACTGTGTACCTTCAGGATCCTGCTGCTGATGGAGCATCATAGACAGGATTATCCAAAGCACTGCTGTTTACCTCTGCCTTGGAGCTTCAGCCAGGCCTTTCCAGAAGCTTCTTCTCTTGAGCTTCATGAGCAGAAGACAAGCCCAGGCAGGTCATCTCCACCTGTGACTGTGCTCTAGTCAGGCAGCTCAGGCTGAGGCACGTTTCAGTGGCTCCTTGGTGCATCTCCTGTACCTGAGACATGCATGCATCAAATGTTTCAGTTTACAGGGCAATCAATCTGGCAGCTTTCCTTGCTAAATTTACTTTTTAGAGTTACATCAGTGCTGTATCCAGAGGGAATGGAGGAACAGATGCAGCTTGTGAAGTCTGGCTTTAATTCACCCTCCTCATTTAATTTCCTGCCCAGCCTACTAATCAGTGAGTCTGCACTAGTGGCTTTGGGAATACCAAGGTTTTTCCACATCCAGAAGAATTCAATACAGTGGCTGAACTCTCAGGGTCTCAAGCAGGTTGTGTCACTTTGCTTTGAGACCACTTCATTATGGATTTCCCTCCCCAAGAAGCACTTGCAGACATTCTCCAGCTCATGGCAGCTGCACCTCATTTCCTTGCAGGGCCCGCTGCTGCAGGGAAGTTGTGTCACATTATCCTCTCTCAGCCTGTGTGGCATTCCCTCCTGGAAGTGCTTTCCTTCAAGGTTTTCAGCCCCAGGCCTTGATTTTCAGGGCTACACACTTCTTTCTGGGGCTGTGCCCAGGGCAGCTCTGCTGTGCTGGCTGATGTGCTGCTGGGGCCATTTGGACCTTGTCACCTCCCAGGGCTTCCAGAGGCACCAGCAGAGCCTGGCAGGGGCTCCTTCCTCCCTCACAGGGCCCTGAGAGTGTCATTTCCAGGTACTCCTTCTCCAAGGACACTGGCACCATCTCAGCCCAGTGGTGCTGTCAGGCACTGCCTCAGACATTCAGGGCTGTCAAGAAGTGCCAGTGAAAAGGTTTCTGGCACTTTTTCTTTGTTTAAGCAGACTTCCTCTGTACTGGGTTTTTTTGGGCTCCTGTTAATTCCAGGCAGTGCTGCTCTGTTGTTTAATCAGCCGGTGTCGAAGCTCTGGGACACAGGAAGGCTGCCTTTGCCTGGTAGTACCTATTTTGTGACACAACTGCTTTACCTCAGGTATTATAATCTGTACCAGATTGCTCTTTGCCTGCTAAAATGGACAGTTCAGATCCAGTTGTAATGCAAATTGCACAGTAGAATAAAAGCCTGTGGGGAACAAAATCCCAAATAAGTAGTTATGTCAGCCTTTGTTATGGCATGATGGCTTCAACTCTGCTCGTGCTCTGTGAAGGATCAAGAGGAAAGAATCTGTTGTGCCTTTGTGCTTTATAGGCAGGAGCTCGATGTAAGGCTGCCTTTAGGCACTGGCGGCCCTGACAGTGTGTGTGTGTGTGTGTGTGTGTGTGTGTAAACCTAACGGACAAATTACACCCACGCTGGAAATTTGATGATTGCCTTGTTTTTTCAAGGCTCTGTTTTATGTACTACAGGCCAAACCCATGGGGTAATTGCCAGTCTCTGCACAGGGGCTGAGATGACATGATGAGAGAGAAGCATAGAGATGCTGAAATTTCAATCTGCCACATAATGTGCTCCTAATCCTGATGGCCTTGTAATTGTGATGCTGTCACTGGTGCCATTGCAGTTGTTCTTGTCACTGTTTTCCCATGTTTGGTGCTAAATATTGTAAATGTAGAGAAATATTTAGATTTGTAAAGGAATCTAAATTTACAGTGGAAATAAACACACAGGAGCCTGAAAAGTCAAATGGAAGAGGTATGTTTTCATTTCAAATGGCAAGTCATAGCAATGTAAAGCAATATTTTGTTGATACAGCTGCTCTTACTGCTTTGCTTTTTCCCAGGCCTCACGGGTAACAAAGAATGAAGCTGAATATTTTCTCATCCTTGAGAACTGAGGTGGGAATATGTGTGTTCATAAAGTGTTGGAGCTGGCAGTCAAGAGGTCAGTGTTGTAAGGGTTACCTGAGCTCGTACACAACTGGTGAGATCCAAAGTGAGAACAATGCCTGTTCATATCTCCTGGAAATGGTGGCTTCCAGAGGAAGGAACAAGCATGAGAGGTGGTGAAGCCAGATGGATGAGCTGGGTTCAAAGTCCTTCTAGAAGCTATGGCAACATAACTTATATATCTACTCAGAAAAGCCTTTGCAACTACCATAAATGACTTTAAGTGGCCTTATTTTCCTGCTAGCAGTGAAATAAGCAGCTTCAATGGGGAGGAGTAAATCCACTTCATTACACATGTTGCTAGGAATAACACTCTTATTGGTTATTACTAATAACCCAATCTATTACTGGTAGTGTGGCTGCTGAAACAGGCAGTCTTATCTGCCAGGGAATAACTGTACTGCTCCAAAATTTTGAATGACAGTGGCACAAGGGGAGTCAGAAGGGCCTCAAGGGAGGAAACTCAGTAGGAAGCAAAGTCAACATGGTGCACTTTGGTTATAAACAACATCTGTGACAAATTAAATGTGTCGGGGCCAGTCTATCTTTTGAGGATTTCTGCCAGGCAACCTGAGCTCTTTACACCCTGATGTTTTCCTAAGGCCATCCTTGGTGTTTGTATGTCAGATCACGAGGTGATGGAGGTGTTGGCTTATTGGCTGATCTTCTGGAGGAAAGAGGGGCTTCTAGACCTTGGATGTGCAAAGCAGCTCAAGCTCAGGGCTTCAGTCCAGGATTGAGGTAAAATTTCTTCATTGAAATCAATGGCAAAGTACCTGATCACTACAGCAGAAGTGTTCTCACACAGCAATGCCCTGGGAAATTCTCTTTTCTCCTGGGAGATTCTGCTCTTATTTATGCAATTATAAATTCATTGTAGCTCTGTTTGAAACAACCGTTTTCATCCGATGCAAATAAGATCAAGATCTGGCCCAGGCTGCTTTTGTACACAATGGAAACTGACTGAATTATGGAAAACAGGAAACAAATCTAATGTAAATCTGAATGGAAATATGCTCTCTGTTACATCAGAATAAATTGGAAGGAAGTCTGTTGATTCTAGTGGAATTCATCTGGATTTACACCAGACTGTGTCTCAGCATTTGTCAGTTGGCTGCACACAACTCAAAACATCAAAACTCAACATCAAAACTCAAACCATGCCACCTCATGTGAATAGGTTTGAACATTTTCTCCCTTTTCCTTTATATTTAAGCAGTTGCCTCTGCAACCTGATGGCTGATTAGCCTTTTCAAACAAATAAACCCCTGCAAACAGGCATCAACAAATAAACCTTGCTCTCACTATCGTTTGCAGTGAGAATAAATGATGAATATGAAGTACTGAGCTTGGGTTTAGAGTCACTTAAATTTGCTCCTGCTCCTCTGTGTTCATACTTTAGAGCAGTAGGATTGAGCTCACAGGGGGCAGATCTTGACAAAACCGTTCTGATTTCCCCAAAAGATGGAAATCCCAAAGGCAAATTCATTGCCTTCTCGTGGCACTGGGAAGGGCCAGCAGCTTCCTAGGATGCACAGGATTTACCCTTCAGTAGATCAGCAAAATACTGTCATTCTTTCACTCTTTCTGTCTTCAGGAAGATGGTCAGAATGGAGCCAAAACCCTCCCTAATGGAACTAATAAGGAATTATTAGGGAATTGTCACACTCTGTTTCCACAGGTAAGTTCCTGCGCAGGGGAACGTGGGAACCTATGGGTACTTTTCATGGGAAAGCAAGAGGGTTAATTAATGCCTGAGCAACAAATTTGA
Source organism: Pseudopodoces humilis (assembly GCF_049639895.1). Lineage (NCBI taxonomy): Eukaryota > Metazoa > Chordata > Aves > Passeriformes > Paridae > Pseudopodoces > Pseudopodoces humilis. Next base: position 174,417 of record NC_142227.1, read on the forward strand.
CTCCCTGAGTGAAAGTCACTGGAAAAACACAATATCTGAGCAAGAGCATAGCCACGTCAACCCTTCCCTTGATTCTCTTATACCCCAGCTTCTTACTTAATTCTGTTTTCAGTCTGTGCTCATGTTTCTCTTCAGATAATTAGTAAAATGCATCTTAATTAAAACAAGAGGAGGAGAAGAAGACAGAAACAAATGAAAGTCCTAAGTCAGTGGGATTTAGGGAGGGGCAAAGCCAGTATTCAAATACAAATCTTGAGGCAAACATGATAATAACAGTTATGGAAAATGCATCAAAGGTAAAGAGTTTTCTGAAAATGGGGTAACTTTCTGAAAAAAAGGACTGGCTAGAGCCTGATGTCCGAGTACCACAGAGACTGACCTGAAATCAGTTTCATGGGGAGAAGAGCTGGGGGAGCTGTGTGGTCAGCATTCTTTGTTTTCCTTTGTCACTGATTTTCTGTGTGAACCTCAGGAAATTAACTGGGCAAGATTTTCACAAGTGACCCCTGTCTGTAGTTGCTATGATTTGTAGATGTTCAACCTGAGATGTACCCGATCACCCTTTGCTGAACCAGTAGCAACAGAGCACATGTGGATCTCAACCACAGGGTCTGAATGTGCCAGCCACTCCCTCTCAGAATCCTTATGTTCCCATCTGTAAACTGATAAAATAAATACTTTCCTGATTTTATAAAACTATTAAAGGCTCTCTAATGAAAGACCTGGGATTATTATGACTTACTTTTGTTTAGGCTTATTCCTAAGCCTATGTTAAAGGCCAGGTTGGATGGGGCTCTGAACAGCCTGGTCTAGTAAGAGGCATTCCTGCCTATGGCAGGTGCTTGGAACTGAATGATCTTTAAGGTCCCTTCAAACCCAAAACATTCTGTGATTCTATGATTCCTGCAGGTGAGCTCTGCCTAATTTGTGAGAGCTTTCTCACTGCTGCAGACCCTGTGTAGAATGCAATGTCTTTGCTGTCTTGTTTCAGTCCTTCACAGCATAACCTGGAATAAATACCCGCAGCCAGGATGCACCTGCCAGTGGTGTTGTTGATACACAAACAGAAGCTCCAGCTTACTCATTATCACAGCCTCTATAACTCTGTTTGCCATGTACCACAGGCTTATTCCATCCATGCCAGTGAAGTTGGCATGTGTGAACTTGGAAACAAAGAGAGAGCATTAATGAGAAGAAGCTGGGTCTCAGCCCAGTCCCTGCTCTCTGAAGGACGGCACCATATGCAGTCATACAATCATAGAATCATGGAATGTCCTGAGCTGGAAGGGACCCACAAGATCATCGAGTCCAGCCCCTGGTGCTGCCCAGACCCCCCAACAACCCCACCCTGAGCATCCCTGAGAGCGCTGTCCAAACGCTCCTGGAGCTCTGGCAGCCTTGGGGCCGGGCCCATTCCCTGGGGAGCCTGGGCAGTGCCAGCAGCCTCGGGGGGAAGAACCTTTCCCTGAGATCCATCCCAAGCCCTGGCACAGCTCCAGCCCTTCCTGGGCTCCTGTCCCTGTCCCAGAGCAGAGCTCAGCCCCTGCCCCTCCGCCTCCCCTCGGGAGGAGCTGCAGCCCCCGAGGAGCCTCCCCTCAGTCTCCTCTGCTCCAGAGGGCTTGCACTAGACTGAAAATACTTGTAATCCTAGGGAACCAGCTAAAGTAAATTTTCCAACCTCCCTGGAGAGTCTCAGCTGCATCACTCGTCTTTACTCACTGCCTGTAAATGATCCAAGTGCACACGAGAATAAAGCTGATATTGAGGTGGATGTAATGGAGCCACCAAATAGAGTCAAGAAAGAATCACAATTGCAGAGACATTTTCTGCTCCAGCAATACACGAGGATGTGGGGCAGTTTTTTGCGTTTATAGGAGTAAAACTCTTTAGGCAAGGACCTTAAAAGGGGGAATAATTATAATTTGCTTTTCACACCATACAGTGGGGAATCAGGCCCCAGCTTGTAGCTACAAGCTTTAGCTAGAAATACTGTGTAAGGACTGTGCTGTACAGTCAGTACAGAAATTTGGTACAGTCTCAGTACAGAGATTTAGTGAATCACATTGATTTCAGAACTGCCTTCCTCAGGGAATGGCACTGTTTTATTCCAGTATGGTTGTGAGGCCCTACACTTGATTCTGATCTTATATTTTGAAAAACTGAGTGATTTTTGGTGGGTATATGCCTGACTTACTTGCATATGCATGTAATGTGCCTTCAAGAGCTGATACAACTTTGATAAGATTCTTATTTAAGTTATTCTTCTAATTAAACCCTATTATGTTGGGAAGAATTCTGTCAATTTCCTCACAGAGACACTGAGCTGAGTCTTACAGCAGGAATCAGGTTTGCCCATGATGGCAATAGAACAGGTTAGCCTGTAAACCCAGAGTAAATTTGCAAACTCCATTTGTTAAAAAGAGATGCATTAATGGATTCTGTGACTGATCTCCTGAAATGTCATTTGAATAGTTTTGACTTGGAGTTTGTTTTATTCCTGGGAAATTTCACAGTACAAAAAGACTTTTATTTTCCCTTCTTCATTTGCCAAGAATCTCTTTGGAAATTGTTTGTAATATAGACTGAGGTTTGGGCCTGATCTTAGCTCACATAAGCAGATGCATCTCTATTGACTTCTGTAGAAAGATTCTGATATACCGGAGCTGAGGATCAAGGACAAGAAAATGAAAGAAAGAAACTGCTAGGAATGAAGCTTTTTGACAGGGGAGTAGTTGCTGCAGGAAACATGTAATCGCCTAAAAAAAAAAGAAAAACCAACCTTAAAGAACCACTATTTTATCTAAAATTACAAGCTTATTCTTTGGGATATGAAGGCCTAGAACAAGTCTTCCTGACCCAGTGCTGTTGTTCCATTAATCCCTTTTTATGCTGTTAATTTGAGGCCTTTCCCACTGCTTTCCTGCTCTGCCTCCCAGGGTGTGTGCAGGAAATACTGGGTAGTTTGAATTAAAATATTCCACTGTGAAAAACGTAAAAAAAAATAAATTAAAGTCTTCACTGATGGCGAAGTGGAGAATGTGGTGCTGTGGAAGAGTCTGGATTATTTTAGGTTATTTTAGTGCTTCTAAAAGTAAATGCTCAAAAGCCAAATGCAGATAACGTTTTTGGATTGACATGTAACAGATGTGTTCGGATCAAGAAGAGACAGAAGTGGGAGTAAGGAGAACAACTCATAGACTAATGAGAAATTAACATGGGCAAGAAAAGGAGAAAAAGAGGAAAAATTAGTTAACTGAAGCCTTGGTCAAGCCTGAGCTCATTAGCAAGTGCTCAGAGAGTTGTTCAGAAAGACTCCAGACATAAAGTCATGAGACAAGGCTGTATGACAATGAAGAGCATAGAAAAGCACAATTCAGCATTTAAGCCAGGATTTAAGCTCTGGATACATTTGGCTAGATCTACTCAGTTCTGGCTGCTTACAACTTCCTCTGAAGCTTTCAGTACAGTAAAAGGATGCTGGAAGAGAGGAGTCTCCTGCTGCCAAGCCACCACCATCACTGGGGAGGTGACTCTTTTGTAGTTTAATAGTGGGTTGTCACTTTTCAGGCCTGTCAGTGCAGTGCCTTTCTCCCAGGGCCAGGAGCTCATTTTGTGTACATGAAAGAGGACAGAGCTGCTTTTTCTCTTAAAAGGAGAGAACAAATATTCTTCCTGACAGAATCCCAGTGAAGGCGCTGGACTATCAAATGCTGGGAGAATTCCCCAAAAACATTAATTGTGATTAATGCTGAAAGCAACATGAGCTACACTGAGAGATGACGCAGGAAAGGTGCCCTTGGTAGGGCTGGGCCATCCAACAGCTGCAGGTGCTTGAGGAAGGAACACTAGGCCAGAAGATGCTAGGAAGTGGCCTTTCCTATTCCAGCTTCTGGAAGCTCATGCTATTCCCAGCACTTCTGCTTCCCGTTGCTGTTGACTGAATTATTGTCACTGTCACTTTGAACAAGGGGAAAGGAGAGGAAGCTGGTCTACAAAGCAATTTCCAATGTGCTTCCCTGTCTGTCTCTTCCTTACAAGTAGTTGTTTTTTCATAGGGATAAAAGCAGAAGATAATTCCTTTAAGTGGCAATTGAGCTCCAGGTGGCCGTAGAAAGCTACAGCTTTCTCCAGCTCCTGCAAAGACACAGCTTGAGTCCCGGGTTTCCCTACTTCCCTAAACCAGGAGATTTTTTTTCCTGGATTTGTTTTGTGCTTGATGGTGATTATACTTGTCCAGGGTAGCCCAAAGTGATTGGAGCAGCAGGGAAAATGACAAGCTGAGGTTGCTCCATAAACTGGCTGTGCCCTTTTTTCCAAAATGCACTGATTTCATAGAATAGGGAACAGTTTCATCTCAATCCTGATTTGAACTCCTTGAGTTTCACCTGCAAAACCTCTGTTTTCCAAGCAGTGAGCCCAGTCCAATTTCCTTTTACCCCAGCTGTGCTGGCAAGACCTTAGAAGGAGAATTCTGATCATGTTGGATGGAGTACTGAGGGCTGGTGGAGTAACACTTGTGTTCCAAGACTCCAAGTGAGTCTCATCTGTAGACTTGTGTGATGGCTTTGGCTCATTTGCTAATGAGGTTAATAAGAACTCCTGTATGAGCTGTCTGATAGGAAGGGGCTGTGCCTAGCTGTGACGATTGCTCAAGGTGACACAGCAAGTCACTGGCAGAGCTGGCAGCCAGCAGAGCACAGCAGGGCAGAGTTCCATCTCCAGGTCTGAAGCCATCTCATCCCCCCTTTGGAGCAGGTGGATGGACATGGACATGGGCACAGGCGTGAGCTCGAGGAGATGGGTCATATACAGCCTGGTGCTGGGCTTGTGCAGGGTGCTGTTCTCCAGGAAATGTTCTCCACTGTCAGTGAGGCCTGCGAACCTTGAGAGCTTCAGAGCCAACCCACACCTCTGCCTGCAAAGAAATGTGAGCCACTAACTCTGAGAATCCCACTTTCTCAGACAAGTGTACTATCAATGGCAACTAATAGCAGAATGTTACCATTTCTACCTGGTTTTAATGATTTATCAGCCTGAGTTGTGCACCATGGGTGACTGCAATGTTCTCTGATGTGGACAGGAGGATGGATTTACATTTCTCTCTGTTTGGTGTGCTAACAGAATCAGAATTAATATTTTGTCTTACCTGGCTTATCTTATCTAGTAATTATTTCACCTACTCTGTTTCTCTTCCCCCTCTCCGTCAGAACTGAAATAATTTTGAATTTGAGCTATACTTGAAGCAGGACTCACCTCAAATCAGATTTCCAATTCCTTGACCACAGTCTGATCCCAACACTATCAATCTCCCCTGAGTCCAGGCAAAGTCAGACATGTAATTGGATGGATCAAGCAGGAAGAACACATTTTGTGGGTGACTGCAGACACTTGCATGCAAACACACTTGACTTTGACATGCTAGTCAGCATGGGGAGGAGTAAGTGAGCACCTGCTTCACACCAGCCAGCACAACATGCTGTCCTGTGCTTCACACCACGGACATACAGTCCCTCATGAGGACCTTGGTAACATCCCTGGCAGTGTGTGCCAGGGGATCCTGTGCAGTCCTGCTGCGTGGCTCGGCACTGTGTGTCTGGCCACTTTGTCTGGACACTGTGTGGGTAAAAGCAAAGAGCATTTGATTACTCACAATGTGCTTTTCCTCTGCCCTTCCTTTTTCTGTGCTGTTCCCACTAGTGCTGAATTATAGTCACCATGACTGGTTCCTGCCTTCCAATGTGATGTTAGATTCCATACATATTGCATTGTTTGCCTTCTTTATTTCCCTTTCTCCTCCCTGCTCATGTTTTTTTTTGTTTTTTCTTCATGTGTGGCATAAAAAGGCTGTTTGAAGAGAAACTACCCAATCCAAATGAAAGAGAATGTTGCTTTTGGAAGATCCAACTGAAGCCTGAGCAGAACTGATAAAAAATTATGAATTAGCTGGAGATTTTTATCACTTCTTTTCTTTGTCCTTACTTTTTCTTGTCTTTTTTTTTTCCCCTTCCCTGTGTATCTCCTTAACCCTAATTAAAATGTGCTGGGAACAAAAGTGTAATGAAGAGTTGGACTCATTACTTTTGTTTATGGCAAAATCCAAGTGGAACAGAACTCTAAATGGGCTCTGGTTGAGTCCCATCTCCCTCCATAAAGAGTGTAATAAATATCAGCCACATTGATTTTCCTTCTCCTGAACCTTTCCTATTTGTTCTGGTCTAAGTGCACTATGTTGTCCTTTGAGGTTCTTTTGCTCTAACTGTTCTATTATCTGTTGTTGTTGTTAATCTGTGTTGAGTGTATAATTGAGATCCTAAGAGGGAGGTTAAGAGAAACCCCCTCAGGAAGACATCTGACCTACATGAAGAAAGAGAAAAAATAAAATAAATAACCCAAGCCATTGAGGCTACCTGCTCCATTTACGTGGTTGAGCCCTTTCTTTCAGCAAGGACTTTCATCCACTCCAGGCTCAGCTCTCTTTCTGTAATTAGTCCTGTGTATGTTTTTAACTTCGACTTGATTTTTGCATTGATTTCTTTGCCTCAGGGGCACATTTACCTGTTCATTCCTTACATCTGATTTCCCCACAGCCTGTAGTTACCCACTGATCTGGTGTTATAAGCAGAGGTAGGATGTGACCTCTCTTCCCCTTTTCCTGCTGTGATTTAACCTGGCCCCAGTGACACAGGTACATGTTGGGGGTGATGTGGAAGCTGTCTCAAAGCACAAACGACAGCTACTTAATTCCTCTTGGGTTTCCCAGGGAATGAGGCATGCACACGACTGAAAGCTTCCCGAGAGACTGGGAAACCACGTTCATCCAACCTCAGGAATTGCTTCCATCCTCCTCCAGCCTCCGGATCTCGGCAGTCTCCGTCCTGAGCAGTTGAACTTCCTGTCCCCCTTGTTTGGCCACTGCTTCAGGGATGTATTACAAATACATGGAATCTGTTATTGCCCGCTTGCTGTACCAGTTCCCAAATCTCAGCAGATAAAGAGTTCTTAGTATTTTCCTAATGTCTCTCTGTAGTTTATTAAAGGCCTAGGAGGCATGAGGGGGAAATGAGAATGTGACTCAGAAATCACTGTTCTCAGCCACGTGCTTCCTTCACAATCTCATTTGTAACCAGACTATTAAAAGTGAATTATCTGAGCCAAGTGGCAACACTGAAATGGAAGAAGGGCTGTGGGGAGGGAAGCAACAATTCCCTCTGGTGCCTCAGAGGTTTCATCTGCCCCTTTCTGCCCATACTGAACTGCCGTTACTACAGCAGGATGGTTGCCATTGACAGTTGCAGACATGGCTGGCTTGTTTTACCCTCCAGACCTGGCTGAAAGTGTCCCTCTTGGCCACAACGAGGGGATGTTTTCGTGTGCTTGCCACGGAGCTGGAAAGAGGAGAGCGAAGTGCCTGTGTGGTGCCAGCTCTGCTCTCCCTGGAGAACGCCGTGACTGAGAGGCCCCGAGCTGACAGCTCGACTTGCCGTCGTGTTTCTGTGGCATTGCCATCATGCCTGCTTCCAGGGATGTCTGACAAACTGGAGGAAATTAGGATAAGGGATGATCAGGCGTTAAGTGGTGCTGCTGAGCCAAACCTCCCACTCCACTCATTATGAGGAATCTGTTTTCTCGGGGGGACTGCCGTGATCCAATGGAGCAGGGTGAGGAGGTGGCAGCTGCTGCATCTGGGCTTGTGTGAGGCAGTTGGGGCTCCTCCAGATCCTGGCTTGTCTCTCAGTGAAGGTCAGCTCCTGTTTCTAGTGAAGCAATTTCCTATTTCACAGTAGGGGCTACATCAAGCCTTTAAGGAATTATATTCTGTTTCAGTTCATAGCTCAACCTCTCAGAAATTCCCTTTCGATCTCTCCTGTTCTGTTCAGGAATTGCTCTGAGTGTATATTGACTTTCCATGGAAAGTGGACATGACCAAGTAAAATCCTTTGCTGCTGAAGATTTTACGGGAGTAGTATTGACTTTCCCACAGATACTGAAGAGAATAGAAAGTCCTGATTCTCTGTGAAACTAAACTAAAATTGTATTTGATGAGTTCTATAAAATGCTTATAGATTTGTTTTTTCTACTACTTTGGCTGAAACATCTTTTTTTTTTTTTTTTTTTTTTTCCTCACAAAGGCCAGATGCAGAATATTTATGGAGGAGAAACTTTTTTCTTTGAAAAATATTTATACTGGCAAATCACTGAAAATTGGTGAACTCCCAGATGCATCTAAATAAATAACAGCAGAACTTTGTCTGCATTTGCAAAAAGGCCCCAGACATTGGATTTATGGGCTTCAGGTATAATTGGGATCTAAATTAGGCTTACTGAATATTTACAGATTTTATATAGTTTCCAATGGAAGCAGTACCTGTGCAATCTTTTGGGGAGTAAATCCAGGTCACAGCCACTCCAAAACGAGCTCAACTCCTGTTTTTATTGGCAAGACTCTGCTCTGGAGTGCCCTACTGTGGCCACGGGCTCACAGATCCTCCCAGAGATGTCACAGATTTTCCACTGGTGACATCAGTTCCTTCCTTGGGTGAAAAGCTGAGTTTCTGCACATTGGGAGAAAACAAATAGTTCAGGGTTAGACTGGATTTAGAGGGGTATGAGCTTCCAGGGGTTATTCACTTGCCAAACTTCACCTGGTGCTGGGCTGGGCAGAGAGCTGTTTCTGGTGCCCAGACGGATCCCATGGCCTCTTATGCACTTATAAAAAGGTGCAGAAAAATGGTAATTCTTCCTAAAAGGAGCTCATATCTCCTGTTCTTGTTGTTCCATGTCTCCTGTGGCACATATCCTGACAGGAGCTTATCAGCAGTGCTTGCTCTGAACCCTGTGGCCATCAATCAGACCTCTTCCCTCTTTAATGCAGGAGTGTCTCCAGCAATCACAGAACATCTTAGAACAACAACCATGTCTTTCTTTGCTTTTTGTCTCTCATCTTCATATTTTACAGGTTTGTGCCATGGACATAGTACAGAAATATCCCTCTCATTTTTAAGGAAAACTGAGATAATCTGTGCACAGTAGACAGAGCACTGCTAAAGGTTTCCAAAGAGTTTAAAAAGCTTGCACCCAAGATACTGTGGCCACAGCAACCTGTTGTCTGATATAGCCTAAACCAACTGATTATTACAATGTACTTAAATAACCATTAATTAAAAGTGTATAACCTCATTCTGTGTGTAAGCTTTACAAAGCACATGATCCCTGCTTTCCTCTGAAATCTCCTTCTTTCCACTGAGTCTTTTATTTCCCTATCAGCTCTCTAAGTCTTCTTTCTCTGTCTTTTCTCAGCCTCTGATGGCTTTGCTCAGTTCATCCTCTGTCATTTGTGCCTGGATCTGGAAACACTTCTCAGGACGTTTGACTCATCCATCATTTAGATAATCACAAGGAAAAAAAAACCAGTTTTCAACTATGAACATCCATAAAAAGCACAAAGGGGTAAAAAAGACCCCTCACCTTGAACTTCCCTTCCTGCTTTGCTTTTTATTTAATTTGAGAATCTGACTTGACAGTCTTTGCTCTGGCAAAAGTCCCACAGAAGTTATTAAGAGCAAGAGCTTGTCAGGATTAAGAGGAAGGATTTGAAATATCTGTGAGTGATAGCAATATCCCCAGTTCTATTAGGCCAGATAAGTATTCGCAAAGGACATTAACCCTGAAGCCTTGAGCCAGCTGCTGACTGCCCTGCGGGGGAAAGGAGATGAGGTTTCCAAAGGGGAACACTGCTTCACAGCTGCTGTAATAAGGTTTTGCATCCCTCCCCTTGCAGAGCTGAACTCAGACCACTTCCTCTTGAAGTATCCATTTGACCGCCAGACACAGGGTGCTGGGAGAAGTGAATGGGCAGTGAGGATCCTAAATGGAAATTAAGACTTAAAAGTTGTTGCTGGCACAGAGCCTGGGAATGCTGGTGTCCATCAGAGGGGAGGACACAGGGGTGCAGCCCAGCCAGGCAGCTTTGGACAGTTTTGTGGGCTGGGTTTGGAAAGGCCACCTGAACTGCACTGCAACCTGTGGGTGCAGGTGTTTGGGAAGGGAAGGGAGCAGAGGCACCACAGATGACTGTAACCTGGGATAACGTTTCGTATCTTCCAGCAGCTTAACACCCGCTTCTACCGATGGAAACTTCTGCTGCTTCTCTGCTCCCATTTCTCGGGGAGTGAGTGTCACACAGATCAAACACTCCACTGGCCATTCTAAGGGCAAACATGACTTCAAAGGCAAAGAATCATAGAATGGTTTGGGTTGGAAGGGACCTTAAAACTCATCTCATTCCATCCATGCCATGGGCAAGGACACCTTCCATTGTCCCAGGGTGCTCCAAGCCCCATCCATCCCATCCTTGGACACTTCCAGGCATGGGGCAGCCACAGCTTCTCCGGGCAACCTGTATCAGGGCCTTTCCACCCTCACTGCCAAGAATTTCTTCCTAATATCTAATCTAACCCTGTCCTCTGGCAGTTTAAAGCCATCAGGACAAAGGGACAAAGGTGAGTGGATCAGGAAAGGAGACATGAGGACAGGGTCAGTTAAAAAAGCTTTCCTTACACATTTTTATGCTTTCTTGAGCTTGCAGTATTGGATGGATTCAGGGATTACATGGATTCCCAGCTGTACCCAGTGGGGGACAGTTTACACAAGCAACAACCCCTGCCCTGTGCAGGGAATTGAAAAGTTGATCCCACTTTTGCCACCTTCTCTGCTGTAATTCCTGCCCTGACACACATGGCATCCACGTGTGCACATGGTTCTCCATCTCTCTAGTCAGGGGAGATCACATTAATGCCAATGTTAAAACCAAATAAACACAGAAATAAATTTAAGACAAAAATTACATTTCCAAGTCTCTTCCATCCCCACCACCCACCACCATTTATAACTAACTGGGGCTTTGTTATATTCCTTCACCCAGTGACAGATAAATACTAAACTCCACTGGTTAACAATAATCACCCTAATTATGCCAAGATGACATTTACAATACAGGCAATTGCTAATCCATTACCTCACTCTGCTGAATACTAGAACACTCAAATTAAAAGTTATTCACCCACAAAGAACAATGTTTTAGTAGCTGACACAGCTTAGTAAAGGAATTTATTAAGGTAATTTGCAGTTTTCCCATAAATAAAACATTCTAGTGTTCCCCTGTCCTTCCCCCTCCCTTTCCCAAAGTAATCTTTTGTGATAAATCTAGTTTTTTTTTTCTCTCTTGTTGCACCCTTAAAAAAACTAATAATTGAAACTATCAGGCAGACTTACATATTTAAATTTGCTCACCTGAAAGGCAACAGAGCTGCTCATCCATCTCTTCAGGTTCTTTTTGGAGAACGGGGGTGATAGTTCGGTGTTTGTGATGTTGTAGGAGGAGACTGTGATAAAACCTTCACCAGTGTGGGGCTTCAATGAGACCAAATGATGGCTCTGAATGTGTCAGGGAGTTGTGCAGCACGTTGAGGTTGATGGTCTGCTGTGCCAAACCAGGACTCTCTGGCCCTCATCAGGGAGATGCTGAGGAGGAAGAAAAAGGGCCATAAGTCTCCTCAAGCACAGGCTGGAACTCACAGGGGTAAATGCTGCAGCTCTGCCTATGTGCCATCCCAAACCAAAGCCAGACAGGAACCCAAAGGAAGCTGCCTGTGTGCCCCAGCCTGCAGCAAGCTTCATCAGCATGGGGAGAAGGGAGGCACCTGCAACTTTATCCCAGTACCTGGAGGTCTTTTCTTTCAGTGATCTCTTCCTGGCTCCCATCATTAAAACACAAAAGGGGGAAATCTCCTTCAGTTTCATTATAGGAAGGGAGGAAGCCCTGCTGACAAATATGGATGGAGGGAGAAAAGGGTGAAACACACAGAAGAAATTGAAGCTGGGTTTCATCGCACCCTGTGAGCAGCCCCTTGCATTGGTGCTGGCAAAACCCCCGCCAGCAGCACACACAGCTAAAAGATGGAGCAGGAAGGCATTTGGGGTTTTTTTTTACTGTAATCACAGCAGTGCTGCCCAAAGCTATTTGCAGTAACTCAGTGAGCCACAGCCAGCCAAGAATCGCTGCTAGTGCATCCCCACTCTGTGCTGACATGCAGCAGCCAAGCCAGCATCCCCCCGGCACCAGCCAGGGCTCCCAGGTGGCTCTCGGTCCCACCTGGAGCAGCAGCTTGCGGGAGGAGCCGGGTGTTGAAGGCAGGATCTGCCAGCCTCATCCCTGCCTGCATGGGAGGTGACCACAGGCCTTGGAGTGGAGCTGCGATACATCTGTGGCTCCTCACAGATCCTCTTTCTGCCCGGGCTCTCCATCCCAGTGTAAAAAAAGGACATGAGCCGTTTCCCTGGAATGTTAAAGCCTCAGTAGCTGGGCTGGAGCAGCATTCAGGGTGGAGAGCAAAAACGGCACCCGTGCACGTACAGCTGGGCACGGACCCCTGGGCTCTCTCGTGTCTCAGATTTGCTCCATTTGTTCAGGTTGTCATCGTGGCAAACGGGACTCCGCATTGTTGTGCCCATCCCTGCACACCACGGTGTATAGGACCACCCTTCTGACCAGTATTTTGGGCACAAGAGGAGCCCTGCTTAGATGCCATGGCCATCTGCCCCTGGCTGCAGCGGGGGAGGATTCCAGAGAGGAAAAGCCCTGGCACGCTGCTCTTGGACTGGGAGTGCTCGGAGCATTTGAGAGTGGCTCTGGAAGCAGCAGGACAGCTCTGCACCCCTCATGCTCTGCCAACAGCCACTCTGTTCAGCTCCCCTCAGCACGGCCAAGGGCTCCTTGGATCTTCTGTGCCACAGGTCGCAGGATCACAGCTCACCTGAACAAAGGTCAGCAAGCCCTGTGTTCACCACTGCTCCATCTTCTCTCCCAGCTCAGTTAAGAGAGTGTTTTCCTGCTCACCCCTCTGCTGTTATTTGCTCTGTCTCATGCTGCTGTGGAGCTTCCTGCCCTTCCTCCTGCTTAATGCACTGGGCTCCACTCCAGCTCTGAGCTCCCGGCCCTGTGCAGGCACCCGGGGCAGGAATGAGACAACTTCCAGAACTGCTTCTGGGAAAATGCGAGGTTTTTTCAGGGAAAGGCCTCACTGTAAAGGAAATTGAGTGAGGAAAAGGGGTGCCATGAAAGGCAAGGCTTTAAAACGCACACTGAACTTCATGTGGGGGTGCTTCTATTTGGAGATAAAGTGGTGTTAATTTGAATGAACTTTATTCCTTCCCGAGGAAGCTAAGTGCAGCCTGATTAAAGCCACTTGAATTCTGAATCAGAGAGTCTGCCTGGGGAGTTAATGGCCAATAACAGGCAGAAAACAAAGCCGGGTAATGCTTGTCACAGCAGGGTTCAAACTTCAGCACGTAACTTCTTATGACCTGAGAACTAAATTTCATCTCAATATATAAACTGACAACCCCAATTTGTACAGGCATATCAAGACAGTCGTATATACCATTCTACTTGTTCCTGTTCAAGGGCACACAGAGCCCTGAGTACACAAGTGTGGGGCAATCACAGATCAGAGAAGATTAATTTCTACCCTTGAAGGGATGCAGTGACACCATCACCTCAGCCCTGCTGCTCACCCAGCTCCGGACCACATCATATTGCAACTATGAAAGTAAATGCAGAAGTTTGCTGAGCTCCTCATGACAGTTAATGACTACTGTCTCAATTATCACTGTAATTCCCCAAATTTTCCAACTTGTTGCCATTATCTGGTTTTTCATTTTCCCCTCTACCAAATTCCTGCCCAGTTGAATCCAGTAACTCTGATTCATCTTTTTCTCTTCTGATGGAAGCTCAGCCACTACTTCAGTGGCTGTTCAGCTCTGCTTCTTGTCATCCTGCCTGTGCAAGATACCCAGTTTAGGCCTTTGGATCTGAATGCACTCATGGATGCTTCAGCACTGGAACTGAAGGTGCAATTTCACACAAACTGGAGCAGAGGGAGGCAATGAACTGACTGGAGAGAGCTGAAGAGTTTGTCCTAGAATCCAGCACCTATTTATAAGGAAAGAAGAAGACTCCACAAGTTTGGAATACTTACTTATTTTCTCTGACTGCAAATCTGAGTTTTGGTGGTGAGATGCATCCATGACTGTATGTTTGACCCCCACTTACCCTCTGCCATTAGCAATGCAGAAAATTCACTATCTCACCAAACTTGGGAAAACTGTAATTGTGTCTCCAGGTTGGGGGATTGCGAGGAGCAGCAGGGGATTTCTTGCTCTCTGTTCTTAAAGTAATGGAAAGATGGAGCTCCCTTTTTCCTCATCAATCACAATAATTTCATTTTTTCCATTTCTGAGATACATATTTCTTCCATGCCAAGCTCCCACATCCATTGGACAATGCCTCGTCCTTATACTGAGAGTACACAGAAGTGATGGAAAAGAAAGAAGGAATGAAAGAAAGAGGGAGGGAGGGAGAGAGGAAGGGAAGGAGACTAACACTAAAATCAACAGTTTCTCTCATTTTAGATCAGAAAAAGTCTTCCCAACTTTATGAAAGGCATATTGAAAAAAAATCAGTAAATTCATGAACACGCAGTTATTACTTAGGAGACAAATTGCATTTCTTCCAAAATGTTCCAAAATGCATTCATTTTCAGAGTACATTACTTTCATAATACTGTGTGGAACATTAAATGAGAATTTCCCTGACTTGGCTACAGAACACATTTTTATATTTCAGTGTCTGACACAGAGCCCAGGGTAACTAATGAAAATCTTTTCGAAAAGTGACAATCTTGTCTAGCAGCCTTGCCTGTTGAAGAGATTGCAACATAAAACAGATGAGTGCCCTGCTTGACAGCTAATTGTGTCGGGCTTAATTACAACAAGCAGAATTTAATCGGCTGTGCAGTGCAGTTTTTTAGGATGGGGGAACCATCTGGAATCTACCTTGCTCCTGGGCTGATGGAGGGGTGGGTATCGCTGGATTTCAAAGGCAGGGGAGCAACTGTGTGCAGATTTAAATGCAGAAGTGGTTCCTTCCCTTAGTGTATTTCACTTGAGCTGTTTGATGAATTTTAGAGATATTTATGCAAACCTGAGCGTTGTTGCTTCATGAAGACAAGGTTTTGGAAACCTTCCCACTTTCAGTTTGATGAGGCTCATTCCCCTCTGTGGCCCAGTGCTGTGGCCAGAGCTGACACAGAGCTGTCAGGTGTCATGTGTTGAGTCCCTCCTGGTCCCTCACCTTGCAGCTCCTCCTTTTCCCCTCCCTCCATCCTCTGGATGGCTCTGCCAGGTGTGGCCAGTCCAGGTGTGGAACAGAGCTCTGGCACAGCCAGAGGGATGTTCTGCAAACCCTTTCTCAGGGACAGCTTTGTGTCAATGGCCTGTCCTGCTCCGCAGCCTGACACGAGGGTCCTGCACACAGCAGCACCAGGAGCTGGAGAGCTCTGTTTATATTGGCATGGAAGTATTTGAAAGGACCATAAGTCTTACAGTCACAGAATATTCTGAGTTGGAAGGGACCTGCAAGGATCATTGAGTCCAACTCCTGCCCTGCACAGACACTCCAACAGCCCCACCCTGTGCCTGGCAGCGCTGTCCAAGCACTTCTGAAGCTCTAGCAGCCTCGGGGCTGTGCCCATTCCCTGGGGAGGCTGGGCAGTGACCAGCACCCTCTGGGGGAAGAACCTTTCCCCAGCATCCAATCTAAACCCCCTGGCACAGCTCCAGCCGTTCCCTAACATTCCCCTAACATTGCCAGTCCCAGTATTGGGAAGACCTCTTTTACTCACTCATTTTACACTATCTCTTCTACCTGTCCTCCCACACAGTGTCTATCCATGGCTGTTCCCATGCTGAGCAAGGCCTGTCCAAAGGGAGCTTCATCAGGGAACACGCAGGATCCATTATCCTACAGCACATCCTCTCCCAGGCCTGTTTAACCCACTGCCCTCCTCAGCATCACTTGCTAAGTCCATGACTTTGTGCTGCCCATCTGCTTCTCCACTCCAGCTGCTTGTTTTGCCATGAAGTTCCTCCACCTCATGCAGGGTTTTCTCAGTGTAATTGACTTGAGGTATCTGCTTCCTTTTTTCTCTTCCCTGTCCATTTTACCCTGTCTTCTGCAGTTTGATCTTGGAGAGGCTGCTGGGATTTCTCTGCTGGGCTAACATTGCTCCCACAGCTCCCATCTCCTCCAGTGCCGATGGAGTCATGCACAGTCATGGAGTGGTGTCCAAGAGGTGTTTGTGCCTCCTGCCCTGATGCTGCCTTTTTGGCCCTGCAGCATGGTTAGGAAATGGCCCCTCTGCACTGAACATGAAGGAGACTCCAGGGCATCTTGAGTAGCGTGGGAGTTCTGGGTGTTGTGGGACAGTCCAGTTGAGCCCCCTTCATTTTCAGTGCTTAATCCACCCAAAGCAAAGCACACAGACGAACAGTGAGGCGCTAGGACAGGCTCACAGCAATGGAAGCAGTGAAACTTCTCTAAAGGGTGGATGTGTGCCATGGGATGGGGGGACTCACCTGAGCGTGGCCTGGGCAGCCTCGTTCTGGGTGAGGACTGAGCCCAGCAACCCCATTCTGGTGGTCTGAGTGACCAACAACAGCAAAGCCCACAGCTTTGGGTTGGCAGTGTCTCATCTACAGACTCATGGCAGATCCAGGAGGGCTTCAGGCTGGCTTTTACGCCTGCGTTTTTTGAGAGAGTCCTTAGGAAAGTGGAGGGAGCACACACAGTAGCTCCAAGCCCTTGTAATTTTCCCACACCCACCCCAGCATGTCTGCACCCATCTTCCAGAGGCTGCTTTAGGTTTAAATGGAAGGAAACTGAGATCAGAATTTAGCCCAAACTCTACATTCCTTGGCCTTACATGGGATGTGCAGAAACAGAGCAACTGTGCCGTTGTGTGTCCCCCTCCAGTGCTGCTCTGGATCTGCTGCTGTGGTCCCAGCTCTGCCCAGTGCACCCCAGATGGGGAGGGTTTGTATGTGATGACAGCCTTTACAGCCTGTCTGTGAACAGGCAGCACAACCCAGGCCTGCAGGCAGCACCTGCAACACTTGGGCTCATTCCAGATTCTCCCATGACCTTGAGCAAAGCGCCTGATCTTACATTTTTTGCCCCTTAGGTCAAATGACAGGAATGAGACCATATGTAGAAAACAGCTCTGGGATCTCTAGAGAAGCAGTTCCTGCATCCCACACTCATTGCAAAACCTTCATTCTGTTTCGTTTCCACTCTTCTCTGTAATTTTCAAGCCAATAATCATTAGCCATCCCCCAATGAGTTCCCTACCCTGGCAATTAGTATTTTTATGCCCATTTTACAACTGCAAAAACCAAGAGGGAAGGTCAGCCACTGGCAGACTGGAAGTTAGAGGCAGGAGGAGCGTGAGAACAGCCCATTTTCCATACCAGCATCCCTGCTTTGACCACTAGACCTTGCTACACTCAGAAGCCATATCAGGGAAAGCCAGATGACGAGCATTGTCCACAGTGCTAATCTTCAGAGGACCATATTAGTGCAATTTGATGTCAAGACGCCTTATCTATCACCAAGCAAAGAGTAAGATTAAAGGACTGGAGTTACAAGTGCCTTTTTGTTTGCACTAACTGGCTGAGTGTCTGTCTGGAAAACAGAGGCTTTCAATCTAAATTGCTGTCACGTTTGCCATACAGGAGTAGATTGGTCTCAGCACCCTTATTAAAAATACTACTGGCATTCTACAGCAGCTGCTCCAAATGCTGCAGCTTTCAGTAACGAGTTGCAAAGTGGATGTTGAACACCACGTACTGATCACTGCTTTCCTGGTGTAAATCTGAAGCAGCTTTCCCAACTCAGTGGAATAATTCCTGCATTTACACCAGAACCCTGCACTGGGGACCTGCTTGTGTTCCCCATCCTCTCTACACCAACTCAGCTGCACTGGATTTGGATACAGCTGCACGGATTTGCACTGGTTGATGCTGCCTCCAGTTTGTCACACTAAAACCAATATCCCCACTGGTGTAAGAACAGTCAGAATCAGTCCTTTCCCCTGTATTGTATCTTGGTGAGGTGTTACTCATTATCCATTAAATGACTGGGAAGAAAAATGAAGTAAGTTAGAAAAAAGACTAGATTAATCAATAAAGAAAAAAAAAGGGAGAGGGAGAGAGGAAAGAGAGGAAAAAAAGGGAAGAGGTTGGGGCAGGAGAAATGCAAAAAGGAAAGACAAGGAGGAGCACAGGGCAGAGTGTTATCAAAGGTTTTTGTTGTGCGCTAATGATGCTTTAATCCCATAATGACATGGAGGCGCACGAACACGACTAAGGAAGGCAAGTACATCCAGGATCAAACAGGCTCAGCAATTTTTTGTGTTTTCACCTGAAATGCATCCAAACCACACTGTCAAACAGCATTTGCTGCACTTGTCTCTTACTGCTGCTACTCTGCATGGCAGCTGCACTGACACTGCTCCAGCAACAGGGCAAGAGAGGGAAAAGGGACTGCAAACTTCCTTGAGGAAGAGGATAATAACCATAACACAGCTCAGTATTCCCCTGAGACTGCCGGGCTCTGCTGCTGGCACCGACAGCCCCGCAGATGGCAGTGGCAGGTTAAAATCCAGCTCAGCTCAGAGCTGTGCTGTGCTGCAGCCCGAGGATCTCAGCACAGGCAGCTCCTCCAGTACCCACCAAACCAATAACTTTTACCTGGCCCACACTGGTTATCATCCTTCAAGGGAAAGGCTTTTTTTCTTGTTTTTTCTTACTTCCTGGACTGTAGAGGAGCCAAGGCCGTTCTCAGAGTAGTGCTGGTAGAAGCAGGGTGGCGATGGAAGACAGTGACACAGGACTGTGACAAGTGGAAAATTTGAGACATGAAGGCAAAACTGCAGAAGCAGGGAGGAGCAGTGTAGGGTAGAGAAGTGGGCAGATGGAGAAAAAAGCTGCCTTGCAGGGAAAGGGGAACATATTGGCATAGGTTTTTCAGACAAGCTGTGGCTGCTCCATCTCTGGAAGCGTCCAAGGCCAGGCTGGACAGGGCTTGTAGCACCCTGGCTTAGTGGAAGGTGTCTCTGCCCATGGCAGGGGGTGGGACTGCTCTAAGATCCCACCAAGCCAAACTATTCTGTGATTCTACACCTTTTCCATGGCATTCCTGCAAGCTCTGGAACCCCAGGTTCTCTGTCCCCAGGAGCAGTGTGCATGAGAGGCACCTGCTCATTACCATGCATTTATTTGCATGGTGCCATGAAAGCACAGGGGACTTCATAAGAGCAAGAAAATTGAGTCCTTACCTTTAAGCACTTTGCAACTCAGCAAGGAGAGAGAAGATTAATATGAGCTGGTGCTTTGGAGGGCAGAAGGGAGACAAAGTGCAGGATGGGGACTTATATCATCAAGGCATGAAACTAGGAGGTGAGCATGGGGAACTTAGTGGGGCAGGAACTACATATTCTGGTGTTAAGCAGCTGGATGTTGCATTGCAGTATCCTTTCCACCTGCTCTTCACTCAAATTTCAAAAAAGAATATTCCTGAGTCTAACTCCTGCAAGTTCAGGGGGAGGGGCAGAAATTGACATTCTTTTATTTTAATGAATTATTAGCTCACCAAGACACTGAAGAGTGGTTTATCTTCTCCAGAGCTCTCAGTTCACAGCAAAAGCAAAGGGATTCTGTGGCACTATGGAGTTCCTTGCCCTGTAGCCTCCAGGATAAGTGATGACACCAGGTAACTCAAGAGCTGAGTGCAGGTCCTTGCCCTAAGTTCAGACTTTGCAGTGTGGGTGTGTATGGATAGGTATACATATATATACCTATATACAGATATAGCTCATGGCGAGCTGCAGGTCTCCCCTAGCTGCTTGTGCCAGACTCCAGAATCCAGAATAGAAAACTTCTCCAGTTTGTTCTGAAGCTGCCACCAAGGAGACAACACCCAGAAATGCTCCAACTTCACCTGCAGCCAAGGGCACATTTCACTGCTAGCTGTCTGCAAGAGCAACACAGAGATACAGAGCCCAATCCCTTCCTTATCCTCCTGTGCCTTGTGTCTGTGGTCAGTTTTCCCACGCTGGGTGTTACGATTTCTTCTGTGGCTGCTTGGACAAGAATAACCCATTGTCTTCCTCAAAAAGACAGCTAGCCAGGAGATGTAAACTCTTGTCTGACTTGAATCAGGGAGATGCCTCGATGTCTTTGTGGGCTCCCTGTTGGGGGGAAGTGGCTTCCAAGTGGGCATGTCTGGATTTCTCCTGTTCCCATCTACAGTATCAGGACATGAGCTGTTGTCCAGCAGCTCAGCCATTTCCTCATGGAGCAGCTCTGATCTTTGGGTGTGTTCTGCATACACAATATCCTGGGTTTAAAAGATTGATGATATAAAGCAGGAGTTGATTCCAGGTTGATTCCAGTTGATTCCAGGCTGCCCGAGCTGGGAAGGGAGCAAGCAAATATTAACATTAATCCATCACCCATTGCTTTATTGTCAAAGTTGAGCAAAATTACTCCAGTGAGTCAGCTGCTACAGGAGAGCCAAGCAAGTGCTGGGAAATCCTGAGCACTGGTTGTAGCTTCAGCACTCCCTTTGCTCCCAGCCTTGAAGCAGCAGGTCAAGATGGCACCTCTGAAAGGTCTTTTAACTCCCTTGGTCTTCCCCCTCACACTTTTTTGTCATGTACAGAGAGAACTCTAATCCTCTCTCTCTTGCCAATGAATGATGGATCCATCATCTTCATGTTTCCAGGGTAACAAAAAGAAGTCTCCCTCCTGCCCAGAGGCAGAACAAACCCATTCTGCTGGAAAATTCAAAGTGAGGATTAAAATTTGTAGAACAGCACACAACCTGGTGCAGCATCTCCCATTCCTGTCAAGTTGTCCAAACCACTGTGGATAAGTGGCAGTGCTCACGGCACCTGCATGGGATCATCCAGAGGATCCCTTGTGGTATGGAGGGACAGTGCTCACCTGCATGGACAGAGAGTTTTGTTTGTGGAGTCTTATAGCCACCAATGAGTCTCATGGCTCCCTCAAAATCAGTCCTTGTTTCTTTGACTGGATGCAGACATGGCCTAGAGAATGGCTTTATTTTTCACAATGATTCTGGATCTTCCAGTTGACCTGCTTGATCCTGTCCTGTCTAATCCAGCAGCATTAAGGGCGGCAAGGAAGAATTGTCAAAACAACTTATGCCCAAGTAGGAGTTCAAGTGGTGTTTAAGCAGGAGTTGGTCTGGGTCGATTGGTTCCCCGAGAACCCTGAGCAACAAAGGTAATGATGTTCCAAGGCACCAACTGAAGAGATGATGGTCTGGAGCAAACAACTTCACAAGACTTAAAGGGTAACAATTTATACATTTAATATTTCAGACCATCAAACATATTTCCTCCCAAATGAAACCTCTGGGTATTAAGTACCTGAGTTCCTCTCTGGAACTCATTCTAAGGCACCCCAGTCTTTAGACACCTAAATTTCTCTGGTGCCTTTGTTCTGCCTCTCACCAAACCATGCTCCCTGCCCACGAAGGGTTTACATCCCAGTAATAAGACAAGAGCCAATAGTTTGATGCCAACAGATGGAAGCAATAAGCAAGAACAGGGACTGTAACAGAAATAATAAACAACCACACATAGAACATTTTCTCCTACACTAGCCAAGGAAAGTCCATTAATTCTCATCTGGAAATCCCTGTAACATTTGCAGCCATGGCTGTTCATGCTGCTGCCCTGCAGCACACATTTGCCTTGGTAATGTGAGCCATCACCCAGTAAATTCTGCACTTTTGTCCTACCAGCTCCTTCCCCAATACCCAGGGAAGAATATGCTGCCTGGTAAGAGCTAGGCAAATGAAAGGAAGAAGGGTTTGCACCTTGGTAAACAAGCGGTATAAAACCCATAGCCAAACCTGCTTTGCCCCAAGAAAAGGGAGAGGGGCAGCAGGTGAAATACTGCTGAGGAGCATCTCCAGACAGTAAGGACCAAATGACACAATACCTCTTACCACACCAGCCCTAGCCCCTGCATGTGGCCAGCCCCACTGGGCACAGCAGCCACAGATTGTGGCCTGTGTGCTCTGAGGACTTGGCAGACACATTGGCCTGACTGGTGAGTCAGGGCCAGCAGTGAGAATTCACCTTTCTGACAGTCAGCTGAACATTTTGGAGGACCTGGGTTGAATTTTCAGGCTTGCGATGTATTGCCAAGAGCTGTCACTTCTACTTGGATCAGTCATCTTGAGCAGTGTGTTAGCAGGTGGTGACACAACCCTGCCTGGGATCAGTGAGCAGAGATGGGGAAAGGAGCTGGAAACACATGTGACCTTCTGCCAGTGCCTCTCCTGCTGCTGTTTGTCACAGCAGAGCATTACTGAAGTCACCCTCCACTGCCTTGTTTTAAAGCTGCTGGCAGGCAGAGGTAAGTTGGGATGGAGTCACATCCACCACCCTGCTCTGGGGCCAGCATGTCTCCTCCCTTCCTGGGGTCCAGCAGCCTGGGAATGTTGTGCCAGGGCTGTGACCTTGCCCATTTTCCCAGTGCTTTCTGAGGTCTATGGTCAAATGTCTTCGATATTGCTGCAAAATGTGTTTGTGGGGTGTCTGTGCTCTTCAAGAGCAGGTGGCTTTCCCAAGGGTGTGTGGTGACATGTGACAGCAGAGGCAGAACCTGGGCATCCTGTCTTCTGCTCCACTCTGCTGACCAGCAGTTTATCCCTTACCAGCCCAGGAAGAGAGTCCTTACTCCCCCTTTCCACCCTTGAGATCCCTCTCAGCTCTTTCAGCTGTGTTTGCATTGACCCAACCCTGCACTTAATTGCAGTGACATCAAAGGACTGAACAGCACAACTCAGAGGAGCAGGGAGAAAAGCAAAATGCCAAAAAAACAGAGGAGAAAACATGGAGTTGATTTTTCATCATCCTGACACAACTGGACTGAAAGCCCTGTGACACCTGCAGGCAGCCCAGTCTTGCCTGCACCATCTCCCTCCCAATGGAGAGAAAAACCACTGACCCTGTGAGGTGCCTCTGGAATTAGAGTGGGCAGCAATAAATAGAGGCTGCACTTTGAGGGAACTGCTTGTCTGCGATACTTTTACACTTTTGCCTGCAATGCCATCCTTAGTGTGCTTGAAAGAGCTTTGTCATATACAACAGATAACCATGCAAACATCAGGGGATCTGTTCCAGATTTACACCATGGCAGGAAGAGAATTGTTGCCCAAATCACTTGCATGGGGGTTTTCTTTTTTTTTCCTTCTTCCCCCTCCCACCTCTCCACCCCAGCAATTAATTAACCTTGGTGGTTTACAGCAAATTGCTTTCCAGCAAAATCTCACTGTGATAGCAGTGCTAATTGCCATGCCAGGTATTTCCTAGCCCCATTCATTCCCCAGCACCATCAGCTATTGTTATAAATTAATAAAGCTTGCACACATCCCATATTTAAGAATGAAAGCACAGAGAGAGAGTGTGATGGAGCATTAAAGAGACAGGGCATCTGAAGGCTCCTGACAGGACCCCAAGATTCTGATCTCCTTCCCTGCTTTCCAAAAACAACAAGAAAATATGGGACTGGAGGTATTTCTAAATACAGTTCCCTAAAAACTCATCCATCTGCCTAAAAACACATCCATTCAGAATTACAGTGTATTTTTAGACTGTAAAAGAGAGCAGATATAAATATGTCTTCATTCCTGCTGCAATCCCATTGGCTTAATCAATTACATCACTGATAGGTTTGATCCATGACATCCAAACAGAGATTCTATTACAGAGTGAGCATGCAGAGCAAATACATATGTGTGTGCCTGGGGGATATATCTGTTTTTATATATTTGTACATAATATATATATATATATATTTATATACAGGCATGGACACACGTACCCTTCCCTTTTCTATTAAAAAAAAACCACAAAAAAACCACTGCTTGAATCATTTTCACAAAAGAGACAAACCCCATATTTTGCTGGCAAAATGATTACGGGTGTCAGGTCTGATGGACGCAGTGTCTTCCATGAATTATTCATAGAGGCTAATTATAAGCTGGCAGATTTCTGGCACAAATGTGCTGGAGATCCCAGTTATCTGTGGCTGATCTGCTCCTCCCAAGTTCCTGAGGTACCAGAGGAGAACAACAAATGAGTCCAAAATGACCCACTCCATATGAGATGAGTTAGCTGGGGACTCAGCCCTGCTCCTCAGAAGCTCTGCAAGGTCCAGCATGACCCCAGCAGTGACCCCCGAAGCACAAAGGTTGTGTGCTTCAAACTGCCCTCTCGAAGGATTTGCTGAGAGTGGTTGCTATGTGAAACAGCTACGCTGCTGCTCCAGGAATCTACTGCCATATATCCAGCAGTGAGACACAGATGATGTCCAAGGAAAGGCAGAAAATAGGTGATAACGGTTCAAAGGCAGAGCCTCTTCTAATCAGCACTACTTCCTTCATCTCTTGTGCCTTTCCCCCTTATGATTTCTAATGGAAGAAATAATGTGTCTCCTCCCCCCTCCTCAGCCAATGCCAACACAGCCCCAGCAGCTGGTGGTGAGGAGTCTCTAAAGGAGAGCAGTGAAAAGTGGATTTTTCAGGCCAGCACTGGATGAGCTCGGAGGGTTTGAGAGGCCCTGACCCAGCCCTGGCTAATCCTCTCTGTTTGTGAGGTCTCTGAGGCACATTCCAAGCCTGTGCCAGAGCCCACACAAACTATCTCAGCTGTGCCAACCCCGCCTCACCCTGAGATGTGAGGCTGAAGAAGAAGGGGTTGCAGGGATGGGTGATGCAGGGAGCAGTCAGCCCGGCCTGAGAAGCAGAGGCGCTGCAGCAGCCTGGACTGGGCGCTGTGGCCGGGCTGGCCATGGGACACATGGGGCACATGGGACACATGGGACACACAGCCCAACTTCTGGCACTGTCTCAGGTGTCCCTCCCTCCCTCCAGCTGCTCCTCAGCACTTTCCTGGAAGCCCGCTGTGGGTCTGTAGCTCTGGTTTAAAGCTCCTTGCTTTCTTCGAGCCTTTGGCCACTTTCCAGGACTTTTATTCACCCATGAGTCACTGTCTGGAGAACAAAGATTCAGAGGCACAACCAAAGGTCAAAGGAAGTTCCCTGTTCAAAGTCGTCTCCTCAGCAGGTGCTAAATACAGCATCAAACTCCACTGGAAGCATGATGCTCTCCAAAGCTCTGTTTCCATGGCTGGAGCTCACCTCTGAGCAAACCAGAGGACAAAACTCCCAGGCTTTGACTGGAAACTTAAGAAAAAAGTACCAGGTTCTGCCCCACACCAGGAAATCTGGCATAAGGACAGCAGATAGCAAAGATCAGAAAATCCATGACCACAAATTCCTTGTCTGAGAGAAAGAGACAAGGCAAATTTCTTGAGGCTTCTCCAACCCATTAATCTCCTGCCCAGCAATATAAGGCTTAATTCTGTTAGCACTGGACACCTTAAGGGGAAAATTCAGGGCTTATTGGTTCAAGCAGTCCACCTAATTTCCAAACCCAGTGGATATTTCATTACTGCCCAATGGGGCCAGTTACTAATTGTGTCTTTAGGGCACACCTAAAGAACACAAACCCCATGTATGAGCCCTTCCTTGCCCTGGCTCCCTGGCAGCTCCAGTTCCCACTGGAATCAATACTCCTCTAGGGGACTGGCAGTAGCTGAAACACAGATGTGATCCCTCACTGGCTGTGGGCTCACACACAGATATTCTGGCTGTGTGTGCAGCCACCAGCCCTGTGCACCAAGAGCAGATCCCCAAATCCCGAGTGGGCTGGGAGCACCTGAGGCAGAGTAAATAATCTCACCACACATCTGTCCATGTCCTCACTCCCTTCAAAATAAAAGGGCAGGTTGTGAGCAAGAGAATGAATGTCCCTAATAAGGCCAGGGCTTATTCATATTCTTCCATGCAAAAAGGTAACAGGAATTGTGCAGCAATAACAGATCATCAGCTGTTGGGAGCCTGCAAACTTTGTCTCTTCTCTCAATGCATGCTAAAAAAATTACCCCTTGACATACTGTAGATATAAACTCTTTCCCTGCAAGGAAGGGAAGTTTCTTCTTCCATGCATTCCAAGCTCAGTGACATTCATCACAGTGCCCTGGAGCACAGGGCCTCTATGTGCATCTGTCTCCTTGGTGTGAACTTAAAGATCAGGAATCCTTCATTTACAAAAATAGTGAGGACACTTTTTTTCCTTCTTTCCCGAGTCTCTTCCTAAACCTAAAGAAAGAAGGAGCTTCCCAGATGCTGAGGAAGCAGCAGGCCTGCCCAGGTACAGTGAGCACATCAGGATAATTGGGATGCAGAGAAGACAGACCTGGCTGATGATGTGCATAAGTCTCCCTTGTCTGTGTTCTGCCTTCCCCACCCTATGCTTCCTCTGCAGCTTTAATGTTTTGTTTCAACCTTTGGATTGTATTTAAATATTAATGCTAAGGTTTTATTATAATTTTATATTCCATAGTTAATATTTTAATACAATAAAAGCCCAAATGAAATCTTTCAACATTGTTGTGTGAAATGATTATGCACAATTGAAACAAAACAATCCACTAGGGCCAGGAAGATGTTTTCTTGAAATTTTCTTTTCCTGAGTGTTAACCAAATGTCACTCTTTTGTTCTGATGGAAGGATAGCCTCCCTGCTTTCAAAACATTAGGGATTCAATTGAATGGTGTATTCAAGTGCCTCAAATGGAAACAAACACCCCTAACGTGGCTCAAGATTTACCTTGCTATGAGATATGAAGTAGCTCTGAGGCCTGAGAAGAAAGGGCATGGCCCAGAAAGGGACTGAGTGACAAGCTGAGACATGAGGATGCCCAGCCCTGCAGCTTCCTGCCCATCACTATCCCGCGCTGCTGAGTTTGCTTTCTGCCCCCTAAAGGGCTTCAGTCACACAGTGAGGAGCACCTTGCTCTCCTACAACAGGGAAGGTGAGCAGGTGAGCCCCTGGGAAAACTGAACCTCAGCTGCTCTGTGCTGAGACCCCTCTGGTGTCAAAACTTTGGGTGCCACATCCCTGTGATACCCGTCCATCCCCACCCCCCATTTTATGGCACAAGACAATTGTTAACACTTCCAAACAATTTTTCAATTTAAGGAAGATTAAGAGCAAAATTCTAGTGGGACTAACTGTGTGTAATCTTCTTTCCATTCCTCCTCCTGCATTATGAAGAAGAGTTCTCTGCAATGGTGTATTTCACACTCCAATGCTGATATTTCAATTTCCTGCTTAAGTTACAATAAAAACTGCCCACCCTGCTGATGCTCCCTTGAAAAATAACTTATGTTGATTGACATTCTGTAATTCTCCTTGGATCCAGCTAATGATTAAGAGATGCCAGGAAATTTAAAAGCATGTCCTACCTGCAGACTCCTCTAAGCTCCTTTGAAGGCTTTGAAAAGCTTCCAATTTCAAGCACAAAACACAGCTACTGGTCTTTAAGAACCTTCCTTGTCTTCCCTATCTTCCTCCCCTATTTTTTTCCCACCCCACAGGAAGACAGAGTTAAATTCTCAATATCAGTGAAAGCAAAGGGAATTGAATTCATGGCAACAGGGCAATGCTGGGAGGACACTCACCTTCCCAAAGCTCAGAGCAGGGCAGCTGGTTGCAGGACACCCTTTCTGCATTCCCAAAGAGGTCTTTAGGACAGCCAACAGTTTGATGAAGCTGAAAAACCCATGACTGGGGTTTGTATTGATTATGGAGTCCAGTGGGACCGGTTTCAAGGCCCTGATGGGCAACTGCAACTTTGTGTATTGGACAGCAGAATGACACAAGCCAGGGCTTGGCAGAAGGGAGCAGAAGCACCTCCGGTGTCAGCATTTCAAAGATGTGCCCTGGAGTCATCCCCGTTCCCCTAGTTCTGCCAGACAACCTCAGCTGCTGGGGGAAACTGCTGCAGAGGAAATGCTACAGAATCAGGCATCTGGCTATGAAATCAGGCTACAATCAGGCTGAACCTTGCTCCAAAACTCCTGCATAGACACTCTGAAGCCAACTTTGCTGGGATCCTCATGTTGATCAGATCTGAGAGAACATGACCTTCTTTCCCTCCTCACCTGCAGACACACCTTCCTTGTCTGTCCCTACACACCTTTGCCCCTGCAATGAAGGAATCATTTCTACTGTGTCCTTTTGCCAAGATAGTGAAGGTTTTCCTTGTATTTGGCAAAGCAACTTTCTTCCTATCTTCTGTGGTCAGGAAGTGTTTCTCCACAAGGATTTGTCTATATGGCAAGGATTTACTATTCCAATCAAAATACAGCTCTACAGGCCACTAATCCCGCATATCTACAGCAGAATAATCCATCCAGCACTACCACATGAGGGAATTTCCCTGGGTGGGCAAAGTCTCGTAGGCCCTTTGCAGACTGTTAAGTGAAGAGGAAAAGGGAATTGATCACTGAGCTCCTCAAATTTCAGCAGATTCCCTCAGGAGCTGCTACAGGGTTGCTGAAGCTCTGAGAGTTTAAAAGCAACCCCAAGAAAGGGAAGACTGAGCATCATTTCAAAATGCTGAAGAATCTTCTCATCAAAATAGTGTCAGAGCCTGTCACGAAGGAGGGAAAACAAACGCGCGGAACATGATGCTTCTGCATGAAATGTAAAATGTTGTTTAGTTAAAACAAAGCTCTTTCAAAGCACTCAATGGGGAAGCATAGGGAGGGAAGAGTAAAGGCAAAAAGCACTTCATTTTGAAAATTTAGAAGATATTTAAACAGAGAAACCTGTTGAGTCATGCAGAGCCTTGCCTGTGCTTCCAGCACGCGCTGCTTGACACAGTGAGTGGCAATTACTGTCTCTCAGGGAGATGGGAGCCCCTTCCCCTTGAGCTCATCGGGCACTGCCCACTTCAGAACACCCCTTCCTCTGCTCTGGTCACCATGGGATGGTGGGAGTGGAGGGAAGAAACTTCTTTTAAATAATCAGAAGAAGAAGAAAGCAAGAGGAGGCACTGCTAATTGGAACCTTGAAGAACAGTTGCCAAGAGGTGTTGGATCCCTGCAAATTTAGTTCCTGCACAAAGATATTTCACTCCTTCCCTGGGCCTCGTTTCCCATGACAGGAAAAAAAAAAATGCCATTTTCAGGGGTGCACTGACATTGCTGCAGAAGCCCAAGGTTTGGAGCATGGACTTCATAGGCCAATGTCCTGTGGTGCCCTCAACACAACACTGCTCTGGCTTCCTGCTTCCTGCTCTCCAGAAATCTTTTGGTAGAACTGTCTCTGAAGACCAAGAGGATTCCACAGAAGAGATGCAGGCAATGGGACTGCAGTCAGTACAAAGGGTGTCGCCAATTTTGAGGTTCCATCAACTCCTCCATTTTGCTGCTGTGAAAAAGAACAGAAGTCTTGCATGTTGCCCTACCAATAAAGTCAAATCAATTCAACCTTCCTGTTCCCTGCCATAGATCCTTTTAACATGTACTAGTTAATAATAACAACTCCAAAGGATACCACTCAGACAACAATGACAGAAATCACAGCAAAGAAAAAAAATCCATTCAGAATTGTGAGATCAGCATACTGAGGAAAGAGACTTGCATGGACATGTCTTTAATCTTTCCTGCTTCCAGCCCTTAATAGCAGAACCTGATTCAAAGACTTGGTGATTGATTTCCAGCCCAGACGCAAAGTGACAGGCTCATTTTCAAGTATTGCACAGCTATAATTCCGTGTTTTATTTGTTATTATTGTAACCTGCTGATGGAGTGGGGCTGTATTCAAGGTAGTGGGTAACAACTCTGGCTCGAGGCATTATTTAGAGTTGGGTGTTTAAAGCCAGAACCTCATGCTTCTCGATATTTATGAAGAAGATGTGCCTGTAGCCCCAGTGCTCATATCTTATTTGTTTGTTGTTCAAACAAAGGATCAAGAAATTGGATGCAGTTTCTGGCAAGTGATATCATCTCAACAGTTAAGGGAAGGCCACTGGTCTTTACACACTTCTCCAGCACAGCAATGAAGAGAGCTGCCTCAAATTCAAGGTGAATGGGTCACCTTGGAAAGTGTTGTCTCTGTAAACAGGGAAAGGCTCTGCTCCATTAACCCACAGGACACAACAGCCTCTCACCTAGGGCTGAGCAGCACCCCCACGTTTGTGGGGCCCAGCCCTGCTGCCTACCACTGAAATCTCTCTTCTGATTTGCCAGAGTTTTCCCCACTTCTTACCTTAATTTCTCCCTCTTCTAATTAAAGCTCAAATTAAGAAACCTTGCCTTGGAGAACAGCACATGCCATTTTTCTCACTCAGAATAAGGTTCTTGGAAGAAAAGCTTTCCAGCCAGATTCAGGGAGAGCATTCATCCCACTGGAGACCAGCATGGAAAATCCTGCTGGGATTGTAAGGGCTTTTGTGGGATTAGGGCATGTTTTTGGAGTCAGAGCAAAGGGTCATGCTGGATGCCCCCTTTTCTAGGCCAGAAAATGTCTTAGCCCTGATCTGGCAGCTTGGATTCTGCCCCTGGCTTAAACTTCAGCTAACTCCCCTTGCCTTGCAGCATGGCTGCACAAAGGAGATGGTGCACAACTTGCTGCACTCTATGAACTTACCTGTGAGCTCCTAAATAACTCTGGCAGCTTGGAAAAGCTCATTCAGCCTGAGAAACTGAGCCTGCTGCAGCAGCAGAAGCCAAGGAAGGGACTTTTTGCTCAAGCTCTGAAGTTTAACCTCTGCTGTGCTTTTGTGCTTCAGCAACAAGTGGCATTTGTGCTCACAACAGAAAACTGTAAGCAGTGATTTCTGGATGCTGCCTAGATACCCCTGAGATAGGCACAAGCCTGGATTTCTTCACAGATGAAGAGTTTGTGCTGAGAGGTTGAATGTCTCTGTGAAGTCTTTGGTATTACTATTCCAGTTTCTTCTAATTGTGCAGAAGACCAAACACTGCCTACTCTGAAACGGCTGCAAGCTCTGTAGGGCTCTGCAGACAACAAACAGATACCAGCCCAGTGCATTAAGTGAAGGGAATTTGAAGGTGATCTCATTTTACCTGTTTCTTAAAACCCTCTAATTTTCTAGGTTTTTTCACTACATCCTAGTCAGCAAGGCACTTTTGTTCAAGAGACAGTATCTGTATCACTTTGTGGTACCATTAGTGGGATTAGGTCAAAGCTTGAACTTGATGATCTTGGAGATCTTTTCCAACCCTAACGACTCTGTGATTCTGAGTGTCTGGCATGCCAGCAGTCCACATGGAATGTGATACAAAGACCCTACACCCTGCCTCTGTGCCAGCTGGTGACTTGTTGGACCTGCAGAGCATGGGACCACAGCACGGTCGTGTGCCAGGCATCCTGCTGTGACCCAGGGCACCCTCAGTGGGCAACAGGCAACCACTCTGCGCCTGCCACTTTGCCAACCCAAGAATGAGAGGGGACAGATTAAATATAAATCCCACCCTAGCTGCTACCAGTTCTATTTTGCCAGGGTGTTACTCATAAAAACAATCTCTGGTGCCAGCCCTGGTTCCCAGCCAGGGCTGCAAATTAATGAAATTGCCTTTTATACTGAGCATGCGAACCAGCCTCCTCTGCCTGCAGGAGTGGGCCATACTCCTCACTGTCAGCCTTCTGGGGGTGGTGGCAGTCAGGTCCTTATGGACTTGTCAGCAAATGGGACACTGAAATGAGGGCACAGCTAAAACTGCTGGAGAAGCTGTGAAACTTTCCCAAAGAGGAGACTGCAACAGGGAGAATGGTGAGGAAGCCAGCATCTCCCTGGATGTCCTGCAGCCATTCAGCTGGCTTGGAAGGGTAGAAGGACAGGGGAGAAACTGGGAATTAGCTGAAGGCTTGGAAGAGGAGTTCTTAGGAATAAGCTGTCCTTGGAGAATGCTGCCACTGATCAAAGGGATTCAGTTCTGGTTTCTTCTCAGAGGGTTTTCTCCAGCTCTCAGCCTCATTCCTGCTCAGCAGCACCACATGGTGCAGGCAGAGACATCTCACATTAACACAAGTGTTGAGCAGATACAGGGTGGAGCTGTACTACCCCGTGATACCCTTTCCTACTAGCATGGACAGGGAAGCAGAGTGTTCTCCAGGAGGCACATGGAAGCAGATTTAACAAACCCAGCAGTTCACAGAACTCACTGCTGTATTCAGTAGTCTCCTTCCCAGAGAGCAGTAGACAGATTTAACAAGGAGAGAGGAGAGGGTGACTGGGCCAGCCGGGGCTGTGTCACTGCTGTGCAGTTACTCCCACGGTAGAACAGTGGCTGCACAGCTGCCTGCTGCAGCTGGCCCTGCTTCAGAGCCCGCCTGCCACCTTCCCAGCCTGCTCAACACCCCTGCATGTTCCACCCATATCCCTGACCCCTCACAGCTATCCCAGCATGAAGAAAATGCAGGCATCTACAAAAAGCAGAGATCTTCCTGGAGCAGAGAGGAAAATCTCCCCATGGCACACTCATGAGATCTCAGGCAACTCAACACTGTTGCAGGTTGCTATCCACAAGTCAGCTGCTTAAAAAAAAAATTCTAAGGCTAATTTCTTGTCCTGTAGTGGATTAAAACTGCAACTTGCCAATGCTTCAGTTTCCCACTTCAGAGAAAAGAGATGACGTCCATGAGTGCTGGGAGGACAGACTTGTTAAATCCAAAATGTATTCATCTGCCTCAGTGGAGGGACTGACAGAGGAGCAGAACAGCAGAAGGGAAGCAGGAACTGATGCTGTTGTGCCTTGGGTGTAGCTAATCATTAGTCAGGCACTGCATCCTACCCCAGCCCGACCATCTCAAGTACTTAAGCTCAGTGTTTCTTCCAGACAGCTCCCTTCCCTTCCCCTGTAGCCTCTTTTCTCCACCGAACGTGGCCCTCTTGTGTTCACAAGCAAAATACAGAGAAATCAGTAACAACTGCTCATGAATATGAGAGGATTATCAGAAAAGTGGCTTTTCCACACCTTAAACTCTGTTTAGATGGCTCAGGGAGCCATGAGCAGCATCCTACAGGTTTCTGCCCAAATCCCACATGAGCAAGCTGAACATCAGCTTGAGCATCACAAAGGTTTCTACCTTCCCTCTCACTCCCACCTCCCTCCGGTTTGGAAACAAAGATTCCTTAGAGGTTTGCAGGTCTAAATATGCAGTGCTTGGAAGAAATAAACCCCAAGTGCTGTTATGTGAAGAGTGGAGAGAAAGACCAGCAGGAAAGAATGCAGATCAGCAAGGGTGGGTGTGTACACAGGGATGTGTGGTCACACACACAGGGAGGCTGCAGCACAGCTCAGACGCTCTGAAATGAAACGAGCAGTCGTTTATATCAGGGTTTCCATAGAGACCAAGTTTTGAAAGACTTAAGGTGGAATGATTATGTATGTTCTGAAGGGCCTGAGATAAAAATAACCTTGCTAAGTGTTGCATGGACTAATCAGATGATGATCCTTGACTTGGAGCTCTCCTTGGTGGCGCTGGGCCCCTGGGCTTGCCCACACGTTCCCTGCCAGTGTGCAATGGAGAACGCAGCACCTCAAACAGCAGCAGTGATCCCTGTTGCATTTCCCTGGAAGGCTGTTATGCTTTTCAAAGGCTTGTCTCTCGCTACCACTCTGCCAACTCAAGCAGAAACAATGCGTGCTCCAGCCCTTCTGCTGCCAGACCTGCTGTCACCCACACCCAGGCAAAACCCCTGGGGTCACACACTGGGCTTTGTCTATGGGTTTGCAAAAGAAAGAAAGAAGCAGAAAGGTAAGGGGGAGCCCAGCAATGAGTACTGATGGATTTCCACCTGCCATGGCAAGGAAAGTCTGCCCCAGAAGTAACAAATTCACTGAAGCCAGCCAAAATCCCATCTTCAGTGGCAGCCCACCAGCCTCAGACTGGGGCATCAGACCTCCTGGGATTTACAGGAACTCCAGGGAGCCCCAGGGAATGTCACATCCAGGGCAGGGGGAGGGATGGTGGGGATAGAGGTAGTTTGCTCCTTATGAAATGCCCTGACATTGCTGTGTCTGCCACTGCTTCCACACCCAGGTACAAACAGGAAAACAAAACACAAAAGGGAAGACCCTCAGCCAAAGAAATGGGAGGTTCTCTGACAGCATCTCTCACCCAATGTTTTGATGGAACAATTACTCAGTCTTGGCCAAACCTTTAATCCCTCAGAGACTGCCTGGGGTTTTTTCCCCACTTACTGAAAAAAATACATTTTGGGTTGCAGGTCAGCAAGAACTGCTCATGCACTTAGGTCAAAATGGAAGTGTGGAACAGTTCCTTTTTTGAAGCAACCAGAACAAAATCTTCTCAATACTTTGCTTTGAAAAAAGGGCATTTTGTTTGGAACTGCAATAACAGGGTAAATGCATCCAAGAAAGCAACAGAATCCTTTGTTTTGATGGGGAACAAACACAATTCTTTGAGGCCAATTACTTCTACTTGGCCAAGGGATAATGGAAAAAACTTTGATTCAGGTGGCTTCTGCCCATACCCATCACTCCTCCAGTTAAAGCCATGAAACAAATTAGAGATTTCTC
This sequence comes from Pseudopodoces humilis, assembly GCF_049639895.1. Classification (NCBI taxonomy): domain Eukaryota; kingdom Metazoa; phylum Chordata; class Aves; order Passeriformes; family Paridae; genus Pseudopodoces; species Pseudopodoces humilis. The sequence continues at coordinate 208,835 of NC_142227.1, forward strand.
ACTCAGCTGCAGTCCTTAGCCAGAAGAGCAATTTCCATGCTGCCCTCAGCCCAGCTGTCTCACAGTCTGGCTATCTAACAAGCCACACTGACTCTCAGTATATTTTTCCTAAAGCAAATTCCTAATGATGGTTATGAAAACCTCCTTATGGTTTCCCAGCTGATGCAAAAGTAACATACTAAGAGGCCTTGATTCACATGTGAACATTTCCAAAAACAGCCTCTGATTCTTGGGGCTGTGTGTGGGTCATAGAATCATGAAATGTCCTGAGCTGGAAGGGACCCACAAGATCATCGAGTCCAGCCCCTGGCCCTGCCCAGACCCCCCAACAACCCCACCCTGAGCATCCCTGAGAGCGCTGTCCAAACGCTCCTGGAGCTCTGGCAGCCTTGGGGCCGGGCCCATTCCCTGGGGAGCCTGGGCAGTGCCAGCACCCTCAGGGGGAAGAACCTTGCCCTGAGATCCATCCCAAGCCCTGGCACAGCTCCAGCCCTTCCTGGGCTCCTGTCCCTGTCCCAGAGCAGAGCTCAGCCCCTGCCCCTCCGCCTCCCCTCGGGAGGAGCTGCAGCCCCCGAGGAGCCTCCCCTCAGTCTCCTCTGCTCCAGCTGAACGAGCCAAGTGCCCTCAGCTGCTCCTCAGTCCCTTCCCCAGCTCCGTGTCCCTCCTTTGGATGCTCTCCAACAGCTTTGGATCCTTCTGATCTTGTGGTACCCCAAGTGCCCCCAGCAGTGGGTGTTCTTCAGGACTAAGAATGAAACACCTTCACCACCAAATCCTGCTTCACCTGACCAAGCTTCAACACACTCACCTGGCAAGTGTTGACAATTTTTGCATCACCAACTCTGCCTTGTTTGCTTTCTGATGGTTCTCACCCAAGGACTGAGAGAGGGAAAATAAAATCTCTTTTGTCTTCAGCTTCTGAAACTTGGCAGAAAGTGGCAAGTGATAGTAGAACTGAAGGGATCCAGCTCTGCAGTAGTTTAGAAAAAGGGTAACAAAGACCATTTTTGATTCACAGGATTGCTCCTCCAGGAACTCTTGGGCAGGATGGAGATTTCTGTCTCTGCATCCACTCAGGAAGTAAGTTATTAGGGGAACCTTTTCCCCCTTACACAGAATTGTCCCTTGCAACCTCTCCTCTCTGCTGAAAGACTGCGGCACCTCCTTCAGAAGCGTCTTTAATAGAGGCAGTTCCTGGCCATGGCAACATCAGCTTGATGTAGAACCGCTGATTTCTGAGTGTGGCTTCTGCTTTCCTCAGGTGCAAACTGCTTGGAAGAGAAGGTTTTCCAACCCCAAGGGCACCAGGCTTGGGAAAGCTTGATAATGGCTGAGCCTTGGTCCAGTAAAATCCACTGGGAGCCTTATTTTTCCACCTTGTCTTAACTCCTGTCCCCCTCCTGAGATCTGGGAGAGAGAGGGAATTAAAAGTCGTTGAAAGATTCCCTTTTCTCTGCTCCTACTTTCCCCCTGGGAAGCAGTGGTGCTCTGGCAGGTGAGGACAGGCAACAACCCAGGGAGTCACATCCTGCTGAAGGTTTCATCTTTGGTGCACCAGGCTGGAGAACATGCGTGATTCCTCCTGCTCACACAGTGCTGAGCGCCAAGGACTTGGATCTCTGTGGAGCTCCAAGATAGGAGAAGGTGGACATGGCCTTTCCCCCTCACCACCTCATGCATCTGCTTTCTTCCAGATCCAGCTGTGGGAGGAAGCTCTGAGGATTTGAAGGTGTCTAGAGCGTGGTCAGCCCTGTGCCTCCCTCTCTGTTAGCAGAGGTGCAGGACAAAAGGAGAACATGGAACATTCTCCTCAAAAAAACCCTGGGACTTTTAAATTGTTTCTCCAAAGAAATAATGTCTTTATTTTCTTTGCAAAAAAGTCCTATGAAAGGACAAGTTTCTAGTTTCAGGATCATTTGATTTTAGGATCTTTCTGAAAGCCTCAAACTAAAGTTGAGGGGGTGGTCTGGACACAACTTTTCAATACTTTGAAATGAGGATTTCCACCACCCTTCATTCCCCTTGTCATAAAAGATCTATTTCATGCTCCATTTGGAAAGTACTGCTTTTTAGTTTCGTTCTTTTAGACTCAGAACAAACCCCACCTTTCTACAACTTCAGTATTCCCTCTCCTGTGCTGGGACCTCTTTGTCTCCCTGTGAGGCAACTTTTCACCAGCATCAGGCATGGATGGAGCCTGCAGGGCAACAGTTAATGTGGTAATTCTCTAAGGATTTTGTTTAGAGTTTTATAGCATTACACACCAGCCTGATTGGATTTAAATGGCTTAAATTAACTGGGTTATTTAATGGATTGTCCAGATTAGGGAGGAATCTGAAAAATTCTCTTCAAGAAGAGAAGCTGCATGGGAAGAAATGATCTCCAAGTAACATTAATATCCTGGAGGCTCACAAGTCCTGACAGGCCACTCCTGTCCTTTATTGACATTCTCTCATACACATTTAGCCAGGTTTGTGTTTAGTTTAATAATCTCCTGAAAGTTTAATTGTTGCTTTATTCATCCATGACCTTTCCTTCTCATCTGGAGACATATTATTGCTAATCTACAAATTTCAAGAACCAGATTTATTTGCAAAACCAATTATTCTGCTATGCAAATCTCTTCTCTTCCTGCAGTCTGCCTGAACAGAGCTTTTTACCTCTGCCATAATATATAGACACTATTCAAATATTTAAATGTAAAATTTATCTATATTTCTTTTCAAGCATGCCCAGGTTCTATGTGGTGCAAAGTTAATTAAAATCTTTAGAATCAAAAGCAGGTCCCCTGACCTTGATCCAGACCTGACAGACTTTAACCTCCAAAGTCCTCACTCAACCACAGGGGATGTGGAACTACCAGCAAAGTGGAAGTCACTTTGCTGTCAGTAAATTCTAATGGAGAAACACATCCTCTCCATCATCATCAGGCATCTCAGCACCAGTGCAGTCCCAGACACACACACACACAGCTCTTCTGAGTGGGCTGCAGAGGCCTGGCCTGAAGGAGGGGCAGAAAAATGCTCAAAAAAAGGGTCTTTGCTGCAGATCTTTACCCCAAAATGTTCTCAGTGGCACCTCCCCACTGTGTCCCCAGGGTGATGCCTCCCCTCAGCCTCAGGATTTCTAATCCTGCTGGCACAGTTGGGACACAGGACAATTAACAGAACCGTGAAATGATCCAGGTTGGAAGGGATTTAAATATCATCTTGTTCCAGCCTTTCCCATGGGCAGGGACACCTTCCAGTAGACCAGGTTGCTCAGAGCCACATCCAACCTGGCCTTGAGCACTTCCAGGGATGGGGATGATGTGAGGCTTCTCCGGGCCTCTGCAGATTCAGGAACCTGATCTCTCTTCCCAAATAGTCAGTGACTGTAATACTTAACATCAGTCATTAATTTCAAAGTACTGAAAAGTTGTGTCCAGACTGCTCAACTTTCGTTTGGGGCTTTCAGAAAGATCCTAAAATCATATGTTTCTGAAATTAAAAACTTGTCCTTTCATGCGACTTTTTGGAAAGAAAATAAAGAAATTATTTCTTTGGGAAAAAAAAATTAAATTAAAAGTCCAAGGGACTTTTTGAGGAGAAAATCCCATGTTTTCCTTCTCTCCCCCACACTGCTAACAGAGAATCAACTTCAGCTGTCCTCTGCCTCAATTTCCCCACCTTCATCACTGACTGGAGAACTGCCTGTTTCTGTTCACATGGGATTTGAAGTCTGGAGTGTCACCTACTATAATCCTCCTGCCCAAAGTCAGTCACTGTCATATGGCTATGGAGCATCACTACTACAATTACAGGCAACCAAGAAATCAACATTCTATACTAAGCCTTATGTCAGTGAATGGCATTAACAGGGAAGCTCACACAATTAAACCATAATTCAGTGGAGCGATGTCAAGGACTTTACCCATGAGCAAATAAAGGAAGCATTAGCCATGGGATTAGAAGGAGAGGAAGTGTGAGTCCTAGCCAGAGAGCAGAGACATTATGCCTGTGCTCCCAGCACTTACCTGGAGCTGTGCCTGCTCAGCCAGCATCCTCCTCCTGGACACAGGAGCTCTGGAACTGCTAGGGGATCCAGAGCTGACAGCTCAGCCTCAGCAGGTGTCTGCAGAGAATCCAGGATCCACTGGTGGTCTTCTGGATGACTCTGAAGAGAAGGAAGCAGGAATTAAAAGGGGGAGATTTTGAGTTAAAGGCACTGTAGGTAATGCAGGGTTGTTTTTGCTGAGAAAGACAGTCTTTATTCCTGCCCCAAGACGTGAAATGTTTGCAGTCCTAGGTCTGGGAAAAACAGCACGAGCTACAGATGAGTCCCATGGGATTAGCAAAGTACCCCAGACTGCCAGGAGAGGCCATGGCTCCCTCAGCTATGAATCCACTTGGACCTGAGAAACAACAGCTCCTGAGCATTTTGCTCCAAGTTGATAAGACAGGAATAGTTCTGTATCTCACCAATAAATCACCACTATCAGACTGCTGGACAGGGAACAACTCCAGAAGCCTTTCTCTAAAACGGAATTACTTGTGCACATGAAAACAAGGTTGGGGTAAGTATTGTTGGAAGAGCCAGCCCCCTTCCCACAGGTTAAAGCAAGGAAGGAAGGAGGATGAGGACACTTTGTTCCTTGAAATGCAATGGAGTGAGAGCTGTGCTTTAGACATGCAACCACAGATGGGTCCTAGACACTTGTGTCTGGAGCAGCCCTTGTCTCCTGCATACCTGCCAGGTGGGAACTGGTCATCTCCTGGCAGCCAAACCCACTGCTTCAGTAACCCACACCCACTGGCTTCAGTAAGCACTGGCTCCAGCTTTCTGTCTTTCAGATATGAGTGACTTAAAGCTGTTTTTCACAGTCTGTGGATTGTTTCTCTTGCTCAAATAATTTAGCTCTAACCTGAGGCTGTGGGCTCAATCCTTGCTGTCAAAACCCAGTGTGTAGCTTTGCATGTAGCTCCTGAGGGTATGGGGGGATACAACATGAATCTCCCTGGCTCCTTCAAAGTCTTGCAGAGCTGCTTTATGTGTGTAGAAATCGACATAAATAAAAATAAATCTGACAGGCTTTAGTCTGTATTTCTCTGGCATATCTTTGTCTGCACTGGATTTACCCGGGTTGGTTTATATCTAACAGCAGCAACAGGGAATGTTTAGAGTGAGACAGACTCCAGTAAATACTAGCAGGGATAAGGGTCCCCTCACAAATATTTCCAGGCCAAATAACATATAATGTGCAGCCCATGGGCATGGGAGTACCAGCAATCCCTGGCTGGGTGTTCCACTGCCCCAGCTCATTTCTGTGGCTGTGCACACATGATCTGCTTGGGGTACCCCAACCCCACGTGCACAGCAAAGCAGGCAGCTTTAACCACATCTGTAAATGGAAGTTTCAATGCAAATGGCTCTGTTTTTACTGCTAGTTTCACTTAGGAATTACTTGTTCTTCTAAGTAGAGGCAAACAAAATTCACAAAACCCTGCCACGGTATCCAATTACACTTGGAGCTGGAAACATCAGAGTTTCTAGTGAGAAAAGAGGCCACATTCCCCTGCTGCTGCCTGTGTCGTGGCGTGGGCATAAATGAAATGTGAATTACACCACTCTTACCAATGGAAATGATTACAGAGGAGCTGCAATCCAAGGTGAAGCTGAGCCTTTAGTAGATTTATTTTAAGCTCAGACACCATTAAATATACCAGAAACATGAAAGAAACTTTCCCTCTGTGACATTTGGATGAAAATGTGACTGATTCTAAGTGATTCTAGGATTTTTCGGTGCCCTGCTGCTGGACTCTGGAACCTGTTCTGGGCTGGCCACAGGCACCCTGTGCTAGGACAAATGTCTCCATGAAGGTTTGCCGTAACCAGCCATCCTCATTTTGCCAGAATTTTTTGATATTTTTAGCTTTTCATCACAAACTGACTCTCATCTTGTCTCACAAAGCTGCTATTGAAGTAGAACTCCACTGAAATCCCACTTCTAATCTAAGTGCACGTCTAATCCATTGACACTGAACCCTCTGGAAAGCAGTGGGTAGCATCACTTTGCTCTAACGCATATTCAGGCAACGAGAGAACTGAGCTATGGCTTTGGTTGATGGACCCTTCAGTGGCAAATCCACCCAACTGCATCCAGGCTCTTCATCCCTGTCCTCTCATTATCCTGCACTGTGCTGACCCATCCAGGTGTCTGGGCAGGCTGAGGAAAGGGCTGGGAAAGTGGATCAGCTGAGAAGAAAACCAAACTCTTTCTGTGCTGAGCTGATGTTCAGCCAGATCAGTTCCACAACTCGCATTGCACACGCAGAGCCACGTCAGAGGAGTGCAGTGTGCCCGTGGGGAGGAGACGGATCAGCAAGGACCAGGAACACCCTCAGTCTGTTCTTGTCATCATGGGTTTTGGTGCATGATCCCACATGCTCCAGACCTGTCTTTCCAAAACAGGTGTCACTCTCCTCACTTCCCAAAGCTGCAATGAGCAACAGCAGCGTCTGAAATGACATCAGCACTCAGCTCCTTTGCCAAAAACCTGGAACACAAGATCCTTTGTCTCCAGATTGCACTCATCTTTTCCACTTCTTCAAATAATATGATTTTTATAATTTTTCACATAGCTGGTGGTTTCCAAACATCATTTACCCAATGGAGGCTGAGGGGGGAAAGCTATTCTTCAGGTCAACTTGTGCGTCATTTGGCTTGCCAGTCAACCAAGTCTCACTCACTTGGAGACAATATATCTGAGCTATAAAACCTCAACTCCAAACATAACTCACCACATTTAGTGAGTAGCCTGTCATCACTGAGAGTAATGATCCTTAACCCCTTATCTAGCTCCAGGGAATCATTATCTGCAGTTGTTAATTTAAGCTTGTTTTAAGTAATAAAAAAACATTTCTTCCTGCTAAAAATGTCTGATTCTACTACTGCTTCATTATTCAGTTTCATACTAAGAGGTTGTTTTTTTTTTTATTGATTTCTGTTCAAATTAACATTCAAATAAATACCAAACATACTAGCCAATTAACATGGTTACTGGCCAAATTCCCAAGCATTTTTGTTAGCCAGGCAAAGGCTGCAGAAGCCTCTGAACATAATGAAGCTGAGTTTAACCCATCCTTGCTGAGCTGCGCACATGTGAACTGTCATCCCAGCCCTTGCAGAGGTACCAGGCAGGGATTTCCAGGCTGCATGGGGCACAGGTAGGGCTCTGGGTTCATTGGCCTCACCTCATCTGTACTCACCACCCCCTTTCAGCACAGTCTCTCAAGCATAATCCTCCAAATTCTCTTCGGGTTGCACTGTTCTCTGTACATTTACAAGAATAAAAATGCTCAGGTGCAATGGTGCAGTGACTTGCAGGTTTCAGCTCCTGTTCAGGGATCCATTCCTCACTGAACTGCAGTGAAGGTTGGGGGAGCTCCTCACACTAATGTCAGCCAGGAAGGAGCTACAAAAATGCAACTCAGCTCATAGATAACAGTAATAGTCCCTCATAGCTGGCACTCCAGCAGGATGAGAAGGGTCGGGCTGAAGGCTGGACATCAGTCACAAATATACAGAGTGGAAAAAGAAATATGCCAGAAAGCAACAAAAGCAAGATGACCAGGTTGGGAACACAATCACGCCCAAACTTCTAAGGCTGGCACAACGACCACAAACCCTCGAGCAATCCATCTGTCAGCTGAGAAGATTCAGATAGTGAAGGGAGCCACACTAGTGGACAGCTCTATGGGAACCAATTTATTTGAAGAAGGAAGAAACTTTTATCAGTCAGGGTTCAAAAGACCTGTAACTCAGAGCAGAGCAAATCTGATTGTAGACTCATCACAGGTGAACAAAAGATCAGAGAAGACAAAACAATTACAAGTAGGTAATGAACTGGATAGTCAGCAGCACAGAGTCTCTAAAGAGTGAATCCAAGGTAACCGTGCTCATAACAGCAAGAAGAGCAGGAGGAAGGAGAACCAGCAGGACTGGCCTCATCTCCCATGTGCTGGAGTCCCCGGTCCTCTCTGGAAGAGGGGATAGCCCAAATCTAACCCAGAAGGTGCTGTGGTTTGGGAGTCAGTGCTTTTCCAACCCCTTTCCTTTGTGGCCTGTGTTGCAACCACCAAAATGTGAAGGAAACCTTGAACCCATTTCCAATTCCTCGGTTCCAAACCACCAGCTGTTTTAGGCTGGCTGCTTCTGCCCTTCCTGCTCTGCTGGAGACCTGACACTTGCTTTGTGGGGTATGAACGATTGTTCTCCAAAGCATCAGCTCTAAAGAAATAATTGCCCCAGGGAGCCCTGAGCTGTAGTCATGGGGAGAGGCAGATTAGAGGAATCAGTCTCATTTTCCACTGGAACAGCTGGGAATGTACACACACTGTGGGTGACTGTCTCAGATGAGACAGGTTATGAGCAGCTGATAGAAAGGAATGTCTCAAACTGCTCCATTGCCTGCGACTGCCCAACTGCTCCATGTGCTGAGGCACAGACACCCAGCAGGATGTTTGCTCTGCTCCTTCAGCCCTCTGTGGAGCAGGGAAAAGGAAAAGGGGAATCTAAAATCCACCTCTACCAGAGGGGCTGATGATGCTCCACACAAGGAGGATGATCTCCAGCCCCACACAGCACTTGGGATCCTGGAGCCAGAGGCTGCAGGGGCTGTGCAAGCCCTGATGGCCCAGGCTGAGCAGGGGGGTGTGGGTTGCTCACACTCACACCCAGCACCATCTCCACAGGGTGAGGAGATCCAGGCACTAAGTTCCCCTCTGTTGCTCTGCTGTGCCCCATCGCAGGTGGGAGACTCAGGGGAGCTCCAGGGGCCTCTGGGGTGGGGGTCTGTGTGAGAAGAGCCTCGCAGAGAGGAGATAATTATTTCAGAAGAAACCCTAATGGCTTCTTAGAGAACAATACATATCTTTCCATCTCTCCTGATGATCCCTTATCATTACCCAATCCTCCTGGGCTTTATAGACATTAGCTAATCTTGTGATAAGAGATTAAGAGAAAAACCAAGACACGTTCCCAGGCATTAATGGCAATTCCCCCCCAGCCCGTGTGTGTGACGCAGAGACCCTGAGATGCCTTACAGGCATTGCTCCATGCAAAAGACAAAGGCAGAAACCTGATTATTCCCAGCTGACCTGCTGGGTACTTAGTCATGGTTGTTCGAGTTGTTTTAAGATGGGAAAAATATTATCATTAGGAGGAGCTGTGCTAGATGGCAGAGCAGCAATAGCTGGAGCTTTGATTATGCCCATGGAGAGATAAACATGCCAGAGGGTAATGCAGAATTCTGGGAATATTTCCTGCATTCAAAGCAGAACCATCTCTAACGGGAAGGTCAGGCTTTTACTCCGGATTGGGATAAACCACACTGAAACTGGTAGGTTTTAACTGTTACTCCTCAATAAGAGCTGCAGTTAACACAGCACCCACTGAAAACAGGAAAGAAATGCAGAGCTGCTCTGAGCAGAATACTTTGAGGAGAATTCCAGCTTTAATTTGGAGAGGGAGTGATAAAAGGAGTAGCAGAGGAAAGCCAAACACAACCATGTGTGTTTTGTAGAGAGGTAGACACACGGAACATGTTTCTGAGCTGTGTTTATGTATGAAAAGTTCAGAGCTTTTACTTTAGGCTGTGGGGTTTCTCCCCTGATCTAAAATCCAGACCTTTTTACATCCATGTAAGGAAAATTGCCTCAAGGATTCTTGACTTCAGCATTAGCTTCCTCCTAAAAAGAGCAGTCTACAATATCTCCAACTCAATCTACAGTAAGTCCTACTGTAGTCAAAAAGCCAGATCACCGAGTGGCAAAACGTAGAATTCTCCACCCTGGGACATCACCTGGGTAATTTTGTGGAGGATGGTGACCAGGCTTCACAGCATGGCTCTCTGTCTTGGGAACCACCTTTGGGAAACTGTGCTACATCCAGAACTTTTTGCTCTACACCAGCATAAATCCAGGATCCCCACAAGATCTGCATTCTCCAATGCTTCCAGTGCCACGCACTCTTTCCTGCCCACAAACAGCAAGTTCCATTAGCCCGAATTGCTTTTGCTTTCACAAAGACACATACCAAAGAAGAAAGAACAAAAATAACATCTCTTGCCCAGGACAACATAGTGTGTGTATTTTCTGGCTCACTTTCTGCAATGGCAACAGTTTTTGAAGACAAAAATATCCCAGAGATGGTCTATGGTGCATAGAGCAACATTTGATATGAGGACCACAAAGGAACTGATGTTTTTGCTGCAGGATCAGAGGGCATTGGGGAGAGCAACTTTCTGAGACACATCCTTCTCCACCAAGAGCAAAAATAGCACAGAAAACCTTGCTCCTTGAATACATTTAATTCTGCATTAAATGTTATGGTTTCTGAGAGCTGCTCCTGTGCAAAACCAACACTGTTACTTATGAAACAATGCATCAAACCCACAGATGGGAATTGGCTCTCCTGGCAGCACAGCCAAAAAAAATCCCTACTTTCTCTCTTTTCCCTCCTGTAACAAATGGCCTCTTTCCCCAGTCATCTGCGTAACATTTAATGATTAATGTCTTATGTGGCACGACACAGAGTCGTTTGCTTCCTTTTAAGAAAGCTTAAAGCTCTTTGGAGATTGGGTTCTACTTTCAGAGTTATCTGTCTACAGAGGAAACACATCTCAGATGTTCAGCCAGTTTCTTTAAAGAACAGGCTAAATGGAGAGTTACCAAGGATGATCTTAATGGACTTTGCATAGCTTCTGATGGCTTTCATCTAGTTTATTGTCTCTTCTTTAAATTTGAAAATGGCTTGGACTGTAAGCAGAGCCTCAGACTGAATTTGGACAATCTGCACGCAGCAAGGAGGGCTGTGCTGTCTCATGGACAAGGAGCAGGCCTGGGACTCAGGAAATGCAGCAGAAGTGCTCCACTCCCAAATCTACTGCTTGTCACTTCTCTAGTTGTCTTACATCCACTAAATGAAGGTAAAGATACAGTTCCCAGGAACAGCACTTACCAGATCACTAGGGATGAGCAGAACCAACTTTTTGCCCTAATCAAGTCCAGGAATCCACTTGCTCTCAGGTCCCCAAACTACTATTCACCCCCACAAAACAGGACACCTGTACTCTGGGAGTTTGTATTTCTCACCTTTGCTGACAAGGAAAATCTCAACAAGTATTTTAGGTTAAAATTCTTAACTTCCAGCTCACTTCTGTCTACCTTCAGCACCTGCCATTCTGTGGGCTCCTTGTCTTTCCCATTTGGTGCAGTTGCCAATAGCACAGGTGAAACACCTGCAGGAGCTCTAGGCACAAGTTGCTTCTGGGAAATATTAAGGATTATTCTGATTGTTGCATCAGAGCGACAGGATGGGCAGAGTGACAAAGTCAGGCCACACATTGCCTGTTAGAGCTGCTCTGTGGAGACCTGTGATGAAGCAAAGCAAATGTACCAGCAAATTCCTTGGAGACTTCTGAATGTTCAACAAGAAAAAAAAGTAATGGAGGAGGCTGCCAGACTCTGACTGGTTTTAAATGAAACAGTCTGATTGCTTCTAAACATTTTTGTGGTTGAGGCTGGTATTTTCCCTTCCATGGGATGTTTTGAAATTTACACCTTTGTTCTGAAAAAGACCATAGCTCCTCCACTTGGGATCTCCCAGAGAGCAGAGTTCCTCCTTCCAGCCCTGTGTGAGCCAGGAGCTCTCCTGGGCAAGGGAAGCTGGCCAGTGACTTTTTCCAGCCCTTTCAAGACCTTTGTAGGCTGACAGAGCGAGGCAGAGGGATGTAATGGAATCCCTGTCCCCAGAGAGGAAATGTGAACAGAATCCTGCCCTGTCTTGAGGCCCTGAGCTTTTAGGGGGGAAAGGTGATTTATTCTGCTTGTACAGTTGCAGAAACCACTCAGCAAAAGAATAAAATAAAAGCAAAGACACTTCCCCTCAGAGCTCCATCTTTGTCTTGCAAGCCTTATTTGCTGACACAGAGCTGCTGATATGAAATGTAGCTCCTGGAAGGGTGGAAGGGCTCTGCTCTGGGCTATTTGGGGACAGAGTCCCTGGTCTGCACAGCAGAACCTGCACTTCCCCAGCGCTGTGTCTCAGTCTAATCCCACTGATTTCAGAGGGGTTTCTCCTGATCAGCATCATCAGAGTGCATGAGCCTGGCCTTTCTCCCACAGCTTTGGCACTTCCTAGAGCAGAGCAGGATCAGGCTCTGAACAAGAGCAGAATCAGACCTTCCAATGCTCTAAGTGAAGGCTGCACTATTTGCCCTCTGCCACTAGTAGTGTAGGTGCTTTGGTGGGTTTTTTCCCCACTGCCTCTTGCCATCTGAGAAAATAATACTTTGACGAGTCAATGATAAAATGGTTTAATGTAATAAACATGAATCTGTCAGACTCAAGTGCCCTGAAATATTCCAGGCTGCAAATGCAGGACCAACAGTGAGCTTGTTGATACAGCCTCAAGCCAGAGCTAATCAGACATAGACACCATTTGCTTTCAATAGAAATTACGTTCAAGAGGGCTGCTTCCTGCTTGCAGGGAAAGATGGGAAGCAAAACAGAATGATGTGGCACACTGAAAGGAAAGAATTCTCTCCCATCAGGCAAAACATCACAGGGTTTCAATGTCTTACAGGGACAGAGGCTCCCTATTTGACTAGAGATCCTGCTGACTCAGCTCGTGGCTGAAGATCCTCCTCGGAAGCAAAACCATAAAAATGAATAAAATAGACCATGTTGTGTGCAAGGCTGTAAATAACAGGTCGTGAAAGCAGAAGCAGCAGCCAACAGGCTGAGGCTGTAAAACTGCACATGTTGGTACTGCATCAGGACAAGCAAACAGTCCTTTACCTCCTTGATCTGGCATAGAGATAACATTAATTTGGCTTTCAAGCAGACCCTCGGATGCCCAGGAAGGCCAATATCACTTGGTTGTGGAGTCTCTGCTGGGAGACTCAGGAAAGAGCTGTCAGGAATTCAGTGCAGACGCTTTCCAACCTCTGTTTCACTGAGTGTAAATCCAACCCAGCTCACTGACAGGGGAGAGGTGACTTACAGTGGTGAAAATGAGGGCAAAATTCATTGGAATTAGCCCTCTGAGATGGTTTGATCTGATCATTGGGGATGGATAACTAGAAGCACAAGAGCCTGTAGCCTCCCCAGCCCCACTCCAAGAACTATCCCCGAGTTAAGCAGAACTCTAATTTTAGCTCACCGTTTCCACAACACTATTATTCCCCAGTTATACTTTGCTATGCTCCTTCCAGGACCCATCTCCTCCCAGTCAGAGCAATATACACATTATGGCACTTCTCCTTTGAGGACTGTAGATCCTGGGAGTATTAAACTCCAAGACCTGTTCTTACAAGATCAGCAGCTTTGCAAGCTCAAGGACTTCAGAAAACTTGGAGGGGATCCAGGTTCAAGGGAACTTAACATAGATGTGACAAGGGCTCCCTGGTGCTAGAGTAATAAATAATAATTAATAATAATTAATCACTTAATGACGAGGTTCCCTGATCAGTCATGATCACAGCTTCATGGCTGCTATCACCATGCTTTGAAACAGATATGACAGCCTTGACCTTTCCTCCTCAGTGGCTTTAAGCTGTTATAATTTTGTTAAGGCAAACCCTCAGCTTGTGTAAATCAGCACAGCTAGAGTGACTTCTGATTTATGTCAGTACAGGAAGGGAATCACATCCCCTACATATTTTACCAGCCTAACAACCTAACACATAGCAAGGCAGAGTCAGAGTAGGACTCTTTTAAACCGCTGTCTGTCACCTACAGAGAGGAAAATAAAATCAGCTTTCAGGCTTCTAGGTATGATTGCTTCAGGGTCAGGAAGGGGAAACTCATTCTGTCTCTCCTCCCATGCAGTAGGTATTCTCCTCCTTCAACATATCACATGGCAGCTGAATTAGTACCACACTGTCTAATTACATTTTATCACCTCTGGAACATCAGATTTCAGGCAGTGAAAGAGGAACCGTGTATTTGTAGCTGCATCCAGAATCCTACCCGACTTTACATGGGAAAAAGAATAGGAGACCCGCCCCCCACAAAAGCTTTTAATATTCCTTTCTTCTTCCTCCTCCTGTGGCTCTTTTCACTTTTCCAGAGGCTGCAGCAAACTGCCTCTCCAACTGAAGCAAACTCCCTCTTAGGGCTTTATCTCTTGAACAGACTTGAGATGTTCTGGCCCAGTGCTCTGCTGTGTGGGCACCCTCCCCACATCCGATGTTCTTATTATCCTCATTGTCATTGGCCTGAGTCATTGTGGGCTCTTTTTGTTACACTCCCTGGAACGGTCTGTGATAAAGACACTTCCACATTATTATTGCTTTTGCAAAGTTCTTTTTATTTCTTCTACAGCCAAACAATAATCTAAGGAGCCATATTGGAGGTAACACATTAGAAAGTGCCCTCTTTATTATCAGCACAATATGGGCCTGTAATCTGATAATGATAAAAATCTGCCCCTTTGCTTTGGCTCTTATCATTTAATTGGAGCGAAGGAGCACATTCGTTTGTTAATAATTTTATAATTGGTGCTATCTGCCGAGACCCATCAAAGGAACTGTGCAAAACAACCTCTTTCAGTACAAACCATCTCCATGTTCAAATGAGCTTTATGGCATTTAAATGTTCCTGTTATTGTTTGCAGGGCCCTCGGGGCACAGAGCCCCTGGAGCACCTGCAGCTGGGCACTCACCCAGCACTGTGGCATTCACCCCAGCTCCCAGCCCACACTCAGACCCACCTGCTGCTACCTGCAGAGCTGGCAGCTTTTGCAATCCCTTCTGTTCTGCTTTAAGTAGACATCCCAATATTTTGACAATGCAAGGATGTATCTCTTCACACTTGTGTCTCCGTGTGCCTCCCAGCCCAACTCACCTGAGGCATCTCTGCTCTCACCCTGCCATCTGCTCATGAGCGGGGACAGCTGGATTTGCATGGGGTGTGAAGGGAAGCACACGCCAAAAGGTTTGTTTCCCCCAGCAATGAAAACACAGAGGATGAGTCTTGCACTGAGCCAAGGCTGTCCTGAGATCCAGAGCCACGCTGCTCCCGCCGGGCTCTGCCCCATCGCTGGGCTCCGGAGGCGAGGCCCAGCTGAGGCGGCACCCTCAGGCCGTCAGCCCCGGCTCCTACAGCTCAATCCACCGACTACTGGCCCACACTTGGCAGCTCTTCCCCACAGCAGGGGCACTTTGGCTGCAGCTATAAATACAGCCAAGCCAAATAAACAGGCCACAGATTGCTCTTTTGCCTGAGGGTAAATAGCATTGATTGGCCCTTTGCCATATAGCTGAACTCTTCCTCTTTCTCCCCCAAAGCCTTCATCACTGCTGCAGTCAGTGTCTTTTGGGATGATGTCTCTATCAGGGAGGTGATCCCACCCCTCTTCTCAGCCCTGGTGAGGCAAATCTGGAGTGCTGCATCTAGTTCTGAGCTCCTCAGGTGGGGACAGATGTGCAGCTCCTGGAGCTGGTCCAGTGAGGGCTGTGAAGCTGATGAAGACACTGGAGCATAATACAAAGCTGGGGCTGATGCATTCACTTAACTGTGTCTATAACCAGCCAAACTCATCAAATAAATGTGAAGTATAAATCCTGCACCAGCCACACAACTGTGGCACCTGACAGCACTGGTCTACAGCACAGCCTGCTCTGTTTAAGGAGGCGGAAATGATGGCAGAGGGATGGGGTTTGGAGCATCACACTGACTGTTTAAGACATCATCATTTCACCTCAAGTGTGGTTGCAAGTCCTGCCCACCCCACTGTCCACTGTTCCTGAAGCCCGAAGTCGTCCCCGTGACCAAACGACTCAGCAGCGTGCCAAAAAACCCATCAGCTTCCCATGCTGCAGCTTCACTTTACTGAGCAGGAGAACAGAGAAATCAGGGCTAATCCTTTTGAGGGCGGTTACCAACATCAGGCACCTGGATTTCTGCAAGCACCCCACCTGCACCTCCCGAAAGAGAAATAGCACAAGGCAGAGCTGAGGGCAGGATGTACAAACATCTGACAGTGTGTCCTTTTCAGACCTATTTTAGGACTGGATCTGATGCTGTGCTGTGGAAAATTTGTAGGAATTTTCTAGTTCTTTCCAGGAATTCCTGGGTCTAAAAGCTCTTGTGCCCAGGATTTCCTGCAAAGCTCTGGAACCCCACAATTCAGCAGTCTGTCATTAAAATTATTTGGACAGAAGCTGAAAGTTATCACAGGCTCCCCCACTGTCAGCTTCTTCCCAACACTCTGATCTGTTTACGCATCACAGAGGAATTAAAAAAATAAATAAATTAACAAAACTGATTAAATTTACATTTGACCTTATCACATCTGTATAGGTCTGTTCATGCATCAATCAAAGGGAGAGCAAATAAAAACCCCTCAATCTTTAACAACACTTTACAACAGCTCTGTGTCAGTCATCTGTGCATACATGGATGGCAGAACGACAGGAGAAGAGGAAAAACCCTGCAAGCTTTGTCTGCCGGGTGCTGAGAGGCTGCCAGGGTCCGGAGGGGACATCAGGAACTTGTGCTGGGGCTGTTTTGGAGCTGCCACACAGTTCTCGTCCCCAGGCACTGAGGTGTCCCTGACCCTGCTCAGCTTCTCAGGGCTGGGACAGCTGTGGGTGCAGGTCCTTCCCTGGTGCTCTCTGCCCCATCCCCAGGAGAAATAAGGAGGGGACCTCTGGGCCATCTGTA
Source organism: Pseudopodoces humilis (assembly GCF_049639895.1). Lineage (NCBI taxonomy): Eukaryota > Metazoa > Chordata > Aves > Passeriformes > Paridae > Pseudopodoces > Pseudopodoces humilis. The sequence goes on from NC_142227.1 coordinate 225,544, forward strand.
CCAATGGGGGCTGTACCAATATTAGAAAGCACCAAGCAAGCACTGGGCCAGGGAAACCACAGCCCAGGAACCACATGGGCCCAAAAGGCTGCTCATGTCCCTTCTCCACCTTCACATCCCTCAGCCCTGTCAGGGAACTCAGCCTTTTTATATCCTAGAATAAGCACTGGTTTGACATGAGCAATGATGATTGTTTGATATAGCAAGGGTGAGAAACTAATCAAAACCCAGAGCTTTATGGTTTCATTCTGCTCCTGCAAGATCTGGCTGTCTAAAGGTACATTTATGTGAGTTTTAAGTGTTTTGTGCAAATTCTATTGCTTGTGAAAGGCCCAGGTTTCCCCAGCACGGAGAAGAAAGTGCTCTGTTTATTCACAGGGCTGTTACAAGCAGCAGCAGGTCTGGCCCAAGCTCTGGGGGGATTCTCAAGGATTCCCCTGGGATGTTCAAGGCACTGCTGTTTTGACATCTATTTCCATCCTTAGCAATGCTCTGTGCCTACACACAGAGACCAAACGGGGACCCTGGAATTTACATGCTTTTAGCCAAAGCAGTTGAAAAACCTATTGTTCCCACCTGCAGGGTCTGGAAGCTCTTTGTCAGGAACCCTCAAAGCTGGTAAGGTACATGATGTGATGCCCTGCATGGAAGTCACCAAGCTGTGCCTGCACTAGAGGTTTCTACTGGCTTTGCTGCATTAATCAAAAGCCTGACTGAAATTAAAACTAAGGCCTGGATTTTGCAGCTTCAGCTGCTGTCTGGGTAATGTGACAATAATGGGAGATAACACAGTGATGCCTGAAAAGAAGCAGAGAGCACAAGGCAACAGCTTTGGGGCAGAGCAATCCTTTCCAGCTCTCCCAAGAGTCCAGACTAAACTGAGCTGGATTCCCTCACTCCCAAACCACTGTACTTGGCTTTGATACCTGAAGGGACAGTCCCAGCATTGCTGAGGTGTTGGCAGCCTTCTCACTCTGTCGTGGCCCTGAACGCACCCACAGTGCCTCAGTGCCCTTGGCTAGAACCTGCAGTGTGGGGACAGGTAGGGACCTCTCCCCTTCTGACCCAAAAGCAGGGAATTCCTTCACAATTCAGCAGGGACTTGTGATGAATCTGTCATTCTGCATCTCCTGGAGCAGAGCCCAAATGTGCAGCCACCTGTCTCCCCCAGCGCTGCTTTAAAAGCTAGGCCCTGCCCACCCAACCTCCTCAAGACAAATGGAGAAGCAGAATTAACCCAAAACTTCCGAGCACCACCTAATCAAATACTCCTGTTTCATTCCTTTGAAAATACATACAAATTTCCTTTCCTCCCCACTTCCCAGGGCCGTTCAGAGGATTCATTAACACTGGATACACGTTTGGGCCTGACACACTTTATAAGCAATTAGTATTAATCAGATGGAGTTTGATCAGCTCTGGCTCAGCCCTTGGCAGCCACTGTCCCACCTCAGTGCTCACTGCCAGCACCAGGCTATGTGGCAGAGCTGTGTCCAAGCCCAGGGCTGACCACTGCCCCTTAGAGCACTGCAGCGTGTCCCTCCCCTTGCACACCATGAGATATCCACACAACAACCTGGACTAGTGCGAGGTGTCCCTGCCCACGGCAGGAGTGGAACTGGCTGAGCTTTATGGTCCCTTCCAACCCAAACCATTCTGGAACTCTGGGACAACTTGGATGTCGGTAAAAGCCACATTTCTGACTGTGAGGTCCCTGCTAAGTGTGGCTTTTGAGATGGAGGAGCTGTTCACCAGGGTCTGCATGCCTTGTTTACCCCTCAGTGATGTAACACAACAGACTCCTCTGAGAGGCAGCTCTACAAGTGTTTTGCCTTTTGAGGATACACTGAAGAATCCCCCATTTGGGACACAGGAGTGTGATCTCATGTGCCACACGTGTGAGCCCCAAGCACTCCAGGGAGCAGCTCATTCACAGCAGAGCTCTGAATCGTGGCTCCCTCTGCAGTCAAGGGGGGCAGGACCAGCCCCTCTGAGGGGGGAATGAACTCACCCCAAGGTCAGCGTTTGGGGTGGAAGGACTGCTCTTCACCCATGCTGGAGGAACCTCAATGAGATGTTTTCCTTGCAGAGGACTGATGTAATTTTATCCTGTTTTCTGTCTGAGTAAAAAAAAAAAATCTATGTTTGGCAGTTCTGTTGTACAGTTTCTATTGCTTCACGCTAGAAATAGGAAAAAGTAAAACGGTGTGAGGTGCCAGACTGGTGAGGGAGGAACTGGGACCTATTTACCCCACTTTCCCCTGCAATAAGGCAGAACAAGCTGACTTTCCCTGGCTATAGATAGACCAAGGCATGTCCTATATCCTGCCTGCAGAACCAAGTGATGCTGGCTCAGCATTAGCCTGGCTATCCTCCAAAATTGGATTTCCAATTAATAGCGCCAACTCATCACAGAAAAGAGGGAGCTTAGGTCTTAGCTGAAGGTCAAGGAACTTCAGGCAGCACGGGAGGGATTTACACACCACCCAGCTTCCAAACCTGCAGCACTCAGGGAGAAGCCAGGCCCAATGCAGGAGCCTTTTGCCCAGGTGGATGGAGCTTTTTGGACGAGTTCAAACCCAGCAGCACTGCAGGAAGTGGGAGAGAAAGACATGGAGAGCTTCCCCCCTGCCACTGGCATGGAAGAGAATTTTTACCCTCAGCCAAAAAAGGTACGAAAAGCACCTGAACTGGGGATGAAAACAGCTGAAGTAGCATTCAGATAATCTTGAAGAGTCTCAGCTCACTCCACACCTTCCCTCCCTCCATGCTAAAGGATCAAGACCAGCCAGGTGCCCTGTTCCCTGCATGTGGTGAGTCCCTTGGAAACAGGGCTACAGCACAAACATCACCTTAAAGCCACCAAGTTTGCACTTGGAAGTAATTCCCATTCTCCTGCTTAGGCAAAGGTTCACGACTTGAGATTGGATGGGAAAAAGGGGAGGAGAAGATATTTTATTTATAGCTGCACACTCATTTGATTAAGAGCTGTTTCTGAAATATTTGCCTGAAACAATATGAAGGGAAGGGGTGGGGTGGCAGGGAAAAGAAATCACCACAGTTTAATCCCAGCAGCACTGCAGAGGCTTGGGAAGGGGTGGCACTCTCCACATAACCCCTTCAGAAGCAGCCAAGCAGAGCTGATTCTCAGCTAGAGGAGATTTCCTGGAAGACACTCTCTTTCCACACACCCTTGGAGCAAACTGGACAGATAGGGTCCATCCAGTTGGAGAAGACTTAAATTCCCAAGGAAAGGACCAAAAATCCATCTGCTGAAGCTCACCAGACCACCTCCTCCCCTCCCCAAGCACGCTGTGGCCTAGCAGGACAGTATAATCACCTTATCAGTATTTCCCTGTCATATAAATCCACACACAAAAATCAATTAACCACCAGTGTTGCTGATTATAAATCAACTATTTACATAATTAACTACTATATTTTAATAAATGGTATGCAGGAAAGGAAGCCAGCAAAATACAGCCGTTCTTTTGGTGCCATCAATTATTTGGAAGGGAAGGCAATTATACTAAATCTCTCTTCCACCTCGCTCTCTTGTCAAGGGAAATTCCTGCCCTTCCTTCAGCTGATTCAAAGCCTGGAACTGAGCCTCCAACATCACATTACTAAATTGCTTAAGCAGCATTTTAAATAACAAAAAGGGATATCATTTAATTTTTTTGAAACATGAAAATCAATAAGCTGTCCTTCAGCTTTCCTGAGTGATTGGCCAGGGCTGTCTCTCTCTGAGCTAATTCAATTTTCAGTCTTATTTGGAGGAACCAAGGCTTCAAAAAATAATCAGGCTGATCTTATGGGCCTATCTGGGATTTCAACAAGGAATTCCTTTCACTGAATTAGGTATCCTGTCTCTTTGGAAAGGAGATGCATTTCTGTCATTATTTGGAGACAGACCCTGATCAATAATTCTGCTGATACCTGTGGCTGCTCTATGGGTTCAGCTCTTTGTAGGTACCTGTGCAGTAACGTGGGAAGCAGTGACTGAGGAGGACTCTGTTGCCTGCATGGGCAAGGATCTCTCCAGGGTGGATGCCCAAAAGTGTCAGCAGATGCTTCTCCCTGGAAATTCTTGACCCCTGGCTGCAGGGGGGGAGGAGAGTTCACAATGCTGAGCACCTTTTGTCAGGAACAAGAGTACACCAAGGAGCCTGGCTGGGTGAGAGCCTTGCAGGCAAAGAAGGTTGGCCCTGGGTGGGAGGAAAAGCAGCAGCTGTGGGGAAGGACTGCTGAAAACCCCACAGGTGGTTCCCAGCAGGATGCTTGGACTGCAGAAATGCCCCTCCTTAAGGCAGCTGTGTAGATGAAGTCCCTAACCACTGCAGAGGGTTTCAGCTACATGCCCAGCAAACAGCAGTGCAGCCAGCAACTTGTCCCCTGTTGGAGGATACCAGATCATGCAGAACTTTGCCATGGGGAGTTCATATTCAGCTGTGTTTTCCCTTCAAAGGGGAGGGAGAGAGGCATTAATAGTGTTTGCAAAAGTGGTCCTCATCAAAACGCTGATGAATTGCCTTTGGGGCCTGGGGCCTGGTGCTTTTCAGCCCACTAATTCAAGGGTTTGTATGCTTATAAATAAAATTTGCCCAGCAGTATGGTTTTGGCAGCCCATCTCCAGGAGTGGCCAGCAGAGGATGCTTGGAGAAAGAATAAGAAATAAGTACAGCATGAATTTTTACCTTACCAGCAAATCAGCGAAATGAAGGCTGAGCCAGCTTCTACATCTGGAACATCCTTTCTAGTAGTAATGCTCCAAGAATTTTTCTGTTGTCAAACTAGCATCTGCATGGCCTTCCTCCTGTTTGAGGAGTGCATCTCCATTCCTCTGGGACTGGTGCAAGGGTCCAGATGTGACAGTAATGGGGGCTGTACCAATATCAGAGCAGGGAAGACAGAAAACAGGTCATTTCTTTACAACAGCTTATGAGATTCAGTGAGAAATGATCACTCATTAGAGATTTCACAGGAAAATCAAGCAGAAGTATAAATCTGCTCTGCAAATCTTGACGTCAGCTCCAGCATTAGGTCATGCAGCACAGAGGGAGATCCCTATTCAATTCACTGAGATTATAGGCTCATCCATCAGAATCTTACTAGTTTCATCTCATTACAGTCATCCACCCCAGAGCATAAAAGATGCTGTAGCCATTACCTGACTAGCACTGCCCCATTTTACAGATAAACTGGCATAGGAGAGAAAGTTCTGGTGACCTCCCCAAGGGCAGAAGCTGAGAACAGAAAAGTGCTCACCCACCTCCTCCTGCTTTACCCACGAGAGATTTCTCCCTCCACACACACACACGTCTGTGTGTTTTCCAGAGTGTGTGTTTACACGGAGTTCAGTCATAACAGAGCAAATTTGAACATCCACTGAACCACCATAAACAACACTCGGTTTGAAACATTTTCTCCATCTTTCAAGATTATTGCAGCATCTGTTGATCACATTAAGTTGTAAGTGTGCTGTCTCCATGGAGACTGCAGAGTCTCTCTGGGTTTCCAGTTACTGTACGTGGCTTCAGCTGCAAGCAGAGTCACCCCATGAGTCAATCGCTGTTCCGTGTCATGAAAGGGAAGGATGTCACTGGGCTGATAGCTGGACATGCTGGATAATGAAGCTGGATTTACCATTGCTCTTTCTTAAAGGGACATTGGTATGGAAGCAACACCTCACACGGGGGTTTGTATGAGGTTTTGTTACATGACACTCCTTAAAAGCAGTAGACATCCTTTCTCCTTGAAAAGATCTCCATTCATCCATAGGGAAGCTCTCCCCATGAATTTGCACAATAACCATGAAATAACCAGAAACTCTCTTGTGAAGCAAGCAGCAACAGATGAAAGCCACTCTTCAAGGGGAAAAAGACTGCAGTTGAAATCCCTTTTGCTTTCAATCAGCTTGAGGGCCCCTCCCAAGAAAGTTAAGGAGAGTATTTTTTGAAATGGGTTGGGGCTGAATTCAAGAGCATTTAGCTAGCACACAAAGTGACACTAGTAATGAGGAAGCTCAGTTAATTTGGCTCACAGAAATAATTCTGTCAAAAGATTGGAAGCCCTGGAATTCTGTCTTTTAACTGTGCATTTGCTTTTAGTTCTTGTAAAGGGGAATAAAACCTCCCATCATAATATTTGAGTTCAAATCCTACAGGAGGCAAATTAGACACCAAAGCAAGCGATGACAAGAAACGAACCACCTCTTATTGCAGATGCATTATAAATAAAAAACACCAAAGAATCTCTTTTTTTTCCCCTGTTCTCCCAAGCTAAGAACTCAAGAGAAGCTGACCAGACTTCACAGCCTTTGCATGGAGAGGCTTGATTCAAGAGGCTTCTGCAAGAACAGGAGAATTTGTGCTGATGAAGGAGGAATCACGTCTGCTTGAGAGAAATCCCTGCCCCAAGAGCACTCTCACTGCTTCCACCCAGCTGCTGCAGCACTGTGGTGCTTCATGGTGTGGCAGGGGGAGGTTGCAGAGGGCAGGAGCTGCTCAGGATCAATAGGAGGGGGCGCTGCCTCACTGGCAATCCTGCCTTGGAAAAATCCAGCTCTGTACCCAAATGCTGGTGGAGAAAGTGGGCTTGCTTTTTATCCTCAGCTGAAATCTCACCATTCCCCTTTCCAGCCCTCCATATGGTCACAGCACCATGTCTTGATCTTCCCTTTCCCTGAGAATGGGCTGCTCCTCACTCACCCTTCCTGTTCTCAAGGCAGGAAAGGGAGGCACAGAGATGCTTCCCAGCCTCGGCTGGGGCAGCCAGGTGTGCCACTACTCTGCATCGTTCCTTCTCATTTCCAGCAGAGCCATGGGATGACATCCTGCCCTTGAACCCGTGTGAGTGACTGATCTGGACCCACTCTCTCAGCCGCACCAGTACTCTGTGCTTTCCCCTTCCTTTCACTTCCCAAACACCACCACAGTGTTGCTTGCCCAAGGATGAGGGGCCCTTCAAAGGACACTGAGCCTCACTGTGGTCACAGGCTTTGCACAAGCAGAGCAAACCCCAGAGATGATTGAGTGTGGCATCCCAAAAGGAGGGGAGGGAACACAAATAAACAAACTGCTCTGCTCTAAATGAAAGAGCTGCTGGATTTAATGTGACAGGGCCTGGGATGCTTCATTTGACACAGACTGGCAGCAGGCTGGTGATTGGCAAGAGCTCGGAATAATGGTTCTCTGGACTGTCACAACATCGCAGGATCATCTGCAGAGCAGCCCAGCCAGCCTCGAGCAAAGAGTGGGATCTGCTGGGCTGTGGTTAAAAATGAAATAAGCTCAGTGGCTTGGGACTCTCCTTTGCCAGGACCTGGAAGGAGGCAGCCTGCAGGATGCAAGATCACACCCACCTGGCTGAGCTTTTGGGCACTGTCTGGTTGTTCATTCCTGTGGGAAGAGCAGCTCCCAGGCCACTCAGACCTGCAGACCTGTTGCTTCATGTGTTTCTCCATGAATGGAAAACCTTGAAGGAGGCAAGAAGGAGAAAAGTTTAACTGAACAGCCCTCAGTAGTACACTGCAGAGCACTGACTTCTTTTGCACATGTATTGGCAGCCCTGAAGCACAGCACCACTCTTATTCCAGGACCTGTCACCAGTAGCTGAGTGTATCTCCAGCCTGTGCCCAGAAAGGTCCTGGAGAAAGGTGGAGGCTACAACACTGCACACAGAGCCAGTCCAAGCTGCTTCAGTGCTGGAGGGAGGATTAAAAATTAATTTTACAACAGGAGCAAGAGAAAAGAGCTGAGGGAATTCCCAAACATGGGGTCTCTTGGACATTATTACCACCCCTGGCAAAAGTCTTAAACACACCATGAACTGTGTGTTTCCACAAAAGAGGAGAGCAGGAGCATGGCAAAGACAAATCTTCCCCCAAAGGCCACTGTTCAAACCTAGCAGTACCCCAAAGATCTTACAAGACTTGGAGGCAGGCCAGAGATTTCTCTGGGAATAACAGACTTGCTGCCTTCCAAAACACTTCACTATCAGAAGGCTGGAAATAGCTTAAATTGCTATAAAAAATTCCACCCTTGCAGAGTTCTGGAGTGCAGTGCTGGTGCTGTTACACCAAGGCTGAAAGGCTTCCAAAGTGGAGTGCAAACACACAGAGATTTGTATTCATTTTATCAGCAATAACACGGCCAGCAGGACCTGGGAAAGGATCATCTCCCTGTGCTGGGCACTGCTGAGGCTGTACCTCAAAACCTGGGGTCAGTTTTGGGCCCCTCACGCCAAGCAAGATCTTGAGAGGCTGGAGCATGTCCAGGAGAAGAAACAGAGCTGGGGAACAGTCTGGAGCCCCAGGAGCAGCTGAAGAATCTGGGGGGGCTCAGCCTGGAGAAAAGGAGGCTCAGAAGGGACCTTCTGGCTCTGCACAACTCCCTGACAGGAGGGGACAGCCAGGAGGGTCAGACTCTACTCCCAGGGAACAGCCTCAAGTTGCACCAGAAGAGGTTTACACTGAAGATTAGGAAAAATTTCTTCACCAAAATGTTCTCCAGCCCTGACACAGGCACTGGTAAAATCACCAGCCTTAGAAGGATTTAAAAGATGTGCAGATATGACACCTGAGGACATGGGTTAGGGCTGGCCTTGGGAATCAGTTGGGTGTGATGATCTTGGAGACCTTTTCCAACCTAAGGGAGGCTGTGTTTCCACTGCTGAATCTCATATGCAAATTACATTCTCCTCTGCCTGTGTGCAAGACACCTTCCCTTCTCCCCCCTAAACTCCATTTACTGCATTTACTTACCTGAGTTCAGGGTGGGGAGGGTGATGCTGGCACTGCTTTGAGCCTGGGCACAGCCCCCTGCTCCAGTCCTGGAGCTGCAGTTCTGCTGGGACATTACTTTTCCTTTTGCTTTTGGCTGTGACAGTAGAGCAGCTGTTTGGGTGGGAAAGCACTTGTGTGTGAGCAGTGGTGTGGCTCAGTTGGTGCCCAAGCTGTATTTATGGTTTTCAAGGCTCAAAGCTGGCACTGTCTGCCTGAACAGGCTGGTTTAGAAACTGTGTCTGGTTCCAATACCACACTCAGTTTGCAGTGGTGGAACAGGATATTTCAAAACAAGCCAGGCACTGGCTTCTTTCTAGGTTAGTCCGTGCAGCTCCTGCCTCGTGTGTTTGGGAATATTCACAGTCCCCACAGCTGCAATGCAGTGCGAGTCTTTCCTGCTCACCACTCCCATGCAAGAAAGAAAATAATCAGATTCTCTTGCATTTTGATAACCTGTGGCTATACCAGCCCCCAGAATTGCTCAGATTAGAGGGGGAAAAAAATGCACTGAGGTCCAGCACTTACAGCAGATGACCCAATGGGCTATTTTCATTCTCTGCAAGATGCCATCATTTCCTCTGACCAAAGTCTTCCAAATCAATGGGTGTTAAGAGCACTTGGAAAAACATTACTTAAAGATAATTTTTTAAATTTTTTTTTAAAGGGCAGCTGGTGAAACCTACAACCCCAGTTGCTAAAATCAGTATCGTCTGTTATTTCCCATACTGTCGCAAAATGTTCCATTTTATCTGAACTAAAAACAGCTTTTCTCTGCTGGAAACATGCAAATATCATTCCTTCATAAAGAAGCCACCAGATGGGAACTTAATAACTGTAGACTCTAATTCGCGTTGCCTGGAGTTGCAAAAACCACCAAACTTTGAAAATTCTTGTTTATACCCTGCTTGTTCCTGTAATGGTTTAAATATGTTTCCATGCACAGGGATCTGGCCCACAGCCAAGCTGTGTTAGTACCAGGGCTGTTTCTCCATGCAGGACACAGGCTGAAGTGACTGGTGGTGGTTCTGGCTCTCCATGACTCTTTTGTAAAAAGAGGAGATTTACATGGGGTAATTGCTCTGAAGGTGAGCTGGTGCAAGTACATCAGCTCTACCAAAGCTGCCCTTTTTCTCTCTGCTTGTTATTTTACTCACTGTTCATTTTTTTAACATAAAGTCTGTATCCCCCACATCAAAATGTCTGTGAAGTGAAGCAGACATTTTTCTGCTCCTGCAAAAGTTGTGGGAGAGAAAATTTTATGGGAGTTTTATGGATGCCTAAATGCCTCTGCTGTAGGAGAGAAAGAAAAAGTGCACAGGAAGGAGATGGACAGCAAAGCACAAAGCAAGAGTGATATCCCTCTGTGCTCCAAAATACAAGCAGAGGAATACAGAACCCAGAAACAGCAGAAGAAATAAATTCTTCATGGATCCATTTATAACCAGAACAAGTGTTTGCAGTGCAGGGAGTAAAAGCAGGCACTGACAGGGCAGCTTTCACATTAACTCTACCCATCCTCCAGGACTCTTTCAGAGCATTTTGGTGCAGGCTGGGCCTGGCTTTGTGTGCCAGCAACTTTCACCAGCTCCCTGCAAGGTCTGATTCACCTTCCTCCCTGGTGTTTGGCCATTAAAGCCTCATCTCTGCCCCACAACACCCTTTGGACAGGGACAAGCTCCTCCATGCACAGTCACAATTCAGCATAGACCCCTTCAGGGGTTCACAATTGATTGTGAATTCCAGGAACATGGCTCAGCATGCTCAGCCAGGTAAGGGGACTTGTCCTCCCACCAGGACTCACAGCTGAGAGCCAAACCCACACTGGTTTGGCAGCTGGCACCTACACTACACCGGCATGGTGGGGTCTCAGCCTGCCACCACTGTCTCCTGATAGGTATCTGATATCTCCTAGCTCTCGGGAATCCTGATTTATATATTCAGGTGCAAATTTAATAATTTTCATTTGTAACATTAGCTTTTGCTGGTTTAAAGTGAGCAACGCTATGGGGTTCTTGAGATTCACCTTGCAGGAACAGTGTCTATGTTTAGCTGAAAAACCCATTTCTCCTACTTGGTGCCTTTGCAGGGCTCCGTGGTGGCCAAAAGGATTAAACACCTCGTTGTTCACCTATTCACCTCTGCTCAGCACATTGTTTACACTGACAACTCGAACAATCCCCGGTTGTCACCTATTCAGCATTAGTGACCTTGGAACACACACATTAACACCATCAAGCTCCCTCTCTTTGCATTTCACATTATGTGTCTGTGATCGAGTTCCTGTGAAGGACAGGATCAGTTGAACATGTACAGGAATCTCTTGGAATCATTTAATGCCCCGGTTACAGCCCCTGGTGTATCACAGAACATTCCATAAGGATCTTCAAGGCCAGCCCTTAAGCAAATAGCCCATACTGGGACTGGAGCTGCAGCCTGGACATTATTAGCAGTGTCTGTTTTAGCTTGGCTGAAGGGCTTGGTCAGGTGCTTGCATCTGCTCCTGTACATTAACATGAAAGGCTGTTGCTGAGGACAATCCACCACAGCAGGCTACTGAAGTATGGAAGAGCCTTCTTCCAGTTCAGATCCAGTCCAGGCTGGGAAGAACTAAAAGCTGGAACAAGACTGTGAGCTCATCTCATTTCCTAATGGGAAGCTGTGCACAAAGCAGAGCTGCCACCAGTGCCACTTGCTGGTGCCACTCGTCAGCACAGACAGCCCAGCTGGGCAGGGCTTCTCTCCTGCTCTGGGGGTAACAAAGCTGCCATTGGAATTGGCTCCTGCTGTGCCATAAACCAGGGCTGGTCAGGGGCTGAAGTGGAGCCCTTGCTAGAGCTGCCAGCATCTGCACAGGAGGAGATATTTTCTGTTGCTATTTCTGTTATTATTTCCAATTGCAAACACTGAGCTGAAAGCTGAGAGCTCAGAGCACACGGCTCCTCTTTCCTCCCACCAGCAGCACTCCTGCTGCAGCAACATCATTCCACTCTTGTATTCCTACATGGGAGTCTTCCAGTCTCTGTGGATATTTTACTCTCTTGAAAGAAAAGCACAGAGGAAGGAACACATAAATTCAGGTTCTCAATTCATAACCAAAGAAAAATCCAGCTATTAAAAGGAGGCCCATCAACCTTCCAACACTGAGGCAGAAACTCAAGAGGAATGAGAGGAGCTCACAACTTCTGTGGGAAAATACATGCCTCAATCACCCACTCACCTCAAACAGGTAATGAGAAGTTAAGACCAATTCTTTAGAGATGAACCCAGGAAGGGAGGCTTGAGATTTCACCCAGGCAGTAAATGATAATTAAAACCTGCTAAATCTACCATGTTTTTTTCCTCTCTGGGTGTACAAAGAAGAAAGAAGAGAGAAGCAGGAATGGAGGGAGGCATTTTATTCTTGCATCTAACCTGTTTTCCAGATGAGTTTTTCAATGATCAGATTCAATCTACTGTAAAAACTTCCCAGGGAGAGAAACCCTCAGCACATGAACCAAAAATGTAATGATCTGGGAAATGCATTCCTCCTTAGAGGGAAGAAAACTGGTTTCAACTTTGTGCTCCTACTTTTATTGTTCACAAACTATGAAGATTTCTTTGCCACAGTGTGAGGAGGCAGTGACAGAGCCGTGACACTGAGCCAGCCACAGGCACGAGGAGATCAGGTCTGTGTCAAACACACTTCCCTTGGAGGGGCTGCCAAACTGCATCAGATCCAATGTCTGTCTGCTCATTCTCCTCCTCACACTAGGTACCATCCTGGGCTCTACCAGGAAGAGACTGGACTAAATGTGTGGTTTAATAAACCTGCAGCAAAATTTATCATCATATTTATATATGTATTTGCCATTTTGTAGCAGTGCCCATGTCTTGGGTGACTCTGGTTAAGTGCCTGGCCTCAGTGGCTTCCTGTGGCAATGAGTTTCATGGTAATTATGTCCTATGTTAAAGAGCACTTTTAAAAACAGTTAATGCAGTTCTGGCTACATCTGTGCTTCCAACTTCTGCTGAAAGGTCTGGTCCCTACTCGGTGCTGCTGTGAAACCACGAATGCCCCTGTGACCATCAGCAGAGCTGATGCTGCCCCGGGGCCAGCAGGGCTCAGCACACAGGGAGCTGCTGCCACTGGAGCTCCCGTTCCTACAAAGCCCCAGGGAATGAGATTTTCCACTGGATAACTACTGCAGCTGCAGTGAGCAGACTCACAAGTGAGAGCTCCCAGTTTCAGAGGAGCTCTGGAAGCAGTGGCTCTTCATCCACCATGCCCTGGAACTCAGGCCTCTGCTGTGCTAAAACAGAGTGGGAATTGCTAGCAGCTCAGAACAGGAGGATTTTACAAGTGTGTGAGCAGCCATGCAAGCTGATGAGTAACAGAGAAGGAGGTCTCATAGTCCAACCAGTCCCTGGGGTAACTGTTGTTACTCAAAAGGAAATCACATGATCATGTTTGTCACTTTTAAACATTGCTAAAAAAATGAGTCCTTCAGAACTTTATGACTTGGTAGTAGCAAGAACCTTTATAATCATGGGTGCAACATGATTTAACATGTGAGAAAAATTTACCAGACCAGCTGAGGTCACCAGAGCCAGGCAGAACAGGCAGCTACAGAGAACTGTCACACTCATTGCATTCAGTGTTTTCTGCAGGACAGTGTAAGGCAGCAGGGAGGAACCTTCAGCCTCTGCCCTGAACACTGGAAAGTGCCTAGGGCACAGGCAGGTAGGGAGGTGAGGGGCTTTTACATCATTCCTAGTAAGACCTTTGTGTGATTCTGCACCTGCTGGTGTGTAATCTCCACTGCTCTCAGATTACCTGGCCCCAGAGGAAATGTTCATCACTTGACACCAGGGCTTATTGCAGGCTGCAGCCAGTCCAGGACCACCTAAACACAACGAGGGCTTAAGGAGAACCTGTGCCATTTCAAGAGGGTGGCAAGCCTGGAAATGGAGCTCCAGAACTGAATTTCACTTTGCCTCAGTGTTCTCTCCAGGACAGAACTGACCCACTTCATAAACAACACTCTCTTCCTGCAGCATCCAAATGCTGCTGTATCGTTTAGCACTACCCATGGACTAATTTTCTCCCTCAGGGACAGTAGATTAGATCCCACAATTTCTCTCTCCCCCTGAGTTTTCAAAAGGTCTTTCAAGCGTAATAAACTCAGGTATTTATATATCAATCTGCGTTACCTGAGGCACATATTACAGAGGCCTGGGTCACAGCAACATCATTACAGTGAGTTTTAAAGAGAGCAATGGGAATAGGAGAGATAAATAATTCTCTCTGTGGTGCCCCTTCTATTTGTATGCTGAAGCTTAGAGCACTTCCCTGCCTTGGACACACCTTCTGAAATACAGCATTTCATGCCAGAGCTGAAAAAAACCAAGGCAAGCAGCAACCAATCCTCCCGAGCTAAGAAAACAGCCTTTTCCCCTTTAAATTACAGGCACTTATACTTCACCTTGGCTCCTGTCTTCTGCTGCTTCCTCCCACTTCTTAATCCCTTGAAGCTCTTGCACACCTGCAGTCACTGCTTTTCAGAGCATTTATGCTGCATTTTTACATTGCCAGGGATATTACAGTGTGAGAAAAAGAGGTCATGGCTTGGCTGCCTTGGGGAGCAGCATCAGCCACTCTCTGTGGCTCTGGGGCAGCTCAGCTCCAAGAAATCTACTCAATCACAGACACTGAAGGAGAGTTCTGTTTAAACATTTGCTTAATATTTGTTGGACTGGAGGCTGAAACTGGGCCAAAAAAGGCCTCTGAACACCTGCAGAACTCCTTGGTACAACACTTCTCTGATATCACTTCACCCAGTTCCTAAAGAACATAGTACACGCTTCTGACTGAAGAAAAAAGCAAAGCACATAAAAGGGCTACAGAAGGGTTGTAAGCTCTCTTGCTTACTCACTAGCTGACACAAGCAGGTCAGATCATCCCAATAGCAGCAGTTTATTGTTGTATTCAGAGGCCAAATGGAAATCAGGTTCCTCTGGCACTAGGTGAGGTACAAAACCACTGCAAAACCTTTATGACAGCTTGGGGCTGTGACGAGGAAGACAAACATCTGGAGCTGCCCAGCAAACACCATGGGCTTAGAGAGTCTGACCCCTAGTCTGGGGCTCTGGCCACGCTGACACATGGGGACTGACCAGCCCTCACGTCTGAATTCCTGCTCACCGTATGTTTCATTTTGGTTTTAAAGGCATTTTAATGCATTGACTTGCCTCTGAGGAAGAAAGTGCCTGGCGCTTGTTTAAGTGTCTTTATTAGACCTGAAACAAATACCACATCATTTAACTTTGAGGCTTTTGTTGCTGGTATCAGTCCTGTACTGCAAATCACAGACTCAAGACTGCATCTAACCCCTAATAAGCAAGCAAACTGCTATTCGTCCACCGCCCTGCTTCCCCCAGCTGCTGTTATCTCTGTGTGAGATGGGGAATTGGAGGAAAGAATGACCCAGTGATTGTCTAAATCAGCCCAGCTCTAATTTACTGGAATATGGTTTGAGCAGCTAATGTAACACCTACTGTGAGCAAGATGGAGCTATCTCCAGGACTTCTGTAGGCTAGGAATATTCACTTAAATGGCATTGTCTGGCTGCACTCACTGGAGGGCTGCTGTACCACAGAGAGCAGTTAACCCTTGGAGTGTGAAATTAGGTCAAAAGAACCAAGCTTTCAATGGCAATCGGAAAAGTTAACTTTCCACTGAAAATTGGGTGTCCTGTTTGCCTCTGACACTTTCTCAACTCCTTGAGTAGCAAACAGCTTGAGCAATTACAGTGCTCAGGTAAACAGACACTGGCAAGGCGTCCTCAGGATGCCCTCAGTCTGGCAGGATCTTTTCCCAGCCCTCACTGAACAGTTACATGCCAGGTTTCCCGTGGTTGGATTAAGCAGCTGGTCTCTCCTTAGACAGAAAGGATGGAATTTTTTCTTCTTTAAAATATTGCCTGAGACACACAGAAGTCAGCACCTTCCCTGGCCCTGGTGCAGAAGCTGAGATCTCCAGAAAATTACCTTTGCCTCGGTCCTTCTGCTCCTCACAATGAGGTGAAAGGAAGAATTCCTCCTTTGCTTATTTTCTGTGAGCATTTCAAGGCAGACACTGAATTTTGACCTGAGCACATAAAGCACCCAGGACCCCACAACAGCAGGACCTGATGGGGCAGGAAGATGCTCATCATATAAACAGCTTCAGTTTCAACAGCAAGGTCATCTCAAGCTGTTATAAAGTCAACACTCACAAACCTGCAAGTATAAGACAGAAATCCTATTTTAACTGGGTTTGGTAGAAAATACATATAATTTGACCTTCTTTTTAAGTGGAAGGGCAGATTTTCAAGAAGCAATGCTTTCCAATCAGGTGCTAAGGCATTTTACAAAAGAATACACCTGAATCAAACCACTTATCTCTGTTTTACAGATGGGGAAACTGAGGCACGGGAAATTGTCGTGGTTCCAGACTAAGCTGGAACCTTGCTGTTCACTTGGTTGTGTGCAGGTAGCACTGAACCATCTGGTTTAAACCTGCCTGTGGGAAGCACAACCCCTGTCAGCCTCAGCAGCTCAGGAGCAGGTGAGCTCCCTCAGCTTGAAAAGCTGGGTCAGGAGAGAGCACCCTTGTGCTGCTCCATCTTCTGTCCCTTTCTAACTCAGCCTCTGCAGAGAGGAGGCCACTTCCAGGAGCTGACCCTCACCTCCCACGAGCACACAGGGATCAGCTGCACCTGCAAGAGACACGTCCCTGTGTCCTCCACAGTCCTGGAGACTGGGCACAGGCTGAGGAAAATGGCCTGGATGTGAACAACGTCCTGCTTATGGCTCCTTCATCTTCCCCGTATCTACATTCCCAGGGAAATGACACACTGGCTCGCTCTGGACCACTGGAATTAGTGGAGGGGTCCTAGCCAGCATCAGATGGAGGCTCCTGTCCTTCTTTTGGGTACAGCTGTGAACTCTCCACCTGGCCAGGAGCCTGGCATCTCCCTCCATTCTAGGGATGCCTTTCCTATAAAAAGTCAATCCTTTCCTAACACCAGCCTGAAGGCAGAGAGCAAGAGATTTAAAAGCCACAGGAGGAACAACATTAATGAGTGTAGCACCATCTCTGGAAACAAGAAGAGAGAAAGCAAGATTAAAGCCTGGGAGGCAGATGCCAGGTCAGCTCAAAAGGAGACTGAGGACTCGGAGGGGGAGCCAGAAGTGCCTCATGGTGGGCCAGCCCCTGCCCTGCCCACCTGCCCTGCCCATCTGGCAAATGTCACAGCTCAGGTACCAGCGGCTGAACCCCCTGCTCCTGGCCAGAGCCAGCCGAGGGCTGAGCTGCCACAAGACATCCTTTGGGATGTTCTCCTGTGCCCTGGGTACCAGCACTCCCTGTTCCTGGGTCACCCACAGACTCCATCCCTGGCAGCACAATTAGCTCAAGAAGGGTGATGGCTGTGAGGGGTTAAAACATCTCCCTGCCTCACACCTTTGTGTGCACGCCTTTTGCTCTAACTACACCTAAAGCCCAATTTTTAGTTATTGGAAAAAAAACCCTGAAACCACACAAAACCCACACACAACCCCCTCCCCCCAACAATCTTTATCCTAATTCTCCCAGGAAATAATGGCTTTCTGTTATTAAATAATGTGAAATGATTGAGGTGAGTCATAAAGCATTTGTATTAACACTAAAGGATCCATGATTAATTTTTTTCTTTATTTTATTATTATAAAACTTGTCTGCGTCTTCCCTTCCCCCTTTCTCTGTCCTCCCCATCACATTTTGTTCTCAAGGGAGGTAATCAAGACTTCACTTGAATTTCTCATTACTTGAAAGGCTCCACATCACAATATGATAATGGGACAGTTTCATAATTACAATTAAAAAAAAATATTGGAGCTAGAGAAAACTGGAGAGGTTTTCAGATGCTTTTGTCTTTGTCACCCAGAAATTAGAGGATTGCTTTAAAACATATTTTAAAAACAAGAGGAGAGGGTGGTTTCATCTTACTGTTATGCAAAATCCATTGTGCTCAAGCTTCATTTTGCAAAGTCCATCCTCCCTTTTTATTTCCTCAGACCACCTTCTCCCTCCTTTTTTTTTTCCTTTTGATAAAGTACCAGGCAACATTAACTCCAGGAAGATGCAAAACTAGACCAGCAATTAATTCTACCACTGTTTCCCCTAGAGGCAAGTTATTGTGCCTCAGTTTCCCATTTGCAATGGAAGACACTCCAGGAGCTAAGTCTGTTTTTGTATTGTTATCCAGAATACTAAAGGCTTATACCAAGTACTTTAAACCCTGCCTTTAGGAGCAGGGCGCAGGTGGCAGAGATGAGCAGAATTAGCCCTGTGCTCTGCTAACAAGCTCTGCGATCCCACAGGATATAAGGCTGGATTAGATGTGACAAATAATAATGATTACTCTTATTATTCCTCCTAGAACTGGTCTAAGGCATCATCAGCTAAAAGATGTGTCAAAGTGGCAAGACATTATGGCTTATGTGGAACTCTGAAAAAGCTGGAATTTCTGTTTAAAAATCAGAGTCCTTTGCTGGATAGAAAACCACACATTTTCTGCTGAGTGTTTCTCCCTTTAGCCTCGTTCCCTCCACAGCATGAGCAGTGATCCCAGTTCCTGGGATCCCTTCTTAGACGGCTTTGTGACACCCTTGGTGACCAGGGACACCTCGCAGTGACCTCAGTTTACTGCCTCCTCCCCATGCCGAGGCTGAAGGTGCTCAGGGAGACTCAGAAATTCATCCAGGGCTTGGAAAGGCTGGAGGAGTCACCCCCAACAAGTGCCCCAGCACAGCCCAAAGAGGGACAGGGACCACCAAAGTCCCCTCTCCTTGCCTTCCACCCTGATGTTGGATGGGAGCCCAGGCTGATCCTTGCCCTGTTCCAGTGGTGAGAGGCCCCTGGCCCTGGGGCACAGCTTGTGGGGGCAGGACCAGCTCCCTGAGCATAGCACATCTCTGGGGCCTGGCCCCTGGCAGGGATTAGGTGCTCCTCTAAAGCAAATAATGCCAAAATGCAAATAGTAGCAGCAGCAAATTCTTGATTAAATATGAACAAGCACAGAGAATTGCTTATGTCACTCACCCCACTCCTCTCTGTCCTCCATCTGTCCGCTTCTCTCCTCTTCCACCATCTCTTCCCCCAGCCATCTGCTGGGTGCTCTCCCTCCTTCTCTCTCCTCCCTGTCCCTGCTGCCCTTCCCTTCAGGGCTGTTTTGCTCTGAGGGGTTTGCTGCTCCTCTCCCTGCTTCCAGCTGGGTCCACATTGCTCCTTCAGGCTCTGTGGTGTGAGCTGGGGGTCAGGGGATGTTGTGGAGCGCTGAAAGGCTGAAGACAGACGGACAGACGGTTGCTGCTCCTCTGCATCCCTTGGGAGTGTCTCCCTGGCATCCTGCTGGAAGGAGCTGCAGGTGGGGTGGGCAGGGGAAGGGAAGGTGGATTTTAAACCAGGTCAGTTGCCCTGGGGCAAGAGGGATTGATATCACTTCCCTGTGAACCCGGGGATGCCTGCTCTCAGAATTCTGTTTGGGCCAAAGGCAAAGTAAAACCAAACCCATTAATGTTTGCCCATACATGTAGGTAGTTAAAATATTCAGTGATCATGGTGGGAAAGATCAAACGGTCCCACGAGCCTGTTGTCCATCTTGCAGCACCAGAGCAGTGTTTGCACAAGCTGTTTTGGAATCAGAATAATGGCCTTTTAGCCACCTTGATGGGATTTATTTCCTTTCCTATGAAGTAAACAAAAGCACAAGGCAAAGGCACTGGATCAATGGGCATTAAAATCTCCAGAAAGGACATAAACCTCATTGCTCCAGTGCACTGCCTACACCTTCCTGAGGTGGGAAGGATTCCTGCTGCCTGGCTGGGGTGCCACCAGCACCCCAGCTCAGGGGATTTGTGTGCTACCATGGAAGCCGACAAAACTGGCTGCTGTCATAGACAGATTGGGTTTGATCCAGACTGGCAAATCCAGGGTTCCTGTAAAAGAGCTGAATAAGGGCCCTGTGTCTGACAAGAAGGAAATAAAACTATTGGACTGTTGGCTTTGATAAATCCTTTCCCTGATACATTCCTCTGTCTTTGTTTCAGCAAAGGATAATGGGAGAGAGAGAGAGACACTGTGTCCTTTTTTTCTGATAATTTAAATACAGTGAAACAATGACCTGATATCAACATAAAGCTGTTAGAGGAATAACCTGACTGTGCACCTTTTTTCTAGAGTCTCCAGGGTGAAATCAGTTGAGATTGATGCATGATAAAGGAACAAACCTGTTGCCTGAATGGGGCATCTCAGTGCAATAGGCAGCGCTGTTATCAGACCTGTTAAACAAATAAAGCTGTGAAGTGCAGACACATTGTCTGAAGCACACTCAGCTCGCAGGCAGCCAGATCTTCTTAAGGAATCCTTGATAAAGGAACGAGCCTGTTGGAGTTAATGGATATCCTGGGGTGGAATGGGGATCTGTGCTGTGGCTGCTGATGCTCATCCCTCCCTGCACAGCAGCACCAGGGGCTGTTCTGCACACGCAGGGCAGAAGGTGCTGGGGATGAGCAGCCCCAGCGCTGCTCAGCTGTAGCAGCAGAGGAGCTCCTGAGGTGCCAGGGCTGTTGAACCTCAGCTGGGCCTTTGGACAAAGACTGTGCTCCTGAAAGAGTCATGGAGCAAGGGACAGGGCAGAGGGGCCTTGGCTCAGGGCTGCTTTGCCCCAGATCTCACCCCAAGTGGCCAGGTTCCTTGGAGAAGGGAAAAGAGGGATGACACAGGGTTTGTCCCCAGCACATCCTCCAGGTGAGCATCTTTCAGGAACACCTTCAGTCTGAGCTACTCAGACTGAACAGCTCCATCCTCAGCCCGTGCTGAATCCACACAGCAGGGCCCTGACCTTAAGATCTTCCATCTGGGAGCAATGTTACCAAAAGATGCCAAAGTTACCTTTCAAAACGAGCTTCACACCTCCTTCGTGTCACAGCCATCTTTGGACTCTGTCCTGATTTGCCCCCAGCCCGAGTGAGAACAACGCTGGGCTCCCTTCGACGGCACTTCTGGCAACAACAAGAGAATAGCAATTTCACTGCAATGTTTTTCCTAAGGAAAAAAATAAAAAGCCCACAATTTGTTTGTCTGCCTGTGACAGGGAAAATTTTTCATGTTGCCATGAGCCCTGGAGTTCATTCACCTATTGGAAAGATGTCCAGCTTTGAGAGATGTTTAATCTTACTTGAAAGGCGATAATTAGGAAAACACACACAAACACATGTGCCACATGCTCCCAGTCTCATTAGAGCCTGCTTCCTCCTTCAGCTGAGGAAAGGGGTTTGTTTTGATGAAGGGGATGGATGTGTTTTGTGCTTGGTTAAGGTGTGTGTGTGTATGTGTGTGCCCATGCGGAGATGTAGGTGCATATTTACATCGCTGGAGGGGAGAGGTGTTTCACTTGTTGAAACCTGTGAAATTTCCCTTCCTGGTTCCATTTTTGGAAGCAGATTTTGATGAGATCTCTCCCGTCACTGCACAAGAGAGGATCTAATCACGCTGTACAAAGACAGCCACAACTGACAATGCATCTCCCTCTTCCAGGAGAAAGGAAGAAGGGAACAAAATGAATAATTCAAATGATAATTAGCAGTGTAATTATTCCTGTTTTTAGAGTAACCTACAGGACAGAACGCATGAGTCACTGGCAAAGTATAAACAGAAATAATTTGGAAGATGCTGTCCTGATGCTTTACAAAGGGACTTGTCAGAGAGTTTCTCTTTTGATCTCTGTCCTGGGGTGACATCTCCCATTGGCGTCAAGACTCCCCTTCAAGTGCTCCCTGTAAGGTCAAAGCTGGCATTTGTCATCCAGAGCTTGGCTCAGGGAGAGGGCAGCTTCAAAAGCAGCATCGGGCAGGGAGGGAGACACAGCCTGGGAGAACAGAGCTGAGACCCATCAGCTGAACACCCAGGACAGCAGACAGTGGTCTGGGCTTGATTCAGGCCAAGGAACAGTGTTTTCCTGTGTGTCTGCACAGCCTGGGGCAGCAGCTGCCAGTTGCAGGTCTGGCTTTGATGTGCTCCAGCCCTGCAAATGCCCAGAGATGGGATCCCCTGCAGGCACCGGAGGCTGAGACCTGCGTGGGCTGAAGCATTGAGAAGGAAGGTGGGGGCTGCTGGTTATTTTAGGTTGAATGGAGAGAGGAGAAAGTAAAATCTCAGTCTCAAGGTGTCCCACACTGTGCTTGTGAAGAGCCAAAACCCTGCACAGGAGGGAGCTGTCACAGGCCTGATGCTGCACTTATCCTTTCTGATAGGGATTCCTGCATTCAGCTGCAGTCCAGAGATCTTAACCAGCAGCCTTTACAGTCTTTCAAACATAGAGTCACTTTTGCTTTTGTTAAAACCTGGAGAACCTCTCTTTAACAGGAAACATGAAGCCTTGGTGGCTGGAGCAGATCCCATCCAAAGAGACACAGGCAGCAGCAGCCTCCTGTGAAAGCAAACAATGGGAAGCCTCTTGGCACTGTAACACAAGAGGAAGAGAAGAAAGATGTCTTTAATTTGCCTGGTAATGATCAATATAGAATCAAATCTGACCTTGAATTTTAATGGCTCTGTACTAATGGGAGCCGCTCAGATGGAAGGAGGAGGAGCAGAACAGCCTGGGGGAGGGAGGGCTGGGCTGTCCAAGGCTCAGCACCCTGTGTGGCCAGCCCTTGCCACCATGAATGTGATTTTTGGGAGCTGGCAGAGGGGAAATCACTCTGGGGTGGTAGTGGCTGGGGATGGGCTGTTGTGGGTACAGGAGCTGGCACAACCCCAGGGTTCCCCCAAACTCTGTTTCACTCAGCAAGTTCAAAACACTGTCTTAAAAACAAACAGAACATTGGGGAAATTTTGTCACGAAACAGGTAAGTCCTTGCCCCAGGTTCACCTGGCAGCAAGCAGAGCTGCAGCTCTCCCAGGTTCTGTGGTCCTTCCCTGTGACACTGGGGCCTCTTCACTGCTCCCTGTCTTTGACACGTATCAGGTGCTGAACACACACAATGACTCAACTTCTAACCCAAGGCACTGACAGCATTTGCAATTGGCAGAGACTCCTTAAAAAGTGTAAAAAAAAATAAACAGCATAATACATTTATATACATAAATAAATAGTGATTGACCAGTTGAAATTATATGGTAGCTGTTAACATTGGCATCTTTATTTGCCACATCAATTGTATTTGATTTAATCTTAATCTTGTTCCCACAATTCTGAAAACATTTGACTCATCTGCTGGGGGTTCTTTTTGTTGATATAGAATCATTTTGACAGTTATCCTGTTGGCTGTTAATAAATATCTCTATAATCAATCATAAAACAAATCAAATTGCCTTTTCACTTTTTATTTGACCTTAATCCTAACAAATCTCTCACAATTTTATTGAATTTACTCATGAGCCAGCAGAAGAAGAAAGAAGGAAGAGAGGGTATCCACTGATGCCTGTCCATCTGTTTAAGATGAAGAGGGTCTAGAGGATCTGGGATGGAACCAGGAACATATTCACCTGTAGCCTGACGCTGCATGCTGAACCACCCCAGCCAGATCCTTTGGCTTTCGTGTGTGCTTCTCCCCTCCCCGAGGGCAGAGCAAACCCGCAGGGAGCTGAGCACCTGAGCCAGGGACTCACAGCACCCTTCTGCCGACCTGGCAAGGGAAGGGAGTTACTCCTCCGGGAGCTTCTCCTTCGGAGCGGTCTCGTCCGGAGACTTTCTGTGCCCATCGCTCTGCAGGCTTCCCCTGGAGCCCGGGGGGCTCAGCTGTGCCGGGGGAGGCTCTGGCTCCTGTGGTGCGGCAGGAATGAAGCGAAGGGAGCTGCAGGGCAGAGGATGCTCCATCCTCGCCTTCCTCCTCACTGCGAGGCTGCTCTTGCTTGTGTGACGCTCGCGTTTTCCCCTCGCTCCCCTCCCGGACTTGTGCCTGCCAAACCAATCCACTGAGCACTTCAAGACTGCCAGCGAGGTGAGGTTTGCCTCTCGCACAGATCCTGTGTCATGTGCTGGGGAGGAAGGATGTAAGAGCATTATTCTGCTCTTAAACCAGGCGTGGATCTTGCTTTCCACCACCCCAGGAGGCACAAGGATGCTTTATGAGCAGTTCTAGCACAGTTTCTGCTTTGCAAACATTTCCATCCCTCCACCTCTAACAGAACAGGATGCAGGGTTTATATATAAAAATTAAAAAAAAAAATAAAAACAATCCTGCAGTTAAAGAAGATGGGGGGAGAGAAAGGATAAAAGCAGGAGCAGCAACTTTGTCCTTTGGTGGCAGCAGCAGCAGCAGGCTCCCCAACGAGAGCCAAAGTATCTTCATGAGGATCTGGCTGGAAACAGCAGCTGCTGCTCGGGCGGGACGGAGCCTTTTACGAGAGCAGGAAGGGAACAGTGGGGCAGGGAATTCAAATACAGGCTACAAATTGGAAACAGCAGGGGCTGCAGGGGGATTCAGCATAGCCAGAGGATGCCCAGTGTGCTCCCCATTTATGCTATGCCAATGACTTTGTTCTCAAGCAGCTTGCAGAAGAGAAAAGGAGAGAAAAATATATATATATATACACATATACACATATATCTTTATCTTGCAGCTTGCCTTGGCCCAGGAAATTCCTGCAGAAGCCAATGGCAGGAGGGAGGGACTGCAGTGCTGTAGGTTAGAGTGATGCAACAGCCCATCTGCAGCCATGAATTACCTGCCCTTGTGCAGGTTGCTCTGTCTGGAGAATAATCTCATGGATGAGGAACTGCCTGGGGAGGAGGGGTAGATGCAGCAGTGGCTGTGTCCCCTTACAAACACCCTACGAGGCTGAGCCCAGGCTGAAAACAGGATTGGACCCATAAAGGCTGATCTTCAGCCTTACCTCCCACTCAGGGGAGCCTGAACTCAAATTTATACTTGTGTATGACCTTGACACCTCTGAGTCTGTTTTCCTGCCTTTAAAATGGGAATCAGTGCCCAGCACAACAGGATGAACATGTGGAGAGGTTCAGAGTGCTCAGACAGGTCTGCGGTGGGGCCACAGAGCCCAGCCTGGAGCTGCAGCCCCTCTGCAGCAGGGTGGCCCTTCCCAACAGGACGCTGCCCTTGTTTCTGCTTCTGTGGCCCCAAATCACCCCAAAGCTGGCCAGCAAGCCTGCCCTCAGCACGCACTGCTGCCAGAGCAGCACGCAGACGACACGGGAAGTGGTGACTGAGAGGTGCCTCCCTCACACAGCCCGGCCAGAAATAGAAGCAGAGGACCATGAATTAAACACTGCAATCTCTCATCTGTCTCCAGCAAGGTTCAGCTCAGGGCAGAGCTCTCCTCTGCATGGATGGACACAGGGCTGCTTGCCTGGGGAGGCAGGGCATGGGGCAGCAAGTATCCTGCTGCGCTGGTTTCAGCAGGCGCAGCTCCTGTGGTTCCCTCTTGCCATGTCACCCCCACTGTCACAGCACCCTGGGCTGTCTGGGACAGTGCACAGTACCCAGGCTGGGGACCACCCTGCCAACAAACACCTGGCCCCTGCCACCCTGCCAGCTCCCACTTGGCTGTCGGGGGGCACAGGCAGGAGGAGGGGCCCAGCCCTGAGGTACCAGGCTCTGATCCTCCTGCCCAGCTCCCTCCACCCTCAGCAATTGTCTCCATTCCCTTTGGTGGCACTGAGGAAGGAGCAGCCCTTCCCAGAGGCAGGCAGGCAGTGGATGATCAGCCTTGCTGACAGCTGTCTCCAGCAGATGTGAGGGATGATGCCTCGGTCTGCTCGAGTCTGTCCGTGTCTCTGAAGTCCGGCAGACACGGAGCTGGCGGAGGATTAGCCCGTGCCTGTGGCCCTGGGGCTGGAGACGATGCCAGGAGTGATGGGGAAAATGAAGGAAGTAATTTAGAGCCTAACAAGGGGAAATCCAAAAACCCTGGCTCAGCCTGAAAGCCAGTTGCTTCAGAAGGGGCTTGATTTCCTCCTGGCTTTGCAGATGCTCTGAACACATTTTTCTGACTCACTGAGGGGTTCAGCATCGGGATGGCTTCTCCCTCCCATCTCCAGCATCACTTCATTAACTGCCCTTGCAGGACATGCACAGCCTTTTCAGTTCACAGATGAAACACATTGGCTGCGTGGCTCGCACATGCCAGATGGAAATGAGACGCAAGCAGTCGTGCAGATTGGCCACACACAATTAGGCTGCGTTTGCAGCTTCTGCCGTGAGCGTGGCAGCGCTGCCAGCCCGCTCAGCCACACCAGAGCAGTTCCTGGGTCCCCAGGGATGACCATGCTCCTGTCTCTGCTCCTCTGCTCCTTTCACTGCCCGCAGGCAGCGTGTGTCCCCTTCTGTGCACGCCCAGCTTGTCTGTGACGCTCCGGAGGTGCTGCCAGGTCCGTCGCATGCGAGCACATCCAAAATGTGAGCACAGACCCTGAACCGTGGCTGATCCCACACACACAGTGATGGGCTTTTGTGGATTAAACAGCCGTACCCACTAGCCTGGGAATCACAGCTTGGATGTGCACGTACGTCTTGGGGAGGGGATGGTGTTTTGAGAACCAGAAATAGGAAATCTCAGACCAGGAGTCTCACATGCTGTTTTCTGTAGGGACAGCTGTGACAGTGTCCCCTTTGTGTTTGCACAAAGTGGGGCTTTGTGGACCTCTGAATTCTCTGCATCTCTCTCTCTGCTCCCCTCCCTCACCTGAAAAGGCCTTGCCTGCCCCTGCAGAAGCCCTGTCTGATCCATCTCCCTCCTTCCATCGGGTTAATTGGCCGCTGCCTTACCGGGGAAATCTCAGCCTGGCTGTCAGCCCTGAGCTGTGCTTAGCAGGCTCCAGAAGCTGCACAGGGAAGGGGTTTTAACCTGTCACAGAGGCAGCTGGGGAAAGGAGCAGGACTTGGCTGCCTCTAATTGCTCTTTGCGCAGACATGCCTTGTTTATTCGATTAATTTGGAGCCATCAAATACCAAGGCTCAACAAGCAGCTGCTGAGTGGGGGGATTTTTGCCTCTCCAGAAGCTTGGGGTATGCAAATCCCTTCTTTCCTTTATCAACAAAATTCTTTCCTAAAAACCTCCATTTCTTGGTCTGTATAGGCATTAACACTCATTGTGCCCTTAGTGGGAACTGCATTGAAACATATCTGTAATATGCTTTTTCCCCTGAAGTCATCCAGAAGGTAAGTGTTAGAGCAGGATGGAAAACGCTGGTCCAGAACCAGAGTTAAACCCTTGAGGTTATGCTATCTGGCTAAAGGAAATGCCTATTTCCATTGATGAATTAATAGTTACGAAGTAATAGATATTCCCCCTTCACAAAGGCTGCAAATCCCAAACCCAAACTGTCCTTGTTAGCAAACAAAATCCCCTCCACTCCTGATCTCTGAATGTCGTGTACCAGCCCAAGGAAACTCACAGTAACAAGCTCAGCCTGAAAGGGGATAGAAGGACTCCTTGCTCCGAGACATGAGAGTGTAAATCAGAGCAGAATGTGCTTCCCCTGCCTGGATTTCACAGCTCTCTCTATGGTAATTTGGCCGGTTGCACTCTCTGCTTGCGTCGTGCTGGGAGACCCTTTCAGCAAGGTCTAGGATTTAGCTTCTTAGAGAAATAAAAATAATACATAAAACCTTGTTTCAGCTTGCCTGTTCACAATCAAATTTTCCCAAGCATGGGCAGCAGCCTTATGAGCCATTTCTGTTCGATAGCTTCAGCTTTATTCACGTAGATAATGAGTTTGGCAGGAGGTTAATAAGTGTCAACTGAAAGATAATTTAAGAGTTGTAAAGATAAATTTGTTGTGGGCTCTTTTTCTGGGTCTGTGGCTAATATATCAGTGCCTATACACATGCACACACACACACAGTGCACAGCCTGGTTTCCAAGTCCATAATCCATAATGGTTTTCTTTATTCCTTGAGGTATTGTAAATATGAAAGTCCCAGTGAAAATCCTGCTGCATGTAAATTCCCATTGCTTTTTTTTCCCCTGACTTTCCTGTGCAAGGTGATTAGATTAACATGGGGAGGGAAAAGGAGAAAAAGGAAAAGAAAAGGAATAGAGCTTTAGAAAAGTGGCTTTTCCTGCTGACACAATGCTCAAGCTGAGAATTTCCTTGCAGGCTGGATAGAGATGTGGTCCTTATGCAGAATTTTGAAATAGAAAGGGAATATTTGGCAAGGTTCATCTGGGTTTAGGCATCTGGGTATTTTTTCTCCTCTCTCACTTTTTAAAAATATCATTAGAATTGACTTTTTTCCTTAAAAATAGCCTGAGATCTGCCCCACTGTAGCCAAACTAGTGCATGCTTGCAGTGGAGGTTGGTGCAGACCAGCTGGAGGGACTTGTGCCCAGGGACAGCAGAAGCCAAAATCCCTCAGCACCAGAACACTGCCCTGGCCCTCGCTGTCCCCTCCATCCCTCCCTCTTCCCAATCCCATCCAAGCAGGAGCATTTAAGGGGGATTCGGTAGTGGAGGCTGAGCAGGGGACGAGAGAGAGGCAGAGGCCAGCAGGGCTTTGTCACGAGTATCAGCACGATCCCTTTTCCATAAAAACCCCGTGAAGTTAAAGATTATTTACATTTGGCGTACGGGTAACAACCATAATCTATTTGATTAGGTGCAGCTCGGATTAAGTACCAAATTTATCTCTTTACATTGTCAAACTTAATAATAGTTTAAAGGCAAACCTCATTGAAACTCTGCCTTCCCTGCTGGGCTAATTAACACCCATTTTAGGCTCTTAAATCCTTGATGGGTGTTTCTGCTCCATCTCTTTGGTAACAGGGGGACTACTGTAATAAATCAGACAAAAATCTCGGCCAAGCAGTGCAGACCAAAAGGAGCTGCCCAGGTGTGATGGGTTTCCAATGCAGAAGGGCAGATAAAAGCACTTTCTTGATTAAATACTGCCACCAGGGTGAACCCCTGAGTTTTCTGGTGCTGCTACTGATACCACTGCTAATGTGTGCTGAGTGTTTTATTTCAAGGTTGGTCCTGTAAAACGGGCCAGATTAATGGCTCAGCCAAGTGTGCCGAGCTCAGTAGGTCCTGCCTGTGCATTTGATGGCTTTGGGTTTGGGTTCACAGAAGATTGTGATGACTTCAGACTCTCCCAGATGGGGGGATATTCTGGTAAAGCAGTGCTTACATTAAGGGAAAATGGGAATTCAACATGCCCAAGTGAGCTGCGATTGCTGGAATCACATTGAGCTCCTCGATGGGACTGACCCCAGGTGTGGCAGAATCAGGATCCAGCTGCAAGGAGCAGCCACCAACTTCTGCAGCCCTTTGATGTTCCTGCTTTGTCTTTCTGAGGAAATGCCCAGCTACTCCTTTGAGTGCCTCAGGCTGGATGCCTCTTGAGACACGAAAGAAATCTGCTCCCGGCTCCTCTGAACTCGTGTGGGTTAATCCTGTCCAATTCCTGGTGGCCCGAGCCCTCCTCAAGCAGTGAGTGTCCGAGGGGCATTGGCCCTGGGCGGCACCAGCAGCTCAGCACACTGGGCCAGGAGGAGCTGAGCAAACCCCAAAGGCTTGGGGTGCTGCCCTGCACAGACTGGGGGGGCCTGGAGCCCCCTGTGCTGCCCCAGGCAGCTCCTGGAGAACCACAACAGGGTGAGGAGAGGTGGTGCCACATTTAATTAGCTCTCAGCAAACCCAGATTATTCTTAACATTAAACTAATCTTCAAAAAGGGAAGGCTTTAAATGAAAATAAAAAGTGCAAGGCTAGGAAACCATTAATTGATTCCTTATTCATTAACCTTTGCAAACCACTCAAAAGAGCTGGAAAACGACTTCCTTTGCAGCAAGGGCTTCTGCAGGGGCTGGAAGGAGCCTCTCATAACCTGCACTGCAGAGGGCGAGAGAAGGGCTGGTCCCAAACTGCTCCTTGTTTTGCAAATCAGAGAGCAATTCCTCACACGTCTCTGCTGTAAACACCCTGATCCCCAACACGCTTTAGAAACCACCCTGAAGCCGTGGCAGCTTCCCTGATATTTCATCTGTAAACCTCAAACTTCTCACGCCCATCCCTGAGCCCAGGGGCTCAAATCTCATGACAGTTACTTTTCCTTTTTCAAACCAGAGCTTCTGGAGTCCAGGGATTTGCATTGAAAAAAATCCTCAATAGATGAGAGATTGTGAAAGCAGTTTGTAAAGGGCTTTTGGGTTTAAAAACCCCAAGCACCCAGAGCCAAAGGAAGCTGACAACAGATACTAAAAATCAGATATAAAAATCTCCAGTTTAGTCACTAAAATTAATCAAATGGGGAAGGGAGATGATCTGCCTGGTGAGCACCAGCAGTGTGGCCACTCAGGCTCAGATCAGAGAAAATCACAGAGTGGTCTGGGTTGGGACAGATCATTTCATTCCTCCCCCTAGCCACGGGCAGGGTAGATGGATGATCACCTTTTTGTGGCCACCAGAGAATCATCAGGGAGACAGAGCAGCTGCCCCTGTCCCCAGGAGAACACCCACTGTGGGTCTCTGTCCTGCTGCCCTGCCTGACCCCGCAGCCCCCAGCCCCTGATGCCCCTGAAGGCAAAGTCTGGTCTTGGCTGGATTTTTTCCCTGGGGAGCTCTGCATTCCCACCTTGCTCAGGAAGGCAGACAAACAACACGGTTTCCATAGCCACTGGGGAAGAGAAGAAAGAAAAAGCCTTCGTGGTCAACGGCTGCCAAATCGCCTTTTGTTTGTGCCTACCAGCACTTGGATTTGCCCTGATCTGAAATGACACTTTTCTCCCTCACTGGGGTCTTGTTTTCTGGGTATTTGATTCTTGTGCCAGGACTTGGACAGAAACCAATGGCTAAAAGCTTCCTCTTATAAACTCTGGAATTAACAACCTTCTTTCCCTGACCTCATCAGCACAGTGGGGTAAAAAAAAACCAAAAACTATTAGACACATTTTCTCTTTTCAGACAGTTTAGGCAGAAGGGAATCAAATCCTTCATGGGAATGCCTGAACCAGCCTCCTTCAGAGGACAGGCACAACCTGGAGATATGGTGCCTGCAAAACTGAGGTGAAGTTCTGAAGTTCCCATCAGGGGTCGCTTTCATAGAATCCTGGACTGGTTTGAGTGAGAAGGGACCTTAAAGCCCATCCAGTTCCACCCCAGCCATGGCAGGGACAGCTCTCAGTGTCCCAGGCTGCTCCCAGCCCCATCCAGCCTGGCCTGGGACAGTGCCAGGGATCCAGGGACAGCCACAGCTGCTCTGGGCAGCACATCTCTGTAGCTGAAACATTAAAAGATTTGTGCACTCCTGGAGCATGGGACATGCAGCTCACACACATCAGCAGGTCTGAACTGCACTGTCCTCTCAGCATGGGCATGAATTACAGCCTTGTTCAGCAAGAGGATCAACTTTCCCAAATATCCCCCTAGCACAGATCAGGTGCTTGGAAAGTCACAGGTCCTGATCTTGAACAAAATCACCACAAATCACCTTCTCCTGAGCATCAATGAGCATCAGTGCAGCTCAAGGGCCATTTCCCTGTGGCTGCTCAGCATCCTCCCCCTGCTCCTGGGCCCTGTCCTCACTCCCCTGGTTGCTCTTGCTTCCCTCAGCGTTTGAAGCCAGTGCTCTTTAAAGCAGTGTCTAATGATACTCCATTGATCTCAATTATCCAGAGACAACTCTCAGTTATCCTGAGGCTGATTAAGCAGGTTGCAGATTAATCATACCCTGCTCAGTGGCCCCTTCATCCTCCTCACCGGTTCCTTACATCTTGATTTTGTTCACTGTAAGAAAACACCACTGTGTGCTCCTGTTTCCCAAAACACAAGTCAGAGCAGTGCCTCTGCTGTGTCTGCCTTCTTCAACATGGTTATTAACCTGGACAGGTACGACTCAGATGGTATTTTTATTGCTATTTCTTATTTCCATCACTGAGAGATGTGCACCCAGCAAATCAGGAAAAAAAAATACCCCAAAGAGAGCCTTTCCTCCAAATTCAGCACATTTTTTTCTGTTGAAATGAAAATGTAGGTGCTGTAAATCACCAAAGAGCCCCAGGGAATTTTTCTCCTGTGTTTCAGTGTTCAGACCTGGCTCATCCCAAACCTGCACTGGCTGGTGGTGCCTGGGAGGAAGCCTCAGAACCTGAGGAAGGGAGGTGGTTTGGGATGCTCCTGTTGGGAGAAGCTCAGAAGGGACAGGAGCCTTCTGAGCAAAGAGTGAGGGTTTCTCCTGCAGCTCAGATGAAGGCCAGGCTGAGGGCACAGCCCTGGTCACGAGCCTGCACCCAGGAGATTCACAGAGAATTATTAAGGTCAGAAAAGCCCTCTAAGCATCGAGCCCAACCTTTAAACCAGCTCTGCCAACCCACCACTAAAGCATGTCCCCGAGGGCCACAGCCACACATTTGTTGAATAGAATAAAGAATAGGTGAGAGAGAAGAGTTATTCTGTGCTTGGGAATTCAAAATATTAGGGCAAAATACATTGAAAGAGGGGAAAGGGTTACCAATAGCACACTGTCCTTGAAAACCTGGCTGCTTTTCTTTTTTTTCTTTAAGCTCTTGGCTCCACTTTATCCAAAAGGAAGAAGGGGAAAAAAAGGTGGCAGTGCTGCCCTGCTGGGGCAGGCTGGCACAGCCTGGGTGAGGGGCTGAGGACGTCCCTGCAGTCTCCAGATTAAGCACAAGTGCTTTGTGCAGATAAATTGAAAACCCTCGGCCCTGGAACAGCGACTCACAGAACGGCGCTGTCAGGTTCGAGAGGGAGAGAGAGAGCAGCTGCCTATGGAAAGGGAGATTAAAAGCTGAGAGAGAGACTGGTGTGCCTTTATGTCTTGAACTGTGAGCCAGAGATGGCTTTGAGACGGGAAAATGCAGAACTTTGAAACATATGTATTTATTTATATATTACACACCCCCACAGGCAGCTCCATGTATCCCAAATACAATTATCAGGGCAAGCACACAAATACACACACAGGCACGTGCTGTGAGTATTCTACACCTCAGATGCTCCTGACTCCCTGCTCGCTTGCCCAAGGGCCAGCCTGAGCTGGATCAGCCCAGGATTCACCCCAGATCAATCCACATGGATACAGCAGACATGGCACGAGCTCGGCTGCAGCCGCTCCTCCAGAGCTGGTGGCAGCAGAAAAAGCCAAGGAGGGGTTGGAGCCCAGGGCACGTGGGCAGTGAGCTGGGGATGAGCAAGATAATGGGGGCACACTCCAGCTGGCCCAGGGACACCCTGATCCTCCACTGGCAGCCATTTCACTAATTATCCTTTCCAAGTAACTCCTTTACTTCCGCCCTTTCACATTTTGTGAGCAACAGTCCCCACAACCTCTTTAGCACTCCTTGGGGAGGGGAGGGTGGTGCTCATGGGGACAGCAGGAGCAGCTTCTGGGGCCAGTCTTATCTGCTGGACAAAAAGGAGGATGACTTCTGGCCCTGTTTGTGCTTTGGGACTGAACCAGGACAGGGAAAGGATAACAGCAGAAGTGCAATTATTCCCCACCTTCCCCAAGCCTGGCTCTCTTGCTCACACCCACCCACAATCCAGCCTGTGATCTTGAAGTGAAAGTGGCTTTTATCATTACTTGTTCAATCTAGTCAATCAAAACTTCAATTAATGGCAGGGAATTATCATTTCATCCAGCACAAAGAGGGTTTTGTTGTGGGATTTTCTAAAATCTATTACAAAGTGGCTGTCATGTTGCTGATTCAAGCTCTGGACAAGCTCCTGCAGCACCTCGCTGTCAGCCACAGAGATGCTGGGGGTTTTCAGCCTCCCTGGCTCCACAGGTCAAACCCACTGCTGCTTTTTATAGGTAGAAAGCACTGACCCTGGTGATAATTTTTATTTTCCCTCCTTTCCTAATTTCCCTGAGTGGGATTTCTCTGTGCCCAGACAAAGGGGCAGCAGCTCACCCTGCACTGGGGAGGGAGGAGAGGGCAGGGGAGAAGGATGGAGGGAGAGGGGGGCTGGGCCATTTGTAATTACTGAAATAAACACAAGTCGGAGAGAAATGCAAATGCCTCATGTTGTGAATTGCTTGACAGAAGAAGTGACAGCTTTTTATTAGGGTGATAACAGCAAGGAGTTTTAAAATAGAATAATCGGTGCAACAAAAGCAATTTTCATTCTGAATTTTCATTTTAAATGGATGATCTCGTTTTAATCAAGTGAGTCATCACAAAATGCTTTTAATTGCTGAAAGTCAAGAGCTATATTGTAATTTTGATGTCTACTTTCAGGCTGATGATTCAATTTATATTAAAGGGGGGGGGGGGTTGCCCCATTCCTGTTTTCTGTCATTTCCCCCTCAAGTGAAATTCAAGATTTGAATTCACCATTCAAAAATTGAAATGGCTTTTTGGAAAGTGCACTCACCTTGCCAACAGATCCAGAATGGGCTTGAAGCAGAAGATGTTTGTTAAAATCTGGGTTTGTTTATTTTTTTCCCCTATCTCCTTCTGTGTTATTTGAAGCAGCTGAGCTGCTAACACCAAGTTTGACTTTTTGTGCTTTTAAAGGCATTCTGGGATGGTGCCGTGAGCCAGGAGATTGGAGCACTTCCCACAGCCTCAGAGGAAGATCCGCATCGACCATCCACCACCGTTCCAGTGAAAAGGCTAATTTCAGGCTTCATTCCAAGCACAAATCCCACCTCTTTAGAAGAAAAGTGGCTGAGGCTTTGTGACTACAAAGACTATTTGAGCCAAGACTACACAGCCAGGTCCTTGCTGGCTCAGTGAGGAACCTCTCAACATCTCAGGTGAGAGGAGTTAGTGCTTTGTACGGTGCAAAGTGGGTACAAATCAGGAAAGAAGGGGAAGGGGAGCAGCTGGCCCTTTTTGTTCCCCATGTACATCTTGCTAAAGCACTTCTTCATGTAATGGGGAAGGTTTAAGATGGTTCATTTGAAGGAGCATGGCTGCAAGAGTGGAAGTAGTCCTGGCCAGCCCTGGCCGTGCCCTGTGGGGCTCCCTCAGTGCCTGGCTGACCTGGGATCACAGACTGGGCTGGGCAGGACTTTCAAGGCCATCCAGTTCCAACCCCCTGCCATGGGCAGGAACAACTTCCACCAGACCAGGCTGGCCAACCTGGCCTTGCTGTTCTTGGGAAGCTCAGCTGAGGTCTCCTGGACCCTCTGGAGAAATCCCTCACTCTGTTTAAACTTGACCTGCTCTGCAGTAACATCCAACGGTGGAGGTGGCTCCAGAGGCGTGAGCCAAAGGAAGATGCAGAATCACGGCCAGCACATCCTCCCCAGCTCCAGGATTCAGCCAGGACACACATCCCCATGGAGCTGCTCTTCAGCAGCAAGAGGGAAACCCAGTCATCTGGAATGGAGCACTCAGCAAGAACAAAGAGAATTCATGCTTTGAAACCTTCCCCTGTCCAGTCCCATCCTAAAGTCAGAGGGAAGTGGTGTTGGCTCCTGTAGAAGGAACTGTTCGCTCACCCCAAGATCCCACCAGATCTGATCTCCTCAGTTTGGAGGATGGCTTGGACTTCATGAGCAGCCAAAAGCTGTGAGAACATGCCCAGCTTTGCCACCAGCTTCCCAAAGCTCCCCTTCAAGTCTTTCAAACCCCAAATATACTGCCCTGAAATAAGGAGAGCTACTTAGAACACCTTTTTCTTTGTTATTTTAACAAGAAAACATACCTATGAGACTTGGACACCCTGCCTTTGGCAAGTGAGTGTAACAAGGCTGCCTCATCCTTTGGCTTTGTGTGTCTTTCCCTCCTGTGCTGCACACATTGCTCCTCTCGTGCTGCTGGTCAGAGCCAGCATGGTGAGAGGAGACAGGAGCCATTTGCAAATATGTTCTCAGAAGAAAACCTGCTTTTCCCCCCACCCATTTCAAAAGTGATTCCTGTTGCTGCACATTGTGTGTGTGCAGAGATTAAAAATGCCTGAAAC
Source organism: Pseudopodoces humilis (assembly GCF_049639895.1). NCBI lineage: Eukaryota > Metazoa > Chordata > Aves > Passeriformes > Paridae > Pseudopodoces > Pseudopodoces humilis. The sequence goes on from NC_142227.1 coordinate 261,232, forward strand.
CCAAAGCAGGAATGAGACGTCTCGAAATTCTCCATGAGGTGTGAAGGAAGACACAATACGGAGCCAGTGCTGACATGCACAAAACAGCTCATTAGATGGGAGAAAAACCTGCACCTTTCACCTCAGACAAGCTGGAAAAGAGAAAATCCCTGCCAGATAACCTGAGCAAGAGCCTCACGGGAGAGGTGTGAGCGTGCTGAAGTGCTGGGAGCTAATTGGGAGAGCTTCCACCGTCCCTGAGCAGCAGCAGCACAGAAAACACATCCCTTTGCTGTTAAATAAATCAAATATTCCAGCATTAGTCTCCTTCCCTGTCCTCCCTAATTCTTGTGTCCCGATCTGAGCTGAAATGGTGCCCTCGTTTAGCATCTTGCTGCATGGCTGAGCAGACCATGCTTTTAGCAGAACTGTCAGGCTCGTACCCATCCCATCCCTTTGGAAATTTGGGTCAAGGGCTTTGTTTAGTTTGGTTTGAAGCCATAGCTGATACTTGGAGGGGATGAATGTCAAGACTGTTTTACCCTGTCCTGCTCGGGATCCACCAGCCTTAGTGGGGTGTGTTGTCAAGGGCTTCCTTGGCCATCTCCAAAATTAAAATTAGTCAGGTTTTTAAATAGATCCTCTGCTATATCTGAATAGCTGGTTTGTTTTCCTGGTAGGAATAGCCAAGAATGGATCCCTCTCCCCTCATCCTGGCTACCACATGCATCTTTTTACTAAGAGCTAAGGCAACCCTGATGTCTTTATTTGTTTTTTAGAGAATTTAATAAAGATCCTAAAATAGTCAAACAACACAAGGGTCTGGCATGGAAATTAGCTGGGCCTTCAGAGGCCAGCTTTCTCCCTTCATTAATATCTGTAACAACCATGGAGCTTAATTGAGCCACTTTGGAAGTTGCCTTTGGAAAGCTCAGAGCAGCAGGAGAACGCTGGACTGGTCAGCACAGTGAGGCTTGGAGGAACCTGATCTAGTGGAAGGTGTCCCTGCCCACGGTAGTGGGGTGGTGCAAGATGATCTTTAAAGTCCCTTCCAACCCCAAACATTCCCTGGTTCTATGATCACAGCTGCTGTGTCTCCTCCTGCGAGCTCATACCCAAAATCTGCTGGCTCAGATCTGCAGGAGAGCTGTGGGAGATGGGGAAAGCAGAGAGACAGGAGAGATGTGAGTGAAATGGATCCTTGCAAATCCTTTTGAACCATTTCCACCATGAGAACCAGCTCTGCTCGTCCTGGGGTGAAGGCTGTGGAAAAGCAGGGTGGGAGGTGAGTGCTGCACCCCTGCCTGTGCCTGTGCCTTGGTGTCTTTCACACCCAGAGCTGTTCCAGTTCTGTGACTCACCACATTCCCTGATTCATGCCTGGAATTTAAAAGATCTGTGTATTTATCTGCTGCTCTGTTCAAGCTCCTGACGGGGCTGTGCTCGCCATGGTCTCCTGGGGAGGACACATGATGCTGCACAGCTTTTTGATCGCAGCAATCTCTCTCTTGAGGTGCTTTTCTCTTTGCACAGGATTAAAAAAAAATAAATCTGCTTTTTTCCCTTTTTCCCATCTCTTTTCCCCACCTTCTTATTTTTGCCAAAGAGCATCTACTTGAGGTGAAATATTTTCCAGTGCTGACAAAAGCTTTGATATTGTAATGCCAAACCCATCGAGCCAAAGCTTTTAACTCTGGATTGTTCTTTTTCTAAATATTGGATTTGTGACGTTTGTTCTCCTTCCTCTTGCCCACGATTGATCTACCTGTCCTATTTATCTCCTCCATCTCACTGGGCCGTGGCCTTGAGCCCACTGGAGACTCTGCATTGATTGCTTGGGATTTTGGATGAAGCCAGCCAGTTATTTTCCCTTCCCCTCTTCACCTCTGTTACCTGTTGCTTATGCTCTAACCAGGCCTGGGGGAGGTTATTTTCTGCATCCATTGACCAGAAAAAGCATATTATGGTTTGGTTAAACAATAATGGGAACATACCAAAGTTCTTTCAGGAGTCAAAATTTTTCCTCATCATTTCAAAACCCAACACTTCCCATGTGAAGACATGAAAAGTTTAATCTAGAAATTAATTACAACCATTTGTGAAGTGGCTTCAAAAGAGCATGAAGAGTAAATCATTTTGGTTTTCTCCAACTCACCAAAAAGATACAGCTCAGGTCTGTTTTAAATGATGTTTTCCTGAACACTGGTACAACCTACACACTGGTTAGGGTATGTCAGCATTTATTTCTCGATCTGACTCTGATCTGAAGGCTCAGCCTGTCCCTCCAAAGCTGCCACCACCCAAGCACCACCTCCCTCTCCCCAGTCTTTTCTCTGAAGCTCTCCCAGCACTGGCTCTTTGGTGTTTCTAAATTAACTACTTATTTTCAGTACTTTTCCCTTCAGTCAACAAAGAGAAACTATCTTCTCCAGAAAACAATTGCAAACACTGAAGCTAAACTCGCTGTGACAGATAAAAACAGACTTTGTTTGGAGAAAGAAGGGAAACGCTGCTGTGAAGGTGATCACTGCAGCACTGGGCTCAAAGCAAATCCAATAAACCAGGCAGGATGGCAGCTCTGTAACTCCAAATGGGAGAATGGCAACAGCATCATGGATGTAAGGAGTTGGGGTAGAGGATTAAACTTTAATGAGGGCTTTTAGCATTGAAGGGATTGAAAATGCAATGAGAAAGAACAGAAAAAGGTCTGTGGGTCCTCTCCTGCACTGACTCACTTCGGGTGTTTGCACCCACCGGCTCCTGGGGGTCATTTTGAGAAGAATAATGGTGTGCTGGAAATGTTGTTTTCCAGCCACGAGTCCCTGAATGTGCTGCAGAGCTGCCACGGGGCAGATTTCCCCTTACAGAGCATTTTGCCCTCTCCCACGGGCACCAGGTGGTGCAGCCAGAGCCATCTGAGGGCTGTAACTCACAAGGTTTTGTCCTCCAACCCTCCTCCGGGATTTCAGAAAAATCCCAGCCCCTCAAATCCAATTTAAAATGGGGGGAAACAGCAATGAAGCTACCCCAGACCAGTAATTGTGGATTACACAGACTGTAGGGAGGAATGGCTCCAAACTCCAAACCTGGTCCTTACAAAATGCTGCAAAACCTTCCCCTGAAAATCCTTTGAAGCCAGGAAGGAAAGTGCTCACAACGCTGACTGAGAAACCTGTGATATAAATGTCCCTTAGCTCGTTTCTGCCTACTTGAAGACTTAATTAGTATTAAAAGCCCCAGGAAGTCTGAAGATTATTTATGGAGAACGTAGCAGTAGATATGACCTAAGGAAAAAAGGAGGCAAGGCTGAACCACAGAGCCTGTCCAGGGGACTAAATCTACATTTTTACTGCTTCATTTCCTAATTTAGGTGCAAATTTGGGGGATTTTTTCCCCTCTCCTGCCCAAAATGTCAAGGTATTGCAAAGCTTTTCAAGCCTGGAATTGGGACAAAGAAAAAAAGGTCAAAGCCCTCAAAACAATTTTCAGAAATATTGGCCAAGATGTTTCATTTTTACTCTGACAGGTTTTTTTATTAAATTGCACAATCATTTAAAGCAAAAATTGATCTGTTAAAAGACACCAAGAAGCCATTAGCTCTGTGCAGGGACAGGCTTGCATGAATTGGTCTCCCCAGCTCTAACAGGCCTTTGCTAGCATTAATTAACTCTGAATTTCTTAGTAATTTACAAAGAATAATAATTAATTCTTAGTAATTAATACTAACATTTTTTCTCTTAATTAATATAACTATTTAATGAAGACTTTTCTCCATAAATTTCTTCATAATTAAAGTCACTGAATCCCAACTCTTTCCAGAAAAGAAGATTAATGGGAGGGACAGAGAGCTTTCTGTTGATTTATGTAAAATAGAAGTTGAAAATATGGATGATTATTTACAGAATTAATAAAGCAAATGAAAAGATTCCCCTCCAGTGCCTGCTTGTCTGGAATGTGCCAGTTCCCATCTCCAAAGGCACCAGAGGCTCAGTGCATCACCAATAGTCGAGGTGGTCCATCCTCCCTGCGGGCAGGATGAGGCCCTGCCTCAGCCACCCCTTGCCCACCCCTCTGCAGACAATGGATTTTGCCTTTAGTGATCCCTTCTAAAAGACACCTCTGGGCTTTGCATTATCATTTTTGCCTGACCTTCAAAGAAAAGCTCCAATCGACAACCAATTTCTGTCTCATTTTGTGGCAGCTTGTTTTGTCCTGTCAATCACAGGTGAGTTCCTAAGGAGAGGGTGGACAGCCTCCCCCACCAGAGCCTGACAAAGGTTCTTGGTGTACTGACACCAAGAATTCCTCTAATCGCTGTTTCCAGCTGCTGAAAATGCCACAAGAGTTTTCACTGAGAGGAAACTTCTCTGTGGATGCACAGGCAGTATCCCAGAGGAAGGCAGGGGAAAGGCCAGGGTGAGCTGGGCTTTGGTGTGTGGTGATTCCTGAGACGTTCTCAGTGACCCAGTCCCCCACACCACAGCTGGGATGGACCCCGAGGGTGAGAGGAGTCCAACAGGAGAGGGATGAATGTCATAGAATCATAAATTTTTGACAAGACCCCTAAATCCATCTGGCCCGACAATGAGCATGGCTGATGTGGAGCCCCCTGCCTCAGCAAAACGGTACAAAAACGGTGAAAAAAAAGAGGAAAAATGCGGATAAATACATGTGGGAGAGCACAGAGCTTTGAGGAATCATGTTGGGATGCTTGGAAAGGTGGAGGGAGGCATGTGGTCACTATCTGACCCATTTTGGTCACTGTTTTGGCTGGCAGAGCCACAGTCCTGGTGTCACCACTGACTGCCAGGGGGATGCCAGGGGGATAAACTGCTTTGCTTATAAAGCTGCTGAAGACGAGTTCTGCTTCACCCCAAACTCAGGCAGCCAGCAGCAAAGGCATTTGTCACTCTTCCCCCCTCCAAAACCAGGAAGCTTAAACAATATGCATCATTTATGCACCTCAAGAAGCAGAGAAAATCAGAACTGAAAACAGACTGGTGCCTCTGTCTGCATGTGTCTGCACATGAAATATTCAGCACAAAGCCCAGGTCCTGCTGCGTGTCAGGGCTCGGGAGCGCGCTCCGCAATCAGAAACCACGGCAGCTCACAGGAAAAGTAACAGCTGCACCTCAGCACCACACAACAGACACCGTTTCAGGTCAGCTGCCAGGATGAAGAGGTGTTTCGAAGCCTTTTGGACATTTAAGCTGAGAATGAGACACATGGAGAGCCAGTTGCCAGGGGCTTTTTGCCTTGCGCTGCCGCAGTAACGCCAGGAAACCGGGCAGCTGGTGGGGACCCTGCAGAGAGCCAGGAAGGGTGAGGAGAGAAGCTCTGGGTTCTAATTGCTGGATGTCCAAGTCTGCTCTGCCTGGGATTGAAGACAGGCATGAACAAGGAGGAAGATGTAGCAACTTCTGAGCAATCCAGGCAGTAAATGAGAGCTGCCTGGCTGGACCAGCTCCGGGAGCTGCTGGTGAAGTCCTGTCTCTCCAGATAACACTGAGCAGGTTCTGGTCCCTCAGACACAGAGATGACAAATCAAATCCTCAAACCTTCCCTGGCTGCTTAAGAAAGCTTTGAGGCTTCCCTCGGTGCCTCAGCAGGGATCTGCTCCTGGCACAAAGCCATCACAAGCAGCTTGGTAAAATCTCCTGCAACGCCACGGGTTGGGATGTCCCCACCTGGCAGTGCAGGGCACGGGCTCCTTTGGAGGGTGCCAGTGGTGGATGAAACACCAAGCATCCCCCAACATTCTCCATCACAGAGAGGCTGATGGAGCTGCTAACTCACCTCAAGAAAAAAGAGACTAATGCCTTCTGATTTCCAGTAGCATATGGATGCTAAAACAGACGGAAAAATCACTGACACACAGGGCTCCTGTTGAATTCCAACGACCCAAACAGAGACCAAACATCTGCCCTCCTGCACTGGTATGGCTTCTGGTATTTACAGATCACAAAACAGCTGGGAGAGGAGAGCACAGGTGAAACATCCCCAGCACAATTTGTCCCAGTGCAAACCATCCCTGCTGGCACGTGCAGCCACTGTGCTCGAAATCTCTGCATTTGAAACATCAGTTGTGAAGCATCCCCTGCCTGTGAGCTGCTTCCCACAGCACCAGTGCTCCCAGTCAGAGATAAGCAAAGGACAGATCTCCTCTGGAATAAGGGAAGGGAGGCAGTTTCCCAAGGGTAACCGCAATTAAGTTTATGGTTGAAATTTGTCGTTCTCTACTTTTAATCCCCTTCTCATTCAGCTCTATATCCCTTCCCTGGGACTCTGAGCATGGTTTGCATTGCCCTTGTCTCCTCTCCATGTTTGGAGCCCTTCAGAGCAGACAGAAGCACTAAAAATAAAATCACCTGTCAGGTTCCCTAGCTATTACAAACAAAGCATCCTTTACGAAAATGCAACAAGTAAAACCTTCATATTGTGTGTTCTTATTCACATAAAATATTTAGAAAGCTCCTAATGTTTTTATGGCTGTAATTAATCTTGTGTCATGTTGGGGAAGAACAGCACATAAAAAATTTCTTTGGCATTAGGCAGAAGCCTGGGCTTCCCAAGGCAAACGTGTGTGTCCACGCTTCCAAGGATGGAGGGGACTGATGTGTGGGGTTTGGGGGGTCCCTGCTCTGCCAGGAGAGCCTGGTAGGATGGAGGAGGGTTGAGCACATTCCCTTTTACATTGTGCTGCCTTTGTGAACAGATGCTCACGCCAGCTCCGGCAGCTTCGTGGCTGTGTGGAGGAAAGGGCGACACCGAGATTTGTCCCAGCTCTGTTCCCAGGGCGAGCAGCACCTCCCAGGCTGTCAGGACAGCATGGCCAGGACTGGGGCTCCCTGTGTGCCTTCCTCTGGGGAAGGCTGATCACACAAGATAAGTGTTCCTTTTATTATCTAAAATCATGGAGATTTTAAGAAAAACCTCTCTGCACGTTCACTGCACCCGTCTGGAGGACTCTGGCTGGCACAGGAGCCTGAATACATATAAACTGTCACCAGTCAGAGACTCCTGGCCCAGCTTGCCTTGCCAATAAACTCTTTGATGGGAATATTCCCAGAAATATGATGCTTTAAAAATCTGATCCAGCCCTTGCTATCTATAGCTTCTCAATGACAAAATTTTGGCCAAGATGCAAGAGAGCAGGTTCCAGCAGCTCCCTGTGCCACGGCTGGAGAATAACCATCCATGGGGGCAGAGCCAGGTGGCTGCTGGCTGAGGCACTGATCTATGAGAGGACAGCTCAGCCCTGCCCAAAACAGATCCAGCATCTTTGGTAACTCAAATTGTTTCATCATAAGAATGTGGGAGAAGCTGTCTCACCGCACCAGGGCATAGAGGAGCTTGCAATCAACACCCGAGATAAGAGACAACTTGGGCTCAGTGGAGTAAAACATTTAACCACAGTAACAAAGAAAGGTGGATTTTACATTTTAATCTTGATCCTCACATTTCTAAATTGCCCTTTGGAGGAGGAAGAGAACGTGTGAAGTACAGGGCTGCTCCTGGGGACACCCCAGCCCACGAAATACTGACATCCCAACGGAACCAAGTGCCACAGATCCTGTACAGCTCAGGGATTTGGATCACCCAAAGGAGACAACGGGCTGATGGAAGACCTGGCCCAGGGATTGAGCTGAGCATTGCTAACTGGGCATCCTGGTTTCCATCCTTGGAGAGAACCTGCTGTTCATCCGGGCTGGGAATTCAGATCCAACAAGATCCACCCCCAGTGCTCGCTCCCAGCCCCACCGGGCCACTGAGGCACTGTGGAAGGAGAGGGTGAGCCTGTTACTGGAGGGATGGTGAGATGTCCTGCCCAGCCCTGCTCCAGGGGGCTGTGCCACCATTCACCACGTGGATTTAGAGCCCTGTTTGTTATTCAAAGCCACCTGGTTTTTAGCCATCCCCTGCAGGGAGCAAGGAGGGGTGAGGGAGCAGCACCTGTGTCCCAGGTGCAAAACTGTTACACACATCCAGAGGCACAGATGGACAGAAGGAAAGTGAAAAGGCTAAAGGAAGAGGAGGTGATGGTCCAGACACAGTGGGGCTGGGAGTGCAGGGGAATGGACAGGCAGTGGGGTTCAGCTGAGCCCCAAATCCATCAGTTCCCTGCTGCAGCCATCCCCTCAACTTCTGTGTGTTTCTGCACAAGGTTATTTTTTTTAAAGTTGACTTTCAAAGTAGCCAACCTGCCAAAGCTGCCCATTTTGCCTGCAGATGCTCTGCATTGGCGGCCTCTAAACCCCTTTAAACAGCCCCAGCTCAATCACAGCTCTGTCAGGCGATGCTCTATTTAACAGAAGCTGCCCGTCTCACACAGCAGCCGCAGCCCAGGAATCTCCTCCCGAGTCCATTTTCTCAGTGAGTGGCAGCAATAAATAAAATCCAGCCAGTTGGTCCTTGAAACGCTACCATGGCTTGATTACTTTTGCCCAGGACTTTGCCAACTGTGCTGCAACCTCCTGCAGATGCTGCCTCCCTCTGCCTGCTGCCTCCCTGGGCTGGAGGAGGGAAGAGGCAGCAGTGGGATCACACAGGGAAAGGGGCCTGGGGGAGGCATTTCCAGGAGGATGTGCCCCTGTCAAAGCCTCTTGCCCTAGAGCCAAGCAGCAAAGAGCAAGGTCCTGCCCAGGAAAGCCCCTGGGTTGTTTCTCGGAGGAGCAGGGAATGCTTGGCCAGGCTCCAGGGTAGTTAATTGCATTCTGCCTGCCCAGCATTAATTAATTTGGTGTCGTGCAGAGACCACTGCGCTGGGTGCATCCGGGAAAAGAAAAAGAGAAATCCACCACCTCCCACACCCAATAAATAAAAGAGGGGGAGGGAGCCAGGCTGGCAGTGGGGACACGGGGTCCCAGTCCCAGTGGGAAGCCTCTTGTTGGGATTCAGACCTCTCTCATGGTGCTGGGCCTGGCTCCCTTAGCTCTGACACTGATTTGCTTTCACCTCTGAGTGAACAGAGCCAAGTCACACACAGAGGTCACCTCCAGTTTGCTCCCTGTGTCCGTTCCCAGGGCAGAGGATGCCGGTGTCAGCCAGGAGAGCGCTTCCAGGATCAGCTGCTGGACAGGGAGGGTTGAGCACCCAGCAGCCACCCAGGCAGTGCCAGACTGGTCTCACAAGAAAGTCCTGGGGATTTGTACAGATCTGGGGGCACCTCGGGCTTCCTGAGCTGCCAAAGGAAACTTGGCCCCATCAGGGCAGCACAGCCTGAGGGATGAGACTTCCCCAGGGAGCAGATCCTGAGCACACACCTCCCCTGCAAGGGCGTTTTTGGGAGGCAGAGCTGTGGCAGGAGATCCCCTGCTCACACAAAGAGCAGATGCCAGTTATTTCAAACCCTACTGTTACCTCATTAAAGCAGCTGTTTGCTGTCCCCCAAAGACAGACAAATTAGGAGTCAACTCAACCAAGAGCACAACAAACACAAAATATATGTGACTGTATGAAATGCTAACAAGGCTGCTCCCACCAGGCTGGGCCCAGGAGCTCAGACAAGGGCTTAGGGAAAGAGGTGAAAGGAGGCAGTGCAGCAGATTTGTTTCTCACTGTCACGTTAGAGCCCAGCCCAGCTGCTTCCCCAAACAAGTCAAAGTCACGAGCGGTGTCTAGTTTGAATTATTTTTTTTTTAAATCCTTGCAACAATGATATTTGAGATTCACTTCTGGGATCTCAACTGGGATCGTAACTCTCTGTGTGCCCTTCTGTGAGTTATTTCTCTGAGCTGGCTGGGATGATCAGAGAGGAGGGAGGATCCTGAGCCATGCTCAGGGAGCAGCAGCAGAGCCAGCAGCTGTGGCTGTGCCAGGACGTGGCACACGCGTCCTCCCACGCCGTGAGGGGATGCTGGAGCACACACAGCCTTCAGCACCCCAGAGCCACATTCCAGCCCCTGAAGAGCCCTTGAGTTCCTTTGCAAAGCTTGGTGTAGGCACCCCATTTCCTTGTGAGGGTCTCAGCCTCGATGCCCCCGAGGGGAGCGGAGCTGGGAGATGTAGCACAGCAAAACCTGCACTGCTCAGATGTCAGACAACCAAACCATCATCCCTCGGCAGCAATGCCGAAACAACATCCTCCCAGAGCTGGGAGTGCAGCTTGTTCAGGCTCAGTTATTAGTCAAAGGATCCAGGTGATTATTTCCCACCTCCTGTGAATGACAGCAGATGTTTTGGAGTGATTTGTAATCTAACAGAGACATTAACCTTTTAAAGCATCTCCCGGTGTCCCCGGGGCTGGCCAGGGACACTCTATTGTGCCAGGAACAAAGAGCCCTGGATATTACTCAGGAGTGAACGGCAGGGATGAGCTTTACATAAAAGAGATCAATAAAAATATATCAACAACCCACACAGGGCTTTGGGAAGAAGTGGAGGAGAGGTCTGGGAGGAGACACAGTGTGACGGGTCAGGTCACAGCAGTTATCGCGGAGCAGATGAAAAGATACTGATTGGGCTTTTAATCTCTGCTCAACCCAGTCCCCTGGGCCAAACACACGCTTGGTTTTGCTGCTGATGGGCAGGGGCTGCTGCCCTGCTCCTGCTGGGCTTCTCCAGCTCCATCTCTTTCCCATGGCTTGGCTGGGAGACCCAACACTGCCACAGAAGCTTGGGCAGCCAGAGCACTGCAGCCTCACCCCACACAGCCCTCCTCCAGAGCTGGGATCAGAGCTCCACTGCTCACACCTGCAACAGGCTTGGCAGCTCTCTCTAGTGCTGGTACCCCACAATAGATGGGATATTTATCCCACTGATAGCCCAGTATGATGGGCTGCAGCACAAGGACTGAGGGAACAGAGGGGAAAGCCCCTGGATCTCTGCAGGGATTCTCCCAGCACACAGGAATCAACTCTCCAGATCGATGAGGCAGCCCTGAGCGCAGGGAGCCTGGGGAAGGCTGTTCTATTTCCAGCCAAGGCTTTCCCATCAGGGAAGCACGTAGCACCAAATGCAACACAGCTAGCCTGGAAAGCAGATGGTCCGTGGAGGTGAGTCCCACTGCAGTTGTACAGCAAGTCTGACACCCTGGGGAGAAATCCCACAGGCAGGCGACATCCCCAAATCCTCCCTGACAAAACTTTTGACTGGAGGACAAAACAACCTGTTCAAACCCAGATATACCCTGGAGCAACCAGGATCAGGATGATGTCACCAGCCTTTGGAGCAGCAGTGGGCAGTGGGTGCCTTTGCCCACACAAAATAAATGTATTTACTGAATGCACCCACGGATCATTAAGAGTCTGATCACAGCCTCTGACCAGCCCTGATCTCTCTTTCACTACACAGAGCATTGACAAAACACCTTGAGGAGTCTTGGAGCTGACCTCTCCTGCCTTGGTACACACAGGGAATGAGGATCTGACCCTTCTCCCTGGCAGCCAAGCTCCAACAGCTGCCCACTCTCGGGGAGTGGGTCTGGAGCAGGATCTCAGCACGAGGCTCGGCTGGCTCTTTGCACACACTGGGGTTATCATCTAACCCGGATTAGAGATGCCAAAAACAGAGCAGCAGGTACAGAGAGCAGGAGCTGCCAGACTGGAGCGGGATGTGAGAACAGCGTGTGGGGAGGGATGTTTCTTTCAGTCTTTCTGTAAAGCATCCTCCTCCAGCTGCAGCTGGCTGTTGTTTCCTGAGGGACTCTCCTCCCTGTCAGCTCTACTGAGCTCTCTTGGAGAGCAGGAGCAGGGCTTGGAAGCAGATTCCCAACCTTTCTATGGGAACCACCATCACAGCCTTCCCTGCTCCACAAGCACTTCCCTGGCAAAAGCCACCCCACACCTCCCACCCCCAGGACTCCGCGAGGGCACGACACAAACTGGGAGCGACTGGGAGCTGTTCCAGTCTCATCTCTTTGGCTTAGAAGGGAAATGTTTACCTAAGCAGCAGATTTCCTGCAGTTGGGGTCCACGATACAGGCTTTGCCTGACCAGGATCAGGTGAAGATCCAGGGATGGAGCTGGGGCTGCTCCCATTTCTGCACTGCTGGTGCAAGGGAGACCCAGCAGGAGCAGAGGGGAGAGCTGAGCTCCCCAGGCACGTTTGCCTGCACAAAATCTCAGCAGCAAAACCAGGGCTGTTCTATGAATGGGCTTTGCTGGGCAGAAAGTGGAATCCTGCTTCCTGGGGAGGGTGCAGAAAATGACACCGTGGGAAAGAGTCTGCTTGGAAATTTGATCCAAGAACAGCACAAATGTGACATCTGCCTCTGGCCTGAACCATCACAACAGCTCAAGGGAGCAAAGCTGGTTCCCACAACTTCTCACCATTGCATTTGTTTCCTTCTACAGGCCAAAGCCTTTTAAAAGCTTGTGGAATACAGGATTGTGTTAAAACGTTCATTTTGGGCTCAGCTTTTCACTGGAGGCTCCCCCTGCCTCCTTTCATGAAGTAAAAAAAAGAGCCACCAAAACCAAAACATCTTCACAAAATCCCCCTCCTCACTGGGGGCTCACAGTCACCAGCAGACATTGTCCCTGCTCATTGCAAGCCTGGTTCTGGATGTGCCTTCCAACACAACTCTTCTAGGATTTATGAAAACATACAACTTGGCTGCAGCAAAACCCCACATCTGACAAAGTTTCCCCCTTGGTGGAAAGGTCCCAGCCAGCCACAAAGGGGAACAACATTCATGACGCCTTAACAAAGTAAATACCACCCTCTTTCCCATTTGTAGAGTGCAGAAGCATACAATGTTCTTCCATGAACTCCCTGTTAGAGCAGCCCTTACCTAAAACCCTGTGATTAGCAAGTAGATTGCACTGTCCCTGCTCTCACTGCAAGCTTTATCACACCAATAATACCCCCAAAATCAGCACAGCCCTTCCAGGAACCTGATTTTTGTACAGGCTGTTACAATTCTTCTGAGTAACATTTATTTTATTCAAATACCCAGGAAACACAGGAGGTAACAGCTGAAGTCCTGGTTCCTGCTGGACCCTCAGGGCAGGAAAATATTCAGTTAATATCTTAGACATCCAACCAGACCATGTGCTGCAGGGGCTCCTAGTCCTCATTTTATATAATGAAAAATACAAAGCATAATTCAAAAGAAGAAATACATTTTAAAATATGGCATGAAAGGGCTTCTTTACTGACAGATCCTTGTACTTTGATTTGCTTTTCCTTACAAGCTCTCTCTCAACTATTATTTTCTTTCCCAATGGTGTCATTCTAATTTTCAAACTCAGGCAAAGAAACTGCTCATTCCTTAGCTCTGGTCAGCAGCCACCTCAGAGGGGTTTCTTCAGCTTCCCAGCAAACACCAGCTCAGGCAGAGCCTGCAAACATCTCCCAGTCCTGTGAAGTTGTAGGCACTGAGCAGCTGTTGTTAATCATCATCAACAGCTCAGATACACCAGAGCAAAGCAATTTGGCTTTGTTGGAGACCTTCCCCTGACCTCTCACCTGGTGTGCTGAAGGGTTTCCTGAACTGTGAGCTTGCAGGAGGGGAAAATATATAATTGTGGGTATTTCCCTCCAGAAGTGAAGTTTGGTTTGGGACAATGGCCAAGTGAGGCACAGCAGCCTCAGGATGGAGCTGCATGAGTTTCTCAGAGTCCTGACCATGTCCAGAACAGGCCATTCTTGTTTCTCTGATGCCCTCTCTCTTCAAGGGAATTACATAAGTCTTTTGGGTCTTTTCTGAGTCTTTTTCCCATTTTCTTATCACCTTAAAAATTTTAAGAGACTCTGCCTTTTCCAAGCCATCGTGTGGTGGGTCTCCCTGTGGTGCACATCATGCTGACATGTGATGTGACTGGAGCCATAAAGTGCTTTTTTTGTAGCTGTCACTGTGGATACAAGCCCGCAGAAGAAGGATTTATATATTTTCTCTTCTCTTACCCCACTACCCCCTCCAAGCTCCAGCTGCTCAAATCAGAGCTTTGAGTTCATTACACCCTGCTGAGCAGAGACTGGTTTGAAAAGCAAGACTGAAGGGAGTTGATTGAGGACTCTGCTGGCATTAGGAGAGGAAAGGGGGATAACCTGACTTCCCAGGAGGATGGGAAGGTGACATGGTGGCACTTTGGGCACGTTGGAGCCAATGTCAGAGCCCATGAGCCTTTTCAGAGAATCATCCCAATGGCTGTTTGAAAACTCCTGTGTGTCCTCCCTGACACTGGGAGATGCTTTGCTCTCTCCTGCTTGGACAGACCCAGCCCAGGGGCCCAGAGTGGGTTTCAGCATCTGCATGGACATTGGGGTCCTGAGCGAGGACATCACACCAGGAAAACTTTGGCCCCCAGCTTGGAGGACCACCTATGACATGTAAGCATACCAGGTCAGTCACATGTTTTCATTTATTTCTCTGCTGCTAAGATCTAGTTACCTCAGATCAAACCCAGCCAAGATCCTAACTGGACAATTCCAGGCTTCTGGAGGAAGCAAGCTCTGGTTTAAAGGGGGTCTTGAAAATACCTCACAAGCAAAAGATCTGAAGAGATGTAATCCAACCCAATCCAGCTGCCAAAGCCATCTCCTGCTTGCACAGTTTTAATGGAGCTCAAGGCCAGAAGGCTCCATTATGTTCTTCTAAAGCTGTTTCTTCATGGAGAGGGGGAGGGAGAAAAGGCGGCTGAGGGTCCTCCCCGCAGGAAGAGCTGTGTGAGAGCCAAAAGGTAAAGGCAGCATGGGCAGTGGTATTGGGACTTAGAAATGGTAAAGAGATGGGGAGATCTGGCTGAGCCCTCTGCGCTGGGTTCTCCTGCTCCTCATCCCATTTTCCTCAGCAGCTGGTCCCAGCTGTCTGTACAAACTGGGGGCAAACACCGAGCACAACCAGCAGCGCCTCCAGCCCAGCCCATGGGCGTGCTCGGGGCTGTGCACCAGCAGCAAGGTGTCCTTCAACCTCCTTTCTTCTATAAATAAAAAGGGTGTTTTCATCTTCTTCCACCCAAATTTGACTTCCTTTTCCCCTGCAAAGGCTCAGTCTGAAGACGTCACTCGGTGTCCCACGCCGAGCCCGGAGCCTGTGGAGCGCTCAGTGCCAGGCGCGGGTTTGCTTTACGCCTGCTCTGACGAAACTGCACAAAAACGAGCTTGGGAGACTTTTCATTTTCCAAGCTTTAGATGAAAAGGATTCATTTAAAGCCTTTAAAAAATTTAGCCCACTTCACAACTCCTTCCAAAGATCGGTGTTGTGCTCTTTAAATAGGAGACATGTTTTAAAGCTACTGCCATCATTTATTAAATTAGCCTCAGACTTGCAAATGCAGCTCCCTCTTATTGAATCTTGTAATATTTATTTGCCAAGTTGTGATATTTGGAACTGCACACGTTACACACATGGGGGAAAGAGGGAGGTGATGGGTAAGGCGTGAGGGGACGGGGGAAGGGAACCACTTCTACTGTAAATTGTGTAAATACATTTGCACATCCCAGGAGGGGTAGGGAAAAGGCATTGTAATTAAAATGACTGCCAGGGTATTTTAAACAAGGGAGAATAAATAGACTTTTCTCTGCATGGCACAGGCTCCTTTAACTTGGAAACTTCGTGACAGAAGATGATTAAAAATATCTTATGGCGTGTCTGAAATCTGCAAGCTTTGATGAGAAAAATGTTCTTGGGAATGAAAGGAGATCAAGTGAAGGAGGAACAGTCTCCTACACAGTGTTTTATAGGCCCAATTCATGACTGCAGATGTCACAGAAAATAATAATAAAAAAGCCTATTTTTTTGCTTCCTAACAGAGGAGAAGAAAAACACCGAGCAGAGCTCCTGGAGTGAGAAGATCCCTTTTCTCCAGCTCTCGGAGCAGCAGTGAGAGGATGCTCCAGGAAACCATGGCAATGGCTGCAGAGCTGCTCTTGCCTAGGGATGTCAGCCTGAGTCAGAGAGGGCACAGGGATCCCTGACACTCCATCCCAGCCCTTGGCAGGCCCAGGGGCACAGGACAGCCAGTTCCTGCATCCTGCCTGCTGAACTGAAGCTCTCCTCTCTGCCAGGTGCAGCCCTGGGGAGCAGCTTTGCCCTTCTCACAGCCGGAGCTGGGCCTGGCAGGAGCAGCAGCAGCTCCTCCAAGGGCTGCCTGAGAGGGGCTGGTCTCTGGAAGGGGCTGCAGGAGCTCCCACACCCAGGCAGATCCTGCTCCAAGTGCCCGGGCTTTAGCACAGCTGCAGGGTCTAAACCTGGCCCACAAGGAGTAACAAAATGGTTTGGGTTGGGAGGGACCTTAAACCCATCCAGTGCCCCCCCTGCCATGGCAGGGACACCTCCCACTGCCCCAGGTGAGCCCCACCCAGCCTGGCCTGGGGCACTGCCAGGGCTCCAGGGGCACCCTGTGCCAGGGCCTGCCCACCCTCCCAGGCGGGAATTCCTTGCCAATGCCCCATCCAGCCCTGCCCTCTGGCAGTGGGAAGCCATCACCCCTTATCCCATCACTCCATGTCCTTGTATAAAGTCCTACTTCCATTTTTCCACTGCCCCTCTCCAAAATCCCCCACAAAACCATCCCAGCTCTCTGGTAGTGCGAGGTCTCCCTTGTTCCCATATGCCATGAAGAGTTTCCCCTTAAGAGCTAGATCATAGAATTATTAAGGCTGGAAAACACCTCCAAGATCAAGTCCAACCTTTGATAAAATAAAAGAAAAAGATATAAAATAAATAAAACAATTAAAAATAAAATATTAAAAAATATTTTTTAAAAAAGGAGAAAAAAAAGAAATACATTGAGCCTCCCACTCAATCAGAAGCCCTGCCCTGAGGTGGTAACACCATCACAAGTGTCAGTGCTGGATGAAATTCCCTGTAACCTCAGCCTTGCTCCAAGGGCTCTGGGATAACACCTCACTGATAGATTTCTCTGAAGACCTTAAAACTGGTAGTGCCCAATTTGCAAAATGTGATATTTCAGATCATTTTGATCAGGCTTTTTTTTTTTTTTTTTCTTTTTTAATGATTCTAATTTTTCTACTGCTCAGAGCCCTGGACCTGGTAACCACGGAAACTCAGCTTCCCAGGAAGAGGGATTCAGGAGCACTACCACCAACTACAGAATCTAATCATCTTCCCTGACTGTGACTTGAAAACATGCACAGTGATGCATCACTGAAAGAGGATTTTGTTAGTGTTCACTTGATAAAAACTCTCCCTCATTCAGGGTGTGCTCTTGGGGTGCCTCACGCAGGTTACAGCCCCTGTTTGAGAGGGCTGATGAGACATCAAGACATGGCAAATCTGGAAGGACAGGAAGGTTGTGTCAAGGCACGTGGAAAAAATGCCCTGACGTGCTCCTACTGCTCAAGACAGGAAAGCAATGTAGGAAAAAGGAAAAATGGGGGGAAAATTCACCAGGGAAAGTTCTGTTTGGCAAACACTGAATACAAAGTGCTTGCCTCAGTTTCCCCAGTTGATGATGTAAAAGGCAGCAGAGGAGCTCTCTGTCTCTGGGAGGTCCAAGCTGTTCCAAACATGTTCCAGAGGGCCAGAGCTGCTCCAACAACGACCCCCTCGCTGCGGGCTGCTGGCAGCTGAGGAGGGACCACAGGCAGCATCTGGCCTTGCTGACTGCTGGCACGGTTGCCCACTGCTCCTCAGCTTCAAAGGCCTCAGGATAATCCTCCCCCCTCTCCAGCCTGGCTGTTAACCCCTGGTTTGCCCCAGCAAGTGAAGGTGATGCCTCCAGCAGCCGCCTGTGCCCGCGGTGCTGCCTCGGTCACTGCTGCTCCCTGCGGGGTGCAGGGCTCAGAGCACTGCAGACAGAGAGGTTCTGCCAAACCTCTGCCCATGGGAAATCGATTCCCACATTAACTGTGATGAGAGGATAATCTCACTCTCAAGGAAGAAGCGTCGTGGCTTGGTTGGGTCCCTGCCCTCTGCACATGCTGCCCTTCAGCCCGGCTCTTGGGCTGGACAAGGAAACTGAAGCAGCCTGGTGCAAAGACGAGGCAGGAGAGAGAAGAGGGAGGATGCAGGGAGTGAGGGAGAGGCTGTGTGGCCACAGGGATTGGGGCCCAGGTGCTGTCCTGCTGCCCATTCTGCCTGGCACATGCTGGCATCGCTCTAATGAAGACAGACTTGGCACAGGCACTGGCCAAGTTTTCTCACAGGCCAGTGGATGCTCTTCCTTATCCAATTCCTACACATGCTCCTCCTGGAGCCGGCTCAGCTCTGCTAATGGCTCCAGAGCTGGAAAAGAGGAGAGAATGCAAAGATAAAGGGACAAAGAGCAGCAGGGAAGAAAGGCAGGGAAGCCAGCCAGAGCCTGAGAGAGGGGGCTTCGGTGGGCTGCTGAGAGTGGCAGGGCTGGGAAGGAGGAAGGACGGAGGTGACTTCATTTCATTCCAGAGAGCTGACAGCCAGCAGAGGATAACAGCCTGGGAATCCCTCAGCTCCCACAAGGAGACGTCTCAGCTGCCAAGAGCAGGGCAGGACCTGGGGTTTGAATTCCAGGCTCTGCTCCTGCCCATGCTCTTTCCCATGCCGGTGAGAAAAAAAAAATCAAGAGTGACCCAAGTGACACTCCTGGGCCCTGGGGGCAGAGCCTGACCCCCCTTTGCCCTCCTGGCAGGGAGATGTGCAGAGCCAGAAGGGCCCCCTGAGCCTCCTTCCCCAGCTCCACTGCCCTCCTCTGCTCCTGCATTCCCCTGCTGGATGAAGCAGCTCATGGGTACCAAAATCACAGAATAGTTTGGTTTGGAAGGGACATTCCAAGGTCATCTAGTCCAAGCCCCAAAGGTTTGCTCCACCAGGTTTAGACTCCTTAAAGAAACTTTACTTTTTCCCCTCATCTCTCAATTTTTTAGCTGCTACTTTAAACCTCAGGCCCAACCTCCAGCTGCCATTTAGAAAATAAACCATAAATGTAATCAAAGCAATTACTACCTCCACTTCAAACATTACATTATCAAGCCAACCAGCTCCCCATTGAAGACAATTAATCTGCACACAGTCACCAAAAGAAACTGTCAGCAATTAGAAGTGGAAGCACAACTTTGTAGTTAATTGGGAATATTGCACCTCTGATACATGTTTAATTAGTTGATGGAGTGTGTCACTTCTCAGACATTTTTCTTTTTAAATTATACCTGAAATTCATTCCTTATGCCCCCCACTTTTTTTTTTTTTTTCCCAATGCAAAATAATAAAGGAAATAAATAACACATGAGTAATCTGAAACCTGATTCTGGCTCTCCCTTAGTTTGTAGCTTGTAATGTGTACACAGGAGTTTAGAGATCTCCAAGAGATAAGGAGGAAAATATCTTTCTTTTCTTTCAGAGCTTCTCTTTTTTCATTAATCTGATTTTAAGACCTTGCCTGTGCATTTTCACACTTCCCTCATAAACCTCATTTTTGTCCTGTTTCCCTTGGGATTATCAGGTGAACGAATGGGAGGGCCCAGAGCTGAGCAGAGCCAGGCAGAGGCTGCAATACATTCATTTCAACACTTATTTTACAAAGGTTCTAAATTTTATCTTTGCATAATGATGCTGCTTTGCATATCTATAGCTGCTTTCATCCCATGATCTCAGTGCATTCTACAGACTGTTAATTAAGTCTCAAAACACCCTGGTGAAGTCAATAGGAGGGCTTTATTGGGGTGGGCTTATCTAATTTGTAGAAGAAAAGGGTAAACTGAGGCAGAGGAGGCTGAAGAGGTGTTTACAGGCATGGAACAGCACAACAAAGGGTGTTGTAGCAGCCTTGTAAACCCTGGAGACAGAAATCACAGTCGGCACAAGTCTTGGTCCAACAACTGCAGGTCTCTGGGGTGTTCAAGGCCAGGCTGGATGAGGTTTGGAGTGACCTGGTCTCATGTCCCTGCTCAAGACAGGGGCTGGAACAAGATGAGCTTTAAGGTTCCTCCCATCCCAAACTTCTGTAGAGCTCTGTGATCCCTGGTTACCAAACAGCCCTGGCTGGGCTGGGTGTGCTGGTACAGGGCTGTGCCTGACCCAGCAGCTGTGCTTAGGGCTGCAGTACCCAGAGCTCCTCCAGCCCACCCTCCCCCGTGGTTTCATGCCAGCACACTCCTCTCAGCACCACCCAGCTCTCAAACGCCCTGGAGATGCTTCTGGGAGCATTCCTTTGCTTGGGGTGGGTGTTTGCTTTTGTCATCCTTGGCACCGCTTTCCAAACACTCTGAAAAGGAAACATTTTTATACCCAGAGGGCCTATTTCTCATCACCTCAGAGCAGCATCGACCAAGAATAACTTTGCTGAAAGCTAACAAGTCCACGCACTGGCTCAAGGCAGCCTGGCAAGACACGCCTGTTTGCCATGAGCAGAAAAACATCTCGGAGCCCAACCCTATCCTGACGAGTATTGCTCCCACACCATGGAAATTGCAGCATGGGTGGCACATGTGGTCCTATCTGCCAGCTCCAGCGAGTCTGGCTCCAGCTCCAAGAGAAAACTCTGCCAAAATCCCATCACTTCAAGCAGAAAGATCCAGCCTGGAGGAATTCAATGTGCCTGGAGAATTGCTGGGGGAAACCGCAACAACAAACCTGCAGAGAACTGAGCTGGCAAAGCCAAGGACACCAAGGTGGCTGCCATCCTTCCCACTGCCCTTCGGAAAAGTCTCTCCTACGTTATCAAACATCATCACCTTGTTTGGAGCGTCACTGCAAGAAGCAACATCATGGTTGCAAATCAGCTTCCTCATTTTGTTATTTGCTGGAGCAAAACCATCCAAGTTACAACTCGGGTTTGGAGAAGGGAGGAAGCGTTTGCAGCAGTTGAACAGGTGGGGGAAAAGAATATGTTTTGAAGTTGCCTGAGAACAGCTGCAACTTTAAAGAATTTGTGTGGGTGAGTCTACATTGCTCTCCATCCTTGGGCAGGAGGAATTTCAGCAGCTCAGGAGGACCCTGGTGGGGTTGTGTTTGTGTTTGCCTCTCCTCCCATCTCCAGGTAGCAGGTACAGCTTCTCATCCATCTTCTGGAGATGGGAGCAGTTGAAATAAATCACAGAAACTCTCAGAGCCATGAGGTCATTGCTGGCAGCAGCGCCAGCCACCCCGTGCAGCAGCGATACCGCTTTGTGCTGTCGGCCGAAACGCGGACGGCGCTGAAGTCAAAGGGAATGGATCCACCAGGCTTTGGCTCAGCCTGCAAAGCACATGGAGTGCGTGGGTGCTTTCTTTTTCTGCCAGGGACAATCCAAGCAAAACTCAACCTCCTTCTTCCTTCATCTGAAATAAAGCATCAACAGAAGACAGAAATTCTGGCCTGAAAAGCAGCCAAGCACTGCTGAATGCTGGCCCATGGTCCTTGCAAGGGGGAGAATTACTGAAGTGCCTTTGAAAAGTGCCTTCAGATTGTGCCATCTTATGTCCTCCTAGAACACTGGGATGAAGGAACTTGGAGCAGGGCCAGTGTCCCATGCTGACCATGAGGTTGCAGTCCTGCACTCCCTGCTGGCTGGGCACTTCTCATCCTGAGCCCCTCTGGTAAATGGAGGGAGCCAGGCTGCTCTGGGAGTGTGTGCTGGGGTAGGGAACAGCGAGGTGCAGCAGTGGGGTGCAGTGCAGGTCCCCCCATCTCATAAAAGATGAAGAATGAACCCTGTTAAGTTTTGTACCCCTGATAAGATTGACGCTCACATCCCCTCTGTTCCTGACACACTTCTGTGTGCAGCTGGTGTTCGAGACCTCCCTTGGCTGGTCCATCTCCATCACACCCTGGTACCAGCTGTTGCAGGCAAAGATGCAAATCCTCTCCTATCTAATCAAATACCTTTTTGAAAGTTTTAACATAATCTTCTCAAAGGAAGGTGTCCATCTTGTCCCCTTCCTTTAAAGTTGAGCTTGTGCCCTAAAGCAGGAGCACTTCACCTCAATTCCAACACTCAGAGACGCTTTTAAATCCTTGCTTTGCAGCTGTGGCCACTCCAGTAACTCCCTAAGATAAAGGGAAATCTCTTTGTGGAGAACAGTTCTCCAGTGTGTGCCTGAAAGGCAGGCACATACATCCTTGACCTGCTTTCCTCACGACCTGAAAAGAGCCACGGCTGCCAAAGCCAGCGCACGGTGACAATCCCAGAGCATCATCCTGGGAAGCACCAGCCCCTGCCCAGGCACAGCTCAGCAGAGAGATGATGAAGAGCCAGGGGAGGAAAAGAAACCAACTTTTCCCTTTCTGCTCCCATTTCTGTTTTCCTTGCAGGCTGGTGCCCCCTCCCCACCCATGCTTTTCATGGAGATCCACAAAGTGGGCAGAGAAATGGGCACCACCCAAAGCCCAGAGGGTTTGTCCCTCTGAATGTGGCCAGGATCACTTTGCTGTAGGATGGTGGTTCCCACGGGGACACACCTTCACAGCAATGGTGTTGCTGTGCTCTGCTGAGCCCAGAAGCTTCCCTGTACCCTGAAATACCAGCGGTGGGACCTCTCCCCACCACACTGTGTGTACTGGAGAGCTGGAAAGGGTCTGCTCCATTTGCAGGGCCAGGGAAACACCAGCTTGGGCCCATCTGGAAGGAATTATCAGAAGAGCTGTTCGTCAGCCGCTTCCACACAGAGGAAGGGTTGGGGTTTTACACCATTTGCCTCGCCCAGAATAAAAAACAGATAGGCAAGGAGATTTATTACACACAAATCTCTCAGGATTACAACTGCCCCATGGAAGGAGACCTGCCTGAGAGAGTGTTTTCTAACTGGCATGCAAGAATGGAGCAGCCCTGCCAAAATTACCTTGGAGCATGGAAAATGGAGCAGATCCTTGGCTGGATTAAACAATGGCATCAGCAAATGCCTAGTCTGAGAAAGGAGGGGGAAAGCGGAGATGAGGGCTCTGACTTAGGGACCACCCAGGAGATAAAAGAGACTTGAACTGCTGCTGAGCTCTGCAGCCTCAGCTGGTGCCTACATCAAATCTGAAGACTCTGATGATCCCCCAGCTTGATCTAGTTGCAAATTGCTTCAATGGGATTTGGAACCCCGGGGATTGGGATCTGGTCTCATTCCTTCCTTCACCAAAGATGTGTTTACATGTGAGAAATCATCCCTAGGGATGACCATGTAGTGTTTTCATTGATTTTTAATACCTCTTGTTTACCTGTTTCCAAATTGCAGGAGTCATTTTTATTTCTTTGCTGCTACACTTTCCACAAAAGCTTTGCTAAAAAAATCAAAACTGTCTTTGAAACAGATATCGAGCATGTTTTGTTTCCTGACAACCACACGTAGAGATTCAATTTGTATACGCTCCTCGGTGGATATGTCATACTGTGATTGCTCACACATTAACTGACACAGCAGAGCTGGGTGGGAGATATTTTATCTATTCCTCAGGAATTTCAGAGACTAATAAAAACACCAGTGGATCTAAAAGAGACCTTGATGTTTCGTAATGTGTAAGACAAAAGGGTTTCCTATTTAATTAGCCAAAATGTTGGATAAAAAAAGATGCCTTAGATTTTGAAATGAGTCAATTGAAACTTATATTTTCTTTTCCCAGTATAAAAGGATTTCAAATAGGGAAACTGAAAAAAATAATTTTGGGACAATGAATTTTTTGGGACATGAATGAGCTGTATCAAACTGAACAATTTCTGCTGGAGCCCAAATCAAAAGCTGTGATCCTGATCCAGCTGCTCTTGCAGAAGCATCACCCCAAACACTCCTCTCCTGACAAAACTGGCTCATTTCCTCGAGAAAGCACAACCTGAGGCTATTTTCTTTGGTCCTGTCACTTATTACTTGAGAAAAGAAAGTGACCCCCACCTGGCTACAACCTCCTTTCAGACAGTTGTAGAGAGCAATGAGGTCTGCCCTGAGGTCTCCTTTTCTCCAGGCTATCACAAAAACGTCAGTGAAAATGTCTGTATTGGGTTCAGACATGAGATAAAACCCACAAGGGACAGTGGCAGAGCTGCTGAAAGGGAAGAGTGATGTCCCATCTGCACTGCAAACTGAAGATGAAAAGGAAAAGAAACTCAGAGGGTCTGATTCTGTCTCCAGTTTTAACTGCACATCAAGAGGACTCGATCACCCTTTTTCCTTGGTACGTCCAGGTATAAGCAGCAAATTTGAAGTTTTTTCATACCTGGGAATGGAGACTTTCCTTTTAGCGCTGAGACAAGGAGCTGACCCAGTCTCATCCCTCACATCAGCCTCCACCCAACAGCACCAAGCCAAAGGCACACCCCACCTGTGCTCCCTCCCTGGGCACCGAGCACCCCTGGGGGAGCGGCCGGGGCCGGTCCGTCCCTGCAGCTCCGGCAGTGCCCGACACGCTCCACGCTCAGCCCTTGGAGAGCCAGAGCCCCTGGCAGGCGGCTGCAGCCAGCGCCGGGAGCCTCACGTGCAAACCTTGGGCAGTTCTGTGCAGCTGTTTCTGCACAGGAACGGACGGAGCAGCAGTTACGGTCTCGCGCTCCTGCTTTCCAAAGGACACTTCTGTGGCCACTGGCCATTAGAGCCAGGGCAAATGAAGATGGATGAAGGTGAGTTTGGATGCTCCATATGCCTGTGTTTGTGTACTGCACTGAGGTCTGGAATATGGGAACATCACAAGGAGAAAACAGTTACAATTTCTTCCTGAATCTCAGAAAAAATTGAGAAACCTGAGGTTTGGGTCTTGCCTGGTTCTGCCTCTCCATCACTTTGTTGGGATGGATCTCAGAACATTTATCAACTGTAATCTCCACATGGAAAAGGAGCAGTGCCATTCCAATGTTTCAGGGGAACCACCAAAAAATAATCCACAATAAAAAAAGAAGCCAGGGAAAGCTATTAGGACTTTTCTCCAAGGAATGGAGCACCACCAGCAACTTCCCCTGGTCCAGGGTGAGGAGGACCAAACATGGAGCTACCTCAGCATCTGAAATAACATTCCAGAGTCAAAAAGCAAAACCTGTTTTGTGGACATACATGAAAATTTGGCCTGAATTTCAAGGTCATATGGTAAATTAGCAAGAAGACCCAGATGTCCTGAGCACGATCTCTTCCTACACTATGAGACACTGCCTCCCATAATCATTTGTGCAATTGCCTTATTTCCCAGAGTGACTTATAGTTGCTCTTGTAAGCAGATCCAGTCAATATATTTATTTTCCTTTTGATATACAGCTACAATAGGAAGCCATGCATGAAGTTTATTAAACCTGGCTAATTTTCTATCAGTTCTGCAAAATATCGATTCTATGCATTCAGTTATCCGGCTCAGACTCAACCTAGAAAGAGAATCATTTAAAAACAACACAAAGAAGCATCCAATTCCTCTGAAACAACACTAATCTGAGCCTGTAAAGTGTCCCGGTCCTCATGGGCAGCGCCCTTTGATCGACTGAGCCAAAGACAACTGTGTTATTTAGGAGCCATTTGCAAGCTGGCAGATTAAACAAGGCTTCTTTTTTCCCCTCTAAAGGGTGGGTGGGGAAGAAGTAACAGCTTTACAGTAGCAGTAAAACATCCAAATGATTTTTTTTTTTCCTCTGACAGAGCCAGGTTCTTCAGGTTATATGGGCAGGAAAGCAGCGCAGAAGGATCTGCAGTTCTCCAGCTCCCCAGGGACACCGTGGGGGCAGAACCCAGAACACTCAGGAGAGTGCCTTGCACCATCTGTCCTGGCCAGACAACACCTCTGAAACCAGTTTTTGCAGATGTCTGCTTCTGGAGAGCACAAGTCCTGTCCAACAGGCAAGTATAAGCCTTGATCCCTGTCTCTCCACCTTTCTCAAAGAACTTAAAATCCCAGAATAGTTTGGTTTGGAAGGAACCTTAAAGAACATCTAGTTCCAAACCCCTGCCATGTGGAGGGAACTTTTACATTTGCATAGTAAAATCAGAGACAGGGAGTTTTCTACCTTTGATTCTTTGAGCTTAACTGACCTTCTGCACAAACTGTCATTGTGCCCAAATTGTGATGGAAACCAGCAATAAATATAAAGATGCTATTTAAGCCAACATGGCACCAAGGTTCAGCACATCAGTCTCAGGGAGCCTGCCCTCGGATCCACACATCAGGCCAGCTTTCAGCAACTTCCTTTGGTTCAAACTTCATCTGCTGCTTCCCCTGCGCCGTAGGCTGCTCGAGACCAGCTGCGGAGCATCATTGTACAAGACAGAACATATGTGGAGTAAACAAATTAAGGAGATCTCCAAAACAACAGGCCTCTGGCTTCCTGGAAGAGCTGCAAGAGAAACTTAATCAACAGCAGCGGGTGAAATGGTGAAAGGGAGGAGATGGACCTCTGCTGAGGACAGCGATGCTCTCGGCCAGCGGACGCGGCACGCGAGGAGCGCACGGAGACGCAGCCCCGCTGGCTCCCGGGAGCTCTGGGTTACCCAGCACAGAGAGGAATCCTGGATTGTTCAGCACAGAGGAGCTCTGGGTTACCCAGCACAGAGCAGGAACTCTGGATTGCCCAGCACAGAGCAGGAGCCACAGCCCCACTGGCTCCCAGGAGCTCTGGATTGCCCAGCATGAAGCTGATGCAGGGAGAAAAAGGAGCTGAGGTGGGGCTGGGCTCTGCTGGGTGAGGGCTCAGCTGGGGAGGCCAGAGATGGTTCCATGGCCTCGCTGAGCCCCCCTGGCTCCTGCACCAGGGGCTCATTAGGAGGGTGAATTTGCAGCAGTGAAATCAGCTGAAATCCAAGGCAGGTAAATCTCAGCTCACCTCTGTGCAAATGCTCTGGCACTGGTTCAAGCCTCCTGCCACCAGACCTCAGGTCTTTACAGGAGGGAGTGATGTGGAAAAAGGAAACAGCAGAAGCCTTTCCCTTTCCAGCTGCGGGTAGCTTCACCCCACAGCTGAGGAATCCTCCCTTCTAAAATCCTCTTCCTCAACCCTACAGTCCCAGCCAGAGTGCAGCTGCTTACAACACTTCCTCTTGGGAGCTCACAACCAGCAGAATTAAACCAAAACAAATTTTATTACAACGTGTGATAATTTAGCATTGAAGAAAATCTGTATTTTTAAACCATGTGTACATGCACCTGGCTGTTTGTTCCTCTCTAGCCTCACATGATTATGACCAGCTGGAGCTCCCTGGTTTTCCTTTTACCCCAAAAGAGCAAGGCAGTCAGCATGTGCTCCCTCAGCAGCCCTGGAAGCACTCTGAGATCTCAGTTCCCCAGGCCAGTCCTGGCAGCCTGGCTCCTCACTCAGCATGCCAGACTCATCCTCCTTTGCCATAGAAAGCTGTTGGAGAAACAACTGGGAGCCCCAGCTCGTCCTTACCCCAGGCCCCAGTGTCAGAGCAGAGTCTGGCACTGCAGTCTGACACAAATCCCTGGTGTGATAACACAGTCAGGGCACCTGACAGCTAACAGAGAAGTATTTAAAATAGCTGGCTGATTTAAGACAAGTGTCTCCTTAATCCTAAGCAGTTAGAGGTTGTTTTATGCCCTGGATGACAAAGGTTTGTATAGCTAGTTTATCATATGTTTAAAGCTGCCTTAATGTAACAGCACAGGATCTGCTGTTCATCTTAGAGCAAGGGGAAAGCTGGACTCACACATCTGTGGGAAGAAATAAGGAATGTGTAATAACTAAGAGCTCCTTATTGCACAACCTAGGATCCACCAGGAGCACATGAGAAGGAAACAGTGTCATCATGACTGTAAAGCTGCTGGAAGTGCTTTGCCTTGTCCTCACTGTGGTTGTGCAGTGGGATCACTGCAGGGGGAGAAAGAAAAAGGACACCTAAGGGCTGTACTGGCACTGGTCACACCTGAGCAGCGTGAGATGCCAGGATCCTGTCCACAGAACCTGGGAAAAAGCTGCACATGCAGAGAGTTTCCTTCACCAGCTGGATCTGGCACATCACCACGCCAAGCTGAGATCCAGGTTGGATTTTGGCTCCTGCTGCACAGCCCCATCTCACACCTTGAATCCAGCAATTTTCAAATCTGGCCTTTTGCTCGGCTCTCATTGCTCGGGGAGGGGATTGCAGGAGTTAAAGTCCTTGTTGCAAAGCACAGATTCCATTTTCCTCTGGTCTTAAGCAGCTTCAATCCATCTTTCTGCATTACAGAGCCCGTGCTGATTGTTCTGCTGTAGTGAGTAATAACAACTTGTACTCTGCAGATTCCCCCAGGGACCCACGTTCCTGGCTCTGCTGCACCGTGGCTCCACAGGGCAGGCACACATCTGCCCAGGCACCTCCAGAGAGGGATGGGGCTGCAGGAACAACGCAGCAGAAACGTGGGTGGGAAGGTGTCAGGAGTGAAGAACACCGGAGTGTGGCCGTGGGGAAATTGGGGTGCCCAGTCCTGTGAGGTGTGAACATCACAGCATGGTGGATTCAGAGAGAGTAGGGGGGTATCAGGAGTTTTTTCCCTCCCAAAGGCTGCACAAACAGGTTTTGTCTAAAGGAATCCATTACCATTACTGGGTTGATGAAATAAGTACCAATCTCTACACATTTTTTACAATCAGAGTTAAAAAGAGAAAAAAACCCTGCTAAACAGAGATGACTTTGCTTTATGTCCAAGCTTTGCAAGGCATTTTGCCAAAGCTAGAAAAGATATTTCTAGTACCAATATTTAATAAAGATGTCGTCTTCTATTGCAAGGCAAACAGCTGGAACTGGAATCCATTTCTAGCCATGGGCATGAACTTGCAATGGCCCAGATTTGCTCAACTGCCTTTTTTAATTGTGGGCATTAGCAGATTATGGGTCCTTTTGTAGCAGGTCCATAAAACACTGCTTTGTAATCTCCTGAATGCATTAGGGTCCAGATTATCGTGCTTGTAGTTGATAATAACAGAGAAGAGATTGCCTGGAGCCCTGGGAAATCCAGGCAAGGCACCTGGAAGAGCACAGGAGCACACAGTGCCGAGCCACGTGCAGGGGATGGTGCCCAGGGCAGAGAGCTGCAAACCCACCCCTCGCCCATGGAGACACCGAGGCACAAACATCTCCTTTTCTCTTCTTCCCAGCTCATTTCGGGTGGAGGCTCTGGCTGTTTCAGTTTCCTATTCTGTAAAGACGTGGGTTATCCTTCTCTTTCATCCTAGATGAAAGGAGGTGGTTACACGCACCAGTTTCTAAATCAGCTCCTAGCAAAGAAAATCATTAAGAGGGCGCAGGTCTGCCTTCCAGCCGGCTCTTTGGGACCTGCTCTGTCAGCAGCAGGGAGGAAACATGTCCCACATATCTTTAAAGAGCAACTGGGAGCGCTGGAAGCACAAAGCTTTCAGTGGAAGGTCACTAGATGGCCCCAGACCTTCCTCTGTGCCAGCAGCAGGATTCCAGCTCTGGGAGCCTGGGCCTCGCTCATCCTACAGCCTGACCCCAAAGGAGCAGCGTGTCCCGATAAGAAGGACTCCAAGTGACAGCCAGGGGTACTTGCCAAGATGTCTTGAGTGAAGCACTTACCCACGATGGCTTTTTCTGCTCCTGGGATTTGTCTGTGGAGGGCAGGAGAGCCTGGTGTACCTGGGCAGTGCCAGGACCAGAGAGACACTGACCTCACACAGATGAAGAAGCCTGATTATGAACAAACTCACATCATCCCACTGCCAGGCAGCTGCAAAACCCTCAGAGGGGAAAAAGCCACCTACAGTTATTCCTCAAGTTAAATCACTGCTGGATCTGGGGCCTGTAGTGCCTGTTTTCAGAGCTGTAATGATGTCCACACAGGTCAGGCTCCTCTGCATTTCTGTTTCAGTTTAAGCTGTCTGGGCAGGACCAGAATTAGATGGTCAGAGCAGCTACATGGGGTAAATCACCATAAATTCCTCTGGATTGAGCAGATGCTGCTGTGAAGAGCATGCCAAAGGAAGAGCTGGTTTCATACCCCAGCTCCTGCACTGAGTGATGGCCCCAAAGAAGAGGCACAAAGGATCTCAGGGACCTTGGGAGTGGTGGGGTGGGTGATCAGTTAATAGAGGCAAATGATCTTTTCCCTTCTCCTGGCTTGGATCTTTGTTCAAGTGCTGGAATGGGACCCGTTCCCTGTAATTGCTCTGCTCTTGCACACAACTGCTGTCTCCCACGTGTGGCTTGTTGACATTTAAATAAATTGCAATTATTCTGACAAAGTAGATTGCAGGGACTCCAGAGAAAATGGGTCAAAAATATGTCCAAAATATGCAGTGTATTTAAACACACGACTGTAACAGGACAGGATGAGGAGGAGATGGTAATAATGGATTCAGCACAGAGCTGGAGACAGCCCAGCACAGCCCCACGCCGTGCTGGGGTCCTTGGCTCAACCTCAGCCAGCAGGAGCCAAAGCCTTCTGGCCTGGGGTGGAGGAGACAGCAGCAGTGCAAATGGAAAACCCAGAGGGGATGGGAGCAAAAACAGGACACCACTTGGACTCTGAGTGAAGACTATCTTGGCTAAAGTCTTCAGCTCTCCTTCCTTCAGCAAGAGTGTTCAGGGATTCCAGAGGAGGCTGAGGGTTAGGAGCTGCCATCTCACGCTGCCTGTGGCTGGGAGATGGGTGCCCTGCTGGCCCCCCACACTCCAGCTTCTCCTGTTTCTTCTCTGTACCCCATTCCCTTCTTCCTCACCCTCCCATCTCTTGGAGTGGATTTGTCCTTTTGCCCACATCAGAGTTCCTGGGATCCAGGCTGCAAACACTTGTAGGATATAAGAGGTGGTGCTGGGGCAGCCAGGACACAACAGGTTCCTTGTGTGAGCTGTGACAGATGTGGGATCAGACACACAGCTCCTTGTCCAGCCCCAAAAACCTGCCCCTTGTGTAAGGGGACAGAAAGCTTATGTCTGAAGCAGAAATAGAGCACTGAGTGCAAGTAAAGAGGCAAAGGTTTTAGAGAACACTGCAGAGGGGTGGATGCCATCACAAGAAGCACAAGAACAACACAGAAATGCACCTTCAAAAAGGTCACCCAGTGTACCCCCACTGTCTTCCTTATCTCTCCTTCTACTGGAAAGCCTTTGCCTTCTCACCACACCACAAACCTTTTCCTCATTTTGTTTCCCAATACATCAAAATGTCTCCCTGCAAGTGTAAAACTCTTTAGATGAGGGGAAAATAAAATCGATTAGAAATCACAGCTGCTGGGAGTCTCTGGCACACACACACACACTGTCTGCTGACATTTTCTGTAGCTCTTTTCCCAGTGAAATCTGTCTCAAGCAGAGCCCAAGGGGGCCAGTAACAAATCAGTTGCCTGGTACACAAGTGATTTTTTAACTACAGGTCCAACACAACTGCACTGGAAACCACAGGTTTAGTCTCACATGGATCATTAAACAAAAAGGGCTGTTTGTTAAAAGGTACAGGTTTTTTAGGGATTTGTGGTTCTGAACTAACCTAGGTTCATTGCATATTCAGTCCTGGTTTGTTCTGACAAGCAATAGAGCTACTGCATTCCCATCAGACTGGCATTCCTCTGGGCACTGAGCAGTCGCCATCTGAGCTGGAAATTTCCTGAAAGATGGGAGCTTCTGCTGTCAAACACTCTGTAAGGCAGGGACAACACTTGTGCTGTATGCTTTCCCCTCCTTTTTCATCTTTCTTCATCATAACCAGATTTTTAAAGTCAGTTTTTATAGATAGAAGTGAAAGTATTTTTAGCCATTTGATTTGCAGCAGCTGAAGTTTCAAAGTAAGGTGAAAATCTCCAGTACAAAAGTTGCCTCCCAAGATCACCTACCACCCACTCCTGCTGTGGTGAGCCAGGAGTCCTGAAGCTTAGCTCAGCAAGTCCCAACACTCCTCCCCTCCAGCCAAGGGAGCTGCTCTCTCAGGGGTTTGGGTAATGGCAGAGTGAGGTCACACAGGCAAAAAGAGACTTTCAGCCCCTGCCACTTGAGTGGCAGTTACCAAGTGACTGATTTCAAATGACAGAAGCCAGAGGGAGATGAAATGAGAAGCTGTGTGCATACAGCAGACCCAAAAGGAAGGGGAGGAGAAGTTCAGGCAGGTTGGCTGTTAATGCTCCATGAGCCAGCCTCTGGACAAAGTCAGAGGGTGATGCCACAGGCCTGCAGACACCAGAAGTGTTGCTTAGCAGCCAGAAACAACAGAAGGGACAAGTTTGCCAGGACAGAACAAACTCCAAACCTCTAGGGCAGAAACAAGTTCTGATTCCCATCCTACTGTGGCTCCTGGCATGGTGGTAACACCCAGGGGGGAGAGTGTCCCTGGGACTCTCTCTGACACTTTTCATTTGGGAGAAGCCTGGAGATCTGGATTCAGAGTTACCCAACTGCACTCAGCACGTTCAGCTCCAGCCTGCAAAGGACTTCACAATGTGAGGAAGGGGCATACATCAGACTTCTACCTCTGAAACCCTGTGTGAGTTCTTGTCAAGGCAATGCTGAAATGCTGCAGGAAACTTCCATAACTCCAGATTCCAGGGACATATCCTACATCATTATTGCCACTAGCCCAATGATAATTGGCATAAGCTGGTACAAGAGGGGCTTGCAGGACAAAGCTGCACGTGTGTGGGCAGGGAGACAAATGCAGGATGGTGTGGTCTGCACGGCAGGACACGAGGAAGGGATCCATGGAGGATCCTGCTTTGTTCCCATTCTCCCCAGGGTCTGCAATGACACCTGCTCCCACATCCAGCCCTGCAAGAAGACACATCCTTTCTGAGGCAGCCAGGAGCTCCTCAGGGTAAGGTCACCTCCTGCAGAGCAGATGAAGAGGAACAGGACCTCAAAGGACACGCCTGGAGAACACAGCATGAAGAGGCATCATCTTCCTCTTCAACACATTCAGGCACAGGTGAGGGGTTTGACTTACTGGGGATTGCACCTGTTGAACAGTGACAGAGACATTATCACTAAACCAAAGGAAGTCTTTGCTGTGCTGCTTCCTTCAGTCCTGCTCCAGGCTGGCTTTTATTGGGAAGGAATTAACACCGCAGGTTTGGTCCCCCTCCCCTGGTACCCACAATGAAAGAAAAACATGAAATCTCAGCTGGAAATACCAAAAACAACTTGAGCCAGAGGAACAGGGGAGGAAGCAAAAAAGAAGGAAGGAATCAGGAATTAAAAACAGATAAAAAATGGGAGCTGGTTTACATCTGCTAGAATGTTTCCTCAATTCCCTCCCAAAATACACATGTATAGGCACACACACTGTATATTGTTGTTTAGTGTTACCCCAAATCCCCCAAAATCTGTGGGACCTGGGAGGTGTTACAGCCACCAGGAACCATTTCCCAGCCTGATGAGTAGAGAGGGGAAAAAATATGGGGCAAAATATGAAGCAATTCCCATCAACTCCTCCCTCTCCCAGCAAGAGCAGAGCCCAGAAGCCCCCACAGGCAGAGGGGCTGCCACAGGCTGTCCCTGAGCATCAGGGCAGCTCGGTACAGTCCCCTGCAGAGGAGAGCAGCTTCTAACTGCAGCAGCAGAAAAAACACACTACAAACACTGAGGGCACTTTCCACACTATCTCCTCAGACAGGAGGTGATGCCAGCAGGAGGCAGAGGTCTCTACAGCAGGATTCGCTTTGTGGAGCTGGGGAGATGGAAAAAAGAATGAAATGCTTCTGAGCGTGGCATAATTGGCTGCCTCTGCCTGCTGGCTGGCAATCTCCCCGCTCACAGAGCTGCTGTGACAGGTACACGGAACCTCCTGCTACCCAGGTTGTTCCAGGTCATTATCCAAATGTGCCTAAGCACCTTAAGGGGAGCTGGATTTATGTACTAACATGATGCAAACAGATCTTCATCTTTTCTCTAGACACACCAGGTACAGGAGTCTTGTTTGGGCAGGCTCTGGATGCATTTCCAGTGCTGCTCACAGCACGAGCTGCAGGAAGCTCTGGCTCCCTGGGCTGGCTCGTGTGGCTCCAGCACCCACTGGGGATGGGGCAGGCAGCCAAGCCCCAAACTGCACATGGGGATGCAGAGCTGGAAACACTCACAAAACCACTATTAGCATTTAATCTCATATAAAAGGCATAAACTGTCTTTAGTAAATGCCAAAAATTAAGAAAATGAGCAGCTCTAACGTACTTTGACCAAGACATCAAACCTGCACAGCTGTACCAAGGCTGAACTCCCAAATCAAAGGCTCTTCTTAAAACATAAACCACCCTATTTCTCCTGGGCACTGTCCAAGGAGTGGGCTGTCTTCAGATCACTTTTGGACCACGCAACAAGATGACACAATTATGGCCATCAAGTAAGATTCTTGCCTTAGATCATTTTCTTTTTTAGTGGTTACATTAGTACTCAAAAGGCCAGGAGTTCAGAAAAATACCGTCTGAAAATATAATCCTGCAAAACTGAGAAGAATGCTCTCCACAACACAGAAACCTTTGTGACTTCTGAAAATAACAGCACCCGAGTTATTCAGGCTTGGAAAAGATACATGAATACATGCACCTGCCCTTGACAAAGTGGACCTGAATTCATCACTTCTGGCCCAAGGCAATCCAGACAGCTTCAGGTGGGAGGAAGAGAAGAAAATGTAGTTTCAGATTTTTTTTTTTTTCCTGGCAGTGGAGAAGTTTCAAACCAATTTCTCCTGGAATGAAACATGACAGCATTTCCAAGGGCTTGATGGAAACAAGTCTTTCTGCAAGTCCTCAGACTGAGCTGTTTCATTTCATTTGTGGAACAAATGGGGAAAAATGATTTTAAAGTCAGTTCCCAAGAAAACTGCCATCTCCTGCAGGGTGTGCAGCCTCGTGGGGACCATGAATCACTTCCATTGCAGCACAAGGCCTGTCCAAGCCCCTGAGAAGGCAGAGGCTGTTGTCTCCTTCTGAGGAAGCAGGCAGGTCCTCTGGATGGTGATTAGTGGCAGGAAGCTCATTTAGGTTTTTAATTGCCCTCTGGAGGTAGCTGCTGTCAGCAGTTTAGGAGGGGACAGGGCTGGCCTAGCTAAGCTGCACAAGCACCATCTTCATCCACTGCTGAGCATCTGGAGATCTGAAATCTTCCCTGTGTCCATGGCCCCCTCAAGGGCAGGAATGGAAGGAAAGGTGCTGGTAGCACTGCCAGCCATCCCAGCACTCTCTCACTGCCCTCCTTCTCCCTACCCAAGGTCTAAGAAAGCAGTGATGCTGTGGCCACACGGGGAGGAGGCAGAAGAACCAGTGTGTTCTGTGTGCTGGTGGCACCAGGGGCCAAAGCTGGCTGCTGCCTCCTGCTGCAAGTGTCCCACTCCTGCCCAGAGAAGGGGAATGGGCTGAACAAGACCCCTGAGCCAGACCTTGAGATGGTTCCTGGTGATGACACAAAAAGCCACAGTTGTCATCCAGCTGCAGAGTGCTGGGCTGGAGAGGAGAGTCCTGGGGGAAATTCTCCAGGCTGTTATGCATGAGGTGAGATGAGTTGATCTCAGTGTCCTTAATATCTGTGAATTTCTTTCCATCTTCACAAGCAGCATATGCTCTAGATGGGCTGAAATTTTACTGAAATGGGTCAGTAGAAAAATAGATCCTTCTTACAACACAACACTGCAGTGCCTTAATTTAAAAAGGAGCAACAAGAAAGGGAACAGAATCCAGGTAAGAGAGAAAAACCCTTTGCTGCACTTAATATCATCAAAGCCTTCTGTGCTGGAATCTGAAATGTGTGCCACAGTGAGCCTGACCTCCAGCCCTACAGCTGTCAGACCCACACCCCTCCAGCAGCACTCATGGCACTCCCAGCACAGTTTATTGCAGGGTGGGACACAGACCCCACAGCTGGAGGAGGATTATTGACTTCTCTGGAGCCAGCACTACCCCAGCGTTTAAAATAAACCACAGCAGACAATACCTGAGAGGGAAAAAGGGGAACAAGGCTCTGGGTGCTGCTGGTGTGAGCACAGGGATGGGGCTCACATCCTACATCCCATATATCCTGCAGACCTCGGGATGTGTCTGTCCCAGTTCAGCAGCGCTGCAGTTTGCTTGGCAACAGAGGAGAAGCTGAGGGGAGTTAAGGAAGGTTAAGGAATAGATGAGGTCTGGAAAGGGCCGTGCTAGGAGGTGGTACAGGCAGAAATGACGCAATGTCAGGGAGTTAATTGTTACCAAATCACACAGAAGAGCAAGAGATGAGAAGACAGCAGCTACTGGGAAAGAATCCCTGGTTTTTCTATGTCCCAGAGCTCAAGCAGAAGGGAAATGGTATATGCAGAGTTTCAAATTCATGCCAAAAAAACGGATAACTTGAAATATTTGATACAAGCCCCATGCAGAAAATTAACTGGGAGTGATGGGGGAAGGGAATGCAGTCTCATGGGTTTAGCCAGCTTGGAGCAGCCAAAGCCCTAATGAACCCACCACAGCACTGGTGAGGAGAGCCAAGGCTGCTCCACACACACGTTTTTCATCAGAGCACCAGTGGGTGCAGCAGAACAATCCATGTGGAACCTCCTCTGAAAGCTCTGCCCAGGGGGAGCACCCCAACATTGTGCTGAACTCAGCTGCCAGGAGCCCTTCCCTCCTTTTAGGAAGCTCCTACCCCATAAACCGAGCTCCACTGCACCCAATCTATTAAGCAATAACCAGGTTCCAGCATGGCCTCAGAGGATGACTTACAGACCTCATTTATCAGGCAGTTCTTTGCAGTTTCTTGCACATTTTATTGCAGGCTTTTCCTGCACAAACATGGTTCAGTTTATTGCTGGGAGAGTCACCAGACTGTGACCCGGAGGGGAGCAGCTGGTGATCCAGCACTGGGAGCTATTGACTCCACCACCAGAACACCAAGGTGAATTGAATTGTCACCTTGTTTAATTTACAGATCACCAGGAGCAATTAGGGTGGCCAACTGCCCCATGTGCAGCCTGTCCACTGGAGACATTTTCCTCCTTGTGGAGAACCAGCACTAAGCCTTGACAACCACATAAAAACTACTTTGAGAGCTGACGTGAGATTTGAGCGATCTATAGATCCTGAGCGGGCCAAAGGTAGGAATTTCAACCTTGAGCACTCACATTTAATATTGACTGTAATTAAAAGGAGAGAGCCAGCTTCCCTGCAGCACAACCCGATCGACATCGACAGCATCACAGCAGCAGAGAGCCTCACCTCTGATCTCCAAAATCCATCTCGGATGGAGATGAAGGACAGAATATGCCTGCCCATGGGGCCAGAAACCTCTGCTCTCCAAAGGCTGCAATGTGCATGGAAACCTTCCTTCCTTCCTTGGGCCTGCCCCCCACACGATCCCACTGCAGAATGTTTCTTTCTTGCAAGGCAGACACCGTCTCCATATCGGCTGAAGGACCTTCCTTAGAGATGTCCAAGCCCACCAGTGGTGAATAGGTCCCTGCTCCCCTCACAGCAGGATGGGGCTGATGCAATGGCCTTTAGGGAGCTTCACCACCCAGCTCCCTGTTCCTCCTCAAACATCTGTGGGGCCGTAGGCTTGGCCCTTTCTAACTCTTACACCTTCCTTCATCCAGTCTGTTTCTCAGCCTCTTCCTTTTCCAGGTCAGGTTTTCCCACCCCAAGTTCTGACACCTGGTTTTCCCTCTCACCAGCCCATTGCCCTTTTTACTTCTTGTCCACACCTCACAATGCTCCCCTTTCTCTCCTGCTCACAGAGAAATCTGTGGGGCCCTTCCCAGCCCCAGTCACCCCGGCGTGTTTGCTCCTGGGCAGGCTGGCACGGCCAAGCAGGAGCTCGGCTCTCCAGGGTAATCTGCAGAGCACGGCTGGTTATTAGTCCTGCAGCAGAACAATCAACACTGTTTCTGTAATGCACTAAGATGGATTGAAGCTACTTAAGAATACAAGGAAATGGGATCAGTGCTTTGAAAGAAAAGCAGCCTGACTCTCCCAATCCCCTGTAGCACGGCAGCCCTGGGCTCACACAGCCTTTGGTGCAATGCTGGGGCTGAGCAGCCCACGGTCAAGCCCACACTGGGAGCACCAACACCTTATCCCAATGGAAACAGGTGATGTTTCCATGCTGAGGTAATAAGGAGCAAGATACACCTCTGCTGTGTTGCTCCTGTTCCTTTCTTGGTATCAGCAGAGATCACACTCTTGCTCCGTGTCTGGTTTTGCACCAGAACAATTCTGCTCTTCGGTACTTTTTCTTTTCAAATGTTCTCAGAAGAGAAAGACCCAGCTCTTCCCATCTCCTCTGCACCAGGACCTGAGCAGACTGCAAAATCCCAGAGGCTTCAAGCTACCTGCTCTCCCCCTTAATCACAGAGATTGATTCCACACCTCCCTCAAAGAGATGAGGCGTGAGCAGGTACGAGACTCCTTCCCTGACCCAAAAACATTCTTTCTCCACAAATCTCTCACTGCTTTCTTGAAATCAGCAGAGATGCTACTCCAAAAATTTAAGAAATGATCTATCAACAAGGCAAAAAGTCTCCCCTCTGCCAGATCCCACAAGCCCCAGTAGCTCTGGGAAGGAGGGAACCTGGGTATAGCTGGCCTGACACCAGAGGTGTGGGGAAGTATCTTCCACAGAGGCATCTCCTGCCTGACAAGCCAAGACCAGCCTGTGACAGTGATCCTAAAGAAAGAAAAAAATAAATTTTGCCTTTTATTAACTCGAGTCTTTTTCTGTCCCAGAAATCAGGGGCTGTGGATTCTTGTACAGAGACAGCACAGGCCAGCATGGAAGGTCAGTAGGTAGAAATCAAACACAGAGACTGGAGATAGGATGAAATAAGGCTTGAGATGGAGATTTTGATTCAGAGAAGGTGGAGCCTCAGCAGAACCCTGCAGTCCAAAGGAAGAAGCTCCAAGCATTTTGCCCATTGGATTTGAAAACCCTTTCAGCTGTCAGTTTGATTTTGCTCTCCTTCAAGCATGTGATGGAGAGAGAAAATGAATGCAAGAAAAGAGATACTGTTGATTTAATTGGCCATATTCGTCACTGGAGCAAGAAAAATAACCCCAGCAATAGCCCTAGCTGAGTAACACACATTTAATTAGTATTTGAGAGGCATTTGCTTTGGCCAATGAAATAAATATATTAAATCTTCATCCTGACCTGACCTTTTCAGGAAAGCTCTGGTCTAACCAGCACTGCCCAATGCTGCTGACATCCATGAAGCCTCTGGTCAGAAGTTCCCAGCTCAACTGTTCTACTGAACCTCAAATGAACCTTCCTGGTGTGGATTATTTAGGACAGAGTCCTGGAAGCTCTTGGCCTCAAGGCAGTGGTGCAAAGGCAGAACCAGACAGGCCCTGTGGGGTGCAGTGTCTGCCCCACTGTGGGATTCCCAGTGCAGGAATAACTGCTCCACGGAACAAATTCTGTGGAATTAGAGCAGTGATGTGGTGCTCAAGGAACAACCTTGTACAAATATTTGTTCAGGTCTTTAACGAGGCCATTGCAAGATGCAAAGCAAATAGTGTTTCTGCAGCCACCATGGGTCCTTCCAGCTGGATGGCAAAGCCATCCATCAGCACCTGAGCTCATCCTCTGACACCAGGCACACATTTCCCACGCCTCTCTGGGCAGGATTTGGGAGGCTTTGATGGCAGCGTGTCCCTCTGCAGCACAAGGTCAAGCCATCCATTTCCTCCTTCCCAAAGCCTCGTTACCCTGTTGTAACTCCCTCATCTTCACCAGGTGCATTTTGGCACCATTGCCTCTCCTTTCTTTTTCAAGTCCCTTCCTACAGCATGAGACACCTGGCAGAAGCGTTCCGCCTGGAAATCCATCCTTGGATTGTTTTATCTCTATTAGTCCTCGCGAGCAGATGACAGGGGAGCACGAACGTAGACAGCGTGGGATGAGACATTCACCCAGCTGCTAGTTCAAAGGCATGTCATCACTTATAACACTCCCAGCTATTCCAACTCTACCTACTTCTTCTCACTTAAAAGAAACAAAGAGGAGCAAGCCATTTCTAGTTCTGGCTATTTAATTTTCATGGAGATGTTGTTTGTTTTGGTGCCTTTGCTCTCAGGGAGCAGTTTCCCCAGCTCCACAGGGCATTTCTGTTCCAGAGCAGCACTGCCAAGTTGTGCTGTAACCCCTCAGCATCCTGCCAGTGTGACAGAGACAGAGCACAGCCAGCAAAGGGAGGGATGGAGAGGAACCTCCTCAGGTGCCCCCTGGCCCTGCCTGACCTTGCACATCCCAGCCAGGGGCCGTGTAGCCCTGCTGTGCTCCACGTGTGGACCCTGCCACTGACGGGTGAACCTCTGCTTCCCTGCACTGGGAACGAGTTCAAAACCAATATTGAATCAATCCACTAAAAGGTTTTCTCTCCACTGTGCCAGTATTCCTGTGGGGCCAGCCCATGCACACCTCACTGAGATGAGACCCCCCCAAGCCCTGAGCCTCGGCCAGCCCAGGGCCTCTGCAGCATCTGGGGCCAGAGCAAAGCAGAGGGGACTCTGCTCTGCTGAACACCTCCAGGTGTGACAGCCTGCAGGTGACATCCAGCTGAGCCTCCCCTGGGCCCTTGGAAACAACTCCACCGTGCCCAGGTTAAATCCAGATTTCCTCCACACGCTCCCAGTGTCCGCAGCGGGAGCCAGGCCCCAAACAGGTCAGGGAAGAACTGCGAGTGGTGCATTGCCATCCCCATCTGCAGTGATGCTGCTGGGTCTGTAGAGCCTGGGCAGGACTCCTGGCCTTGCTGCAGCCCCCCAGTCAGTGCAGGGTGCTCAGGGAGCACCACAGACAGGCACTGGCACCCCAGGGCTCCTCACCTGCTGCTCAAAGGGTGGCACAGGGGAGCCCAGACCAGCCCCTTGTTACAAACCTCTCTGAAAACAACTCGGGCACGCTTCCAGCCCGTCACTAGGGCTCTGCAGAACCGACTCATCCCCAGAGACTGCAAATGGTCTGATCCAAATTCCACTGAAGTCCACAGCAAGGCTCATTACCTCCAGCTGGCATTAGCTCTGGCTCTTTGCTCACGAGAGCTCTGGGAAGGAACTGCCTCTCCAAGGAGCTCCAGCACAATCAACGGGGGAAGCATTGCTCCCATCCCAAAGCTGGGAAAAGCCCCAGACCCTTCCCCACCACACGTGGGCACATCAACACCGTCCCAGCCGTTCAGGCTGGGCCCAATAGAGGGCAACAATATCACACGAACTGCTTCATTAGACTAATTGCGAACAGCCCAGGTGAGAACCGCTGTCCACATCCCTCCAGGATGGCATTATCCCTGGAGGCAGAGGCAGCCCAGGGCTCCAGACATGACGGCATGGTCAGGAAGAACGGCTCCAAAACTTTTGAGTTCTGGATGTCTTTCAGCCAGTTGTGTTGAATTTCCCCTTAATGTGGGACCCTACAAACCTACTCGCCCCCCACCATCCTCTCCTGGGTCCCACCCAGAGCTTGTCCCTCAGCCTTCCAGGCTCTGCCTCCCTCTGCCCACCTCCAGCTTATGGCAGCAATTACAAGATGCTCTCCATGTAGCACCAAAACCTTCTGCCAGGCTGTTTTGCATAAAGACACCTTAAACACCAACAAGCATTTAATTACCACTCCTGCTTGCCAGAGGTCTGCCCACAACCCCATCATTGCACCAGCAGACGTTTCCTCCACTACAGCCCAGTTCTGACCCCTCCAAGCAGGGAATCCTTGGGAGCAAAGCAGGGAAGGCACCATCCCCTTCACCCCAGGGAATCTCCCTGAGCTGTGCTTGCTGCAGCTTCTCTGCATCCAGGCACGTCATCCTCGCAGGTCTGTGTGATTCTACTGCTCACAGGCAACATGTTCCAGGCTGGCAAGCCAGGAATGCCCATGGGATGCTTGGCATCAACTCAGAGCAGCCCAGCTAATGCAGCTGCACACTGCTGGGCTCTGGATTGCAGCAGGCCTGGCAAAACATATTTTGGGGGAAGAGTAGTACAAAAAACAGAGCTGTGAGTTGTCTCCCATCAGCTGAGCTGCAGGAATCTCCAGGGCTCTTATACAGCAGAATGGATTAGGGTAACGACTGTGGTGTGGTGTTAAGTAATATTTCATGCTGCATCCTCAGCAGGCAGGGAGCTTGCAGCAGGCAGGCACAGAACTGCCCATCCTGGGCTGACCCAACTGCCTGCAACCACAGCTTCAGCTCCTGTGACAAGAGGTGGAACCGTGGACAACTCCTGGGAGGTGGGATTTCACCCTCGCTCCCACCTGGGAGCCCACAGAGGATTCACATTGACATCAGCAGAGTCAAGGCTTCACCCTTTCCCCCCAGCAGGGTTAACTCAGCCCTCTCTGCGCTTGGTTACAGCGTGGGTGGCAACCACGTGTGCCCACGTCTGCCAGCGTGTCACACAGCACATGTCCCCTGTCATCAGCAGCACGCTGTGCCCGAGGAACGCGGTGAAAGCAGCAGAGCTGAAGAAGCTGGGATTTCACTTGGGCTGGCATCAGAGCCTCAGCCCCAGCATCCCCCTGGAGCAGGCTCGGACAGGCAGCTCGTGTCCATCCAAATCCCAGACTCCTGTCCTATCCCAAGCCATCCCCTACCCCCAGCACACCAGCTCCCTGCCCAAACCTGCTCTCCAGCTTTGGATGTCTTTGTGAGAGGCCACCAGAGAGGTTCCATCCCTGCACCGAAATTCACTCCATGAGAGCAGGACCCAAGACATGGTGTTAAACTGAGGGACTAAATTATCTCCACATTTGGGGAACTGGGAGGAAAGGCTCTGTTTGACCCTGAAGCCAGCAGCTGACACGAGCTGGGAGCTGCAGTTTGACCAAAGCAATTCCTCCCAGCAGCAGCTGCCGAGCACTGTTCAAAGTCACAGATCCAAAGGCCTGGCCGAGAGCCTGGCGGACAAGCTTGTCTCTCACTGAGAATGTATTTGTTTTCAGCTAGATTTACATGATGAGACGATGAGATCAAAGCAGCTGCACTGAGGTTACACTGGATTTACTGAGGACAGAGCTCTGGGGCATTTGGTTGCAGAGTTTTGCCCCATCCCAGTTTCACCTGTGGGGTCCTGATCTGTTTGAAGGATGAGCTGGGCTGATTTGCTGGAGCCCACCTGTGTGCACCCAGTGCCACTCATCTCCCAGCACTGTATCTGCCTCCACACAGCAGCCTCTGGCAGAATGTGCCAAAATGAGCTCCCAGTGCTTGTTTTTTGCTGCAACAGACTAAGGCCATTCGTGTCAGCTCAGGGGATGGACAGACTGAAACCAGGAACAACTGCAAACCCACCTTGTGGGACACAGCTGGGGACTGTGCACTGCTATGAACACACTCAGGTTCTGTTTTCAGGCTGGGGACATCACCAGCTTTGCCTTTCCAGAAGGGATGGTGTTGGTGCACCCCCAGCAGCGCTGGCACCACCCTGTCCCGCAGCAGGGCAGCCAACCCTGGAGCCTTTCTCCCAGCGCTCAGAGCTCACACGTTCCTCCACACAGCAAGCACCAAACGCTCCCACGCCAGGCACTGGCCCGTGCGGCTGGACCAGCAGCTCTCTGCTGCCAGGTAAGAGCTGATCCTCCACTGAAATACGAGATGCAGCTCCCAAAGCATCCTCCAGAGCTGATCCCTACATAGCAACAGCACCGGGAGCTGATTGACTCAGTGCTCCATCAGCAGCAGCGGGTGACGCCCTCCCTCTGCAGCTGTGGCTACACCGGGGCCACCCCAGCAACCTCCCCGGCACCAAAATTATTAGGGCTGAAATTTGGGGGAGGCAGTTTAAAGAACAGATGGTCGTGCTTTAGTATCGCAACACACTGCCAGTTAATTAATGCTAGCTGTAATTAAACTTTACACAAATTAGCTGTCAGCTATGCTAAAGGGAATCATTTCTCTCAAATGCCACCTTGAATCGCTGAGTTGTGAGACTTTTCTACAACGTAATTAAAAGCAGGAGGCTGGCATGGAAGGGGGTGGGTGGCAGGGGAGGGAATAACCAGGAGATGAAAGCTGCAGGCTGGGAGGCAGCTGGAGATCCCCACCCTGCACGAGCAGTTCCTCTCCTTTGGTCTGGGGGAACCTCAGGGACACCACTTGGCTTTTATCCTTCAAGCAAAGACAGAGGTTCCTCCCAGCAAGTCAAAGTTTTAGCTTGACGCTGAATTTTTGACTCCTGGAAGGAGAAATGTTTGAGCTCAAGAAGATGTGGTAGGACCTTGGCAGGATAAGGAAGAAACTTGGGTTGGGACTCTCTGCATGAAGCCCTTCTTCCCTTTGGACAAGCAGAAAACAATGCATGTTCAGAGGGCTGGCTTTGACAAATCTGCTTAGATGGAAAAAAGTCTGTCAAAACAGCCATGTTGACATTTTCCAACAAGTCACATTTTATACTGAGTGATGATTTGGAAACTTTAGCTCATTCCTTGCTTGATGTGTTTGCCAGTGCTCGGTGTGCTGTGAGATGAGTAACACAAGAGTACCGTGACCAAGCAGGCAAGTGCTGCCTTGGGCTGGTGGAGACTGGGAATATCAAGGTCAGTTTATCCCAAATTAGCACAGATTTTGGCAGGAAGTAAATTGGGGAAACAGGCAACAACTTTTTTAGCATCAAATACCTGAATGGTGACCAAGAGAGGTTTTCAAACAGGGCTTTGTTTGCACACAAACATCCAGAACACACTGTGGGTACCTGAGCACGGTGACAGCCACCTCTAGGAGAAGCTCCAGGGTCCTGGGAGGCAGGAGACAAAACTGGAAACCAGACAACAGGGAATCCACAAAGGAGAGCTGGAGAGGAACAAACTCAGAACACAGCCTGCACTGGGCTTAATTAGAATTTGTGGGTGGGCAGGTGTGGTTCCAGGTGAGACTGCTCAGCACATTTAAGGCCAGTTAGCGCACCTGGGATGCGTTAAGTCAAACCACAGCCTTAAGGAGGAATTTGGTATTCCCAGTTAGGCTTAACCCCAGTTACTAATCCTCAGGATTATTTCTGCACTTTCCAGTCCTGTGAGGCACCTGAAACCTGTGCAGGTGCTGTGGATGGAGCATCCCCAGCCCAGCTCTGTGTTTGTG
Source organism: Pseudopodoces humilis (assembly GCF_049639895.1). Lineage (NCBI taxonomy): Eukaryota > Metazoa > Chordata > Aves > Passeriformes > Paridae > Pseudopodoces > Pseudopodoces humilis. The sequence continues at coordinate 305,928 of NC_142227.1, forward strand.
GGGTGATGGGCCCCAGAGTCAGCGCAGGGGCTGTGCAGGGCCCCCGAGGATGTGCCAGGCAGTCCGAGGTGTCGCTGATGCTCACGTCTCCTGCAGTCACGGGTAATTGATGTGCCCAGATGTTTTCCACTCTGTGATACAGAGGAAGGCAAAAATCTCCCTGGTTCCTGCCAGAGTGACATGTGGAAAATTCCTTCCCGATCTCAAGTCTGTTAATCAAATCAAGTACTTCAGGGAGATTTGGCAGGCGAGTGTGTCTTGGGGAGGAGCCCCATGGCCACGTTTGCTGCCCAGCCAGCTTCCCACCTCCCACCCGCTGTGATTCGGGCACCTGGGAGCACAGCTGGCCAGATGTGCCTGAGGAACTGTTTCTCCTTGACTCCTGCAGACAACTGGAGGAGGCTCAGGATAAGTTATAGCCATGGCCTTGCCGCAGAGCTCCAAGGGCTGTGAACATCTCGAGGGCAGAGCGGGACGGCCTTTTCTCCAGGGCAGGAGCGGGAGGGATTTATGAATTAAGGTCAGGAAGGCCACGGTGGCTCTTCCTCCTGCTCCTCCCAAATGCAAACTCTGCAGCTATTCCTCTCCTCCAGCAGCTGAATTAAAGCCTCTGGTTTGTAGCAATATCAAATCTCATTTGATAGGCTCTGAGCAACAGTAAATCCCTGGTCCCCTGCTCTCCATCAGCCCCCACTGCCCTGCAGTGTGTCCTCTTCCAAGGTTGCCTTCAGCCTCCAGCAATTAGGGCTTCTCCAGCATTTGGCTTGACAGGCTCTGGGCTCTGCTTCCAGCCCAATACACTCAGAGGAGCTCAATTCCTCTGCACCAGTGCTCTCCAACCTCTCCTAGGGAACCCCAAGCCTCCCACGCCCAGGGAAGCCCCTTTACCCTCTGGTGTGATGAGCAGTGCTGGCCCAGCATCTGGGCAGATTGCCTCAGTCATGTTCCCCTGCACACCAGGCAGACTCAAGAACACTTTTCAGCTTTTCTTCCCTTTCCTTTTTTTTTTATTTTATTTAAAGCTCAATCAAGGATCACATCAACTTCTCTTTCTCCTGCAGCTCTGAGCTGGGAGCTCATGATGAGGGAGTTATACACCCATGACCCCTAAATCCTGTTCTGAGTCACTGCTGCTTCAAGCTCTGCTCTCCCATCCCAGAGGCAAACAATCCAGCCCCTTTATTCCCAGCCAAGCTACAGTGGCCTCATACAAAGGAACAAAGTCATTGTTATTGTACACCTGGGGAGAGCTTTTTCTTCCCCAAAGCAGCACAAGGCAGCCGTGGTACGGTGGTACCTGGAGTGCCCGGCACAGACACAGGGGATTGAGCTGTGTGCTGCTGTGGGCTCTGTTTCACTAAAGCAGGGATGGAAAGGCTGAAGCTAGGTGTTGATATGAGTCTGCACCACAATGTTTGTCCTTTCTGGATTTCCAAGCTCCTGGAAAGAAGCCAGGTTCCCACTGAGCTGCTCTGCTGGGGGGGTCACTTCTGTGCACATGTTCACATGGGTGTGCAAAGCCAAAGAGAGGGCTGGCGGTGGGGAGGAAGGACAGGGGACACCGTGGTGCTGCTTAGGTGGGTTTGCATTTCCTCCTGCAGCTGTGCTCAGTCCCCGTTTCCATCTCACTTGCCAGAGGTTTGAGGACTCGGCTGCACCAAGAACACCCAGCTTTGGATGGTGAAGGGAACTTTCCTGGAGAAAAGCCCAAACAAACCCCACACACAAATCTCCCCTGCCCAGGTAAAAGGTCTCAGCTGTCACAAGAGGCCCCAGATAATTTGTAGATGCCACAAATAAAGTTGACAGCATTGACAGGGAACAATTTGAGGACATCACCTGCAGGGAGACCCCACCAGAGTTACAGGCATCAACTGTGCTGAAATTGTTCAATAAATTCCTGGGTTTAAGGCCAGGAGAGAGAGTTCAATCATCCTGGCTGACCTCATCCATCATATTTCCTCCCTTGCACTGGGAATTGTGCAGATGGGGGTTATCGGAGATGTTTCAGTGGCACCTGGAGGTGACTGGACAGGAATGTGCTGCTCCGTTCCGCTGCCCCAAGTGCATCTCTGCCTGAGTCAGCTCCTGTCTCACACATCCCTCACTAAATCAAAGGTCCCTGGTTCTCCTGGAGGGTATTGCTGTGTTGTCATCTCAGCAGGGAGCTCTTCACTTGCAGGGATTTTCTCCTCCTGGTTCCTCTGCTGTGTGCCAGCTCAGGGATGAGTCAGGCTCTGGGGAGCTGCAGGGGGGTCTCGCCCCACCAAATTCCCCATCCAGGAGGGGATTTGTCTTTCAGGTGAATAACTGGGGCAGGGCCACAGAGATGATTAGAAGGATGGAACATGTCTCCTATGAAGAATGACAGAGAGTTGGGATTGTCCAGCCTGGAGAAGGGAAGGCTCTGGGAAGAGCTCCAGGAGAGCTGGAGAGGGACTTTGGACAAGTGTCTGCAGGGACAGGACACAGGGAGTGGCTTCCCACTGCCAGGGAGCAGGGTTAGACGGGATATTGAGAGGGAATTCCTCCCTGTGACGGTGGTGAGGGCCTGGCACAGGTTGCCCAGAGAAGCTGTGGCTGCCCCATCACTGTAAGTGTCCAAAAAATATCTCCTTAAAGCGGGCTGCAATTCTGTGACTCTGTGCTCTGCACTATTTGCCTTTGCTTTCTGCGGTGCTGGGAGGGCTGTGGCTGACAAGGACACCGTTATTATTATTATTTTTATTATACACTCCTGCCTGTTCACGCCTGCCACCGGCTCAGGTGTCTGTGGGTCGGAATAAATTACAGAGAGACAGTGAGAGGAAATGTTGCGTTTCATTAAAGCCCTGCTTTCCATTTGCACTGGGAGTTTCTCCGGTTAGAAGTCAAACTGCACACCCGCCACTTGCTAATTGCACTTTGCAGAATCAAAGGCTTTAGCCAAAGGGATAAATATATAAAATTGTCGGGAAGGAAACATTTTCTTCTCAAATTCCGAGGAAAAACTGAACAAATACGGATTTCTTTTGATAATAAGAGCAGCAGAAACAGATATCTGATCTCTGTGGCTAAAGGCTACTTGAAATAGAAGTAAAAGATTTGCTTATCAGGCCAGGACTGTTCTGAGCGACTGAAATCACATTAGGAAAATCATATCCTTGTTTTTCTTCTATAATTGTCTTTTGTTGTTTTAGCCTCTTTTCCCAGGTAACTCTGCCACTGAGATATTTGTTCAGTCTCTGCTTTTTCTGACTTGTTAGATCATCTTGCCAAAAGGGCTAGCAAAGAGCATCAATGAGACAACAGCATTTGAGCATCTCAAACATTTGCATTTGGGGGATTTGAGGGATGCCCCCTACCCCAGCCACCCACCTCCTGCACCTCCCTGGCTGTCCCATTTTAGTCTTTCCCAGGCAAGCAGCGACCATTCCTCACTCCCTGGACCTTCGGACAGGGAGATGGAGGATGGGGAGATGATGGAGAATGGGGAGATGATGGAGGACAGGGAGATGGAGGATGGGGAGATGATGGAGAATGGGGAGATGATGGAGAACAGGGAGATGGAGGATGGGGAGATGATGGAGAATGGGGAGATGATGGAGAACGGGGAGATGGAGAACGGGGAGATGGAGGATGGGGAGATGATGGAGGACAGGGAGATGGAGAACAGGGAGATGGAGGATGGGGAGATGATGGAGAACGGGGAGATGGAGGATGGGGAGATGATGGAGAACAGGGAGATGATGGAGGACAGGGAGATGGAGGATGGGGAGATGGAGGATGGGGAGATGATGGAGGACAGGGAGATGATGGAGGACAGGGAGATGGAGGACGGAGTCACGCGTTGTTAACCCCCACTTTCCTGCGGCTGCCGGTGATTTATCACGAGCAACGAGGCGTGAGGACAGTGAGGGGAACGCGCAGCTCCATCCTGGCTCGGGGCTGTTTAATAACCCGGCAGGAAGGGGAGGGGGGGCAGTACTTACTGGGTGAAAAAGTAGAAGGACGTGGAGTTTTATTTATTTCATGCCTTGGCTCTTAAAGAGGAAAAATATCTCGATTTCAGATGAGGCAGCTTGAGAGCACAACATCTGCAACATGCCAGGAGTGTTCAGCCTTGAGCAGAGAGGCCAGATCCTGCTCTCAGATGCTTGGGTGGATTTTGGGGTGAAACAACACCCTCCAGCACAGCCTAATAAAGGCAGAACTCCTGCATGTACCCCCATATTTATGTATTCTCCTGTGCTTTCTGGATCAGCTTTCATCATCTGATTTGCTTTTTACCCTAAGAATCAAGTTAGTTCACTGATTAAAAAAAAAAAAAAGTGATTACTAATTAAATAAATAAATAAATAACAGGAATAAAAAAACCCCTCTACTTAAACTGCAGCTTTTTGCAAAACTGACTGTGAAATTTATGGAACGACGGCTAAATTGAATGAAATTAGGAAGAAAAGGGCCTGTCTATTTATGTGAAGAGTTTTCAGAGTTATAATTAATTGTAACAAACATTTCCCATTGCACATTAAATCTCCAGCTCCAAGACTTGGGCTGGTTCCTCACACTCCAGTTTGGGATGAGGGGCTGAGCCCCTGCAGGCACCCTCGGCTGGTGCTCTGCAGCAGGAGCTCAGGGGTGGTGTAAGGTGGAGCAGAGTGTGGCACTGGAACAAAGCCAGAAACGCAATAAAACCTCTTCTATTGCCCAAAGCCACATCCAGCAGCGTTTGGCTCAAGGAGCCCCGGGCCCCTCGCAGCCAGGTGTGACCCAGGGGTCCCTCTGGAAATTCATCATCCAGGTGAGAACCAAAATGCCTGGCAGAGACTTCGGGCTTTAAGGAGTTAAGGCTGGGCTCAGTTTTGTCTCGCCGGTGCTTCCAGCTGGTCCCAGTGCCCGGGTGGAGGGGATGGATGGGCACTAATGGCTCCAGCGCCACTTGTTAGGGTTTAATTAACGACTGGTGCCTCCGGATCCGGTCCCACCTGTGGCTCTTGGCTCTGCACAAATGTTAATTCCCGACCAAGAGCCTGCAGCTCTCCCTCCTGGCGGCCCAGCCGGGCAGTGGGCTCGGGAAGGGTGTCAGGGGTACCACGGACAGGCAGGAAAGCTGGGATGGGCTTTCCCCTCTCCCTGCCCGCAGTTTGAGGGTCTCCCCCAGCAGTGCTCAGCGCAGCCCCCCACTCTGGGTGGCTCTCGGGGGTCGGTCTGGGTCCCAGATACACAATCCTGACCCCTGGGCACAGCAGCATCCTTGGAGAGAGCTGGGACCCCCGCTCGCCCCCTGCCCGGGGTCAGTCACCCCCAGTAAACACAATCAGAACCGAAACAGGTGCAGACCCGGTCACAGGTCCCAAAGAAGGGATGCTGGGGACCCCTGGTGCTCTGGCCACCCCACAGACACCGGGAGGGGACAGCCCCGGGTGCAGCATCCCGCATCCCTGGCCCCGCTCCAGACCGACCCTGGTCCCACGGCTGATTTGTGGCTGCCTGGGGACCTCGGCCCGCTGTGTCAGGAGCTAAATCATAACAAGTTTTTGTGCTTTCAGCAAAAATGAGAAAGGAAAGGAAGCTGGAATAATAATAAAAAGTCCTCCTGCTCCCCAGCAAGGTAATGAACTGCTGTGGAGCCCTGAGTGCCTCCAGCTGCAGCTCGGTGAGGGGTGTGGAAGGTTCTGGATGCTCTGCAGCACTGGGACCCCGGCTGGGCTGTGGGACCCCCGGTGCCACCCCCACCTCTGAGCACAGCCAGGGAGTCTGAAACAGTCCTGGGTGTGGTGCAATGGACAGGGAGAAGGCTGAAGTGTCCCCTGCATTCCCTGGACTTTGGTGACGTGGAGACCTTTTATTTCCACAGCACTAAGTGATTCAGGTTTGGCTTCCGATATTAAAATAAATATTTTAATTCAATATGCATCACAAGCTAAATATTATAATCCACAGAGCTCGTCCAAGCAATCTGCTTTAACCACTTGGAGAAGAGTATTGTGCAGAGCCTGGAGAAGGTCCTGAATCTCCCAGTTTGTGCTCCAGTGGTGACCACTGACAAAAACAAAGTCTACTGCCGTTTTTAGCCCCTTCTGTGAAACCCAGGGGACAGAAGGACAAAGTGGGGACAGACAGAAAAGGCCCAGGCCTGGCAGAGGTGCCCAGAGCAGCTGGGGCTGCCCCTGGGTCCCTGGCAGTGCCCAGGACCAGCCTGGGACAGTGGCAGTGTCCCTGCCATGGCAGGGGTGGCACTGGGTGGGCTTTAAGGTCCCCCCAAACCAAACCAGTCTGGGATTCTCTGATTTTTTGTGGCACTTTTCACCATTTTCAATGTTCCTATGAGCAGCTCGTTGGCAGCAGAGGTGCTGGTGAAAGGAGCAGAGTTATTCCTCCTACATCCCTGTATAATTCCCGATGCTGGACCAAGTCCCAGGATTGCAGAGCCAAGGGGGCTGGATTAATAAAAAAAACTTGTTTTGGTGCAGGATTTGGTTTGAAACAACTTATGAATTCAGCTGCCAGCCAAGGGTGCCCAGCTGGGACCCACAAGAAAAAAGAAAAAGCAAGAAATACAGAGTTAGATTTCTCCCCAGACCAGAAACTACCTCAATATTTAAGTTTAAAAAAAAGCCAAGTTATGCCAACGCAACTCCACTGAAAATTTTTACTTAATCTGCTGCCATGATTGAGCCAGATGGATAAAATTAAACCTACTGGGGAAGAGCCACACGTGCTTTTCTTCATTTGCAACCAATATATCAACTCAGCCTTCCTGCATGGATTATGAAACACAAATCTTCCTGCTTTCAGAGCCCAGAAATAAAGCAATAATGGCATAGAATTAATATAAATATTGGGGGAAATCATGTTTCCTGTCATTTAAAGATGAAATCTTTATACAACAGAAAAGCTGGCAAGTTCATCATGGTAGAAAAAAATATAGTATCATTAGAAAGGACCCAGGATTCATGAGACGGATGCAAAACCTTTATAATTTTTTAAGACAGAGGTTAAATTGCACCCTTTGATGCACATTCCACGCAGTGTCAGAGCAGCAACAGGGTCCATGGGGATTATTGGAAGGTAAATCCAAGGCTTGTGCTCCTACCTGAAGAGCTGCTGGTTTGCTTTGGCACTTCAAATGCTGGGTTAAATGTGTATTTTGTGTGTTTGTACATCTATATATATGTATATATAATCTCTGCCCCTCCATCCCATCATTTTGGGGCCCGGGGAGGTTAATGGAGAAATCTCTGCCTCCCCCTTCCAGGCAACGAGTCCATTATGCAGATGGAGCTGCCTTTGACTCATCAGCCTGTACCTTTTATGCATCTTGGCAGAGAAACATCATTGACTCATATCATAAATCAAATATTTCTCCCAATGAAGCTCCAGTCAGGCTCTGAACACTTTCATTAGGGTTTGGGGACACCCTGTCCTGGCCAACAAGGCTTGGACTCAAATCCTTCCCTCCTTCCATCCTTATCCCTTGCATAGGCAGAGGGGAAGGTGGTGGGGGCTCAAGTCAGCCCCAGGATTTCTGCAGTGCTGTTACAGGGACACAGGGAATGGCTCCCACTGCCAGAGGTTGGGCTGGATGGAATATTGGAAAGGAATTCCTGCCTGTGAGGGTGGGCAGGTCCTGGCACAGGTGCCCAGAGCAGCTGGGGCTGCCCCTGGATCCCCAGCACTGACCCAGGCCAGGCTGGACACTGGGGCTGGGAGCACCTGGGACAGTGGCAGTGTCCCTGCCATGGCTGGGGTGGCACTGGGGGGGATTTGAGGTCTCTCCCAACCCAACCCATTCTATGGATGAGCAGTGGTGGGGTCTGCAGGTGAGTGGAACCCAGAGCCTCCTGTTCCATCACGTCCCTTCCTCAGCCTGGAGCCAGCAGGAGCCTCTGCCAGGACCCAACCACCACCATTAGCAGCTCCTTTAGGAAAATTCCAGCCCAAGGCTCTAAAAGCAAGTTAGGGACAGGAAAAAAAAAAAGCAAATTAATTTAATAAGTGCTTAATTGGATTCTCCACAGCGGAGAAAGCTGCTGCTTCCCAGCAAACGTCCCCTGCAGCAGCTGAAGAGGCCACACGCTCCCCCAGTTCCACCAGGAAAGCCAAGGCTGTCCTCGCCTCTGGGCTTGTCCTTAGAGCCCCACGAGCCTGGCCAGTGACATCGGGGTGATCCTAAACCGGGACAGGGGCAGTGGGTGCTGCTGTGGGAGCCCCACGGTCAGGGCAGTGAAACCCAGCGTGCCCAGAGCAGCTGTGGCTGCCCCTGCCAGGGACTCCAGCACTAAAAGGGGGGATTTTGTCCTCAAATACTTCTCACAGCTCCAAGCAGCAGCTGCTGACAGCAGCCAGGGACCAAAGCTCCTCCAGGACGGATGGGACCCCTCAGATCTGTGGGGATCCCCATGGGTAGAGACTGTGTGAGTGCAGGTGTCCCTTGAGATGGGATTTACGTCCCAGAGCTCATCCCTGGGGTTCCTGACACCGTCAGCCTCCTCCATCCCTGCTGCAGCCTCAGCCACGTCCCTGAGCACCCTCTCCCAAGCAGGAGAGGTTGCCTCGTGCCTCCCCCCACTGACCCTCACCAGCTCCAAATAAAAAACCTGTGGAGCAGAGCTGCATTCAATCAGTGAGGCAGCGTGCCTGCTGCTCAGATAAGCACAGCTACCGGGGGCTCTCGCTCTGTCTTTAGTGCTGGAGGATTCTCAGAGCCAGAAAACCCAGGGAGACTCATTAGGGGAAGCGGCACTCGTGGCTGGATTTGCCAGAGTGCCTCTGCACGCCCTGCTCCGCCGCAGGACGCCCTGGCCTCGCTCTGATCGCGGATGCAGCGTGCAGAGCCACGAGGCTTTCAGAAATAAAACACTATTAAAATAGTTCTAATCAGAATTCCTGCAGCCAAGGCACGGCAGCCAGAGAACCCGCTGTCTTTGGCAGAAAGGAGTGTGGAGAAATGAAGTGATGATGGGAGAAGTGATTTCAAAGAGCCCCTCTGTATCTCACTCTCTTGAGGTGGACCTGCAGTTTTTCCTGAGGTGCAGACCCAGGAGGAGGAACCCAGCCTGGCTGTAGGAATAAATTTTGATGAAGATATGAAGATCCAGCTGCAGTTCCTGCTTCTGATGGAGTTTTTCTCATGGCAATTTCTCCATGCCTCGACTTCCCCAGCAATCTAACAAGTTTTGCTTCCCTTTTCTCCTCCCCTGCCTCCCTCTTCAGAGTCAAGGTTGTCTCAGGGTGTTTGCAGAGCTGCGTTTTGATCTCGGCTCCACCACTGCAGTGAAGGCAAGGTGGAGAAATCAGGATGGCAGGCAGGGAACTGGCAGGAGCCCTTCAGAAATCAATCCCAGAGGCAACAATTTAAGGAGCAATCCTTTTGTTTGTGGATTCCAGCACCCCTTCGGCACCAGGGGAACTCTGTGGGACCAAGACTCACCTCAGGGTTGGATCCAACACCAGTGGGTGCATCAAAAGCTCTGTTTCACCCAAAATGTGACCCAGCTTCACACACAACGAGGGGCATTTTAAAATTGTGTTTTAAAAGGTTTGTTTTTAACTACACTCCATCTGAGAGTAGTTAATTTTCCAGAGGCTGGAAATTTTATTAGGGCAAGTACCAACCTTCTGCCACAAGAGCCGAAGCCACCAGGCACAGAGCAGCCCATGGTGGCCCTGGCGGGTGGCAGGAGGGGGTGAGGCTCCCTGGGAGTCATTCAAATCCCTGGAGAAATATTTGGGAGTGGAGGCCTGGAGTGCACGGCAGCCCGAGCACGAGTGCGCTCTCTTCAGAGGAAAACAGATGGTTTATAGCCCAGAGAAACAGGCAAGCAGTGAGGGGATGTGCTGGGAAAAGCCAACAAAAGCCAGACATTCAGGATTGCCTGAATAACCTTAAAATACACTTGTTCTTTTAATTCATAAATTGCTATGAATTGGGATTTTTATTTCTGCTTCAGTGATTCTGAGGCATGTGAAGGCTCTGCCTGTTCCCATCCCAAATGGAGGAGCAGGAAACCCCACTATCTTTTCTTTAAAGCTTTAAAGCAAAGTTGGGTCCAGCCCACATTTTCCTGCAAAAGAATCCCTTCCCCTCATCACACACCTGGAGGCTGCCAGAGCCCAGTGCTCCCAGTTCCCATCCCCAAGCCCCAGTGCCAGCCACCAGTGCAATGCTCTGCTGGACAGACTTCATCTCCAGGAGCTTCCTGGAAACATGGAAACATCATGGCCCCAGATTTAATTAAAATAAAATATCCCACACCAACAGGAGCCTCCTTGTCTTTCAGGGTTGTCTTGATAATTATAAAATAAATTGCATTTCTATTGCGCCTTTCATCCCTGGATCTCCACGTGTTTTACAAGCGTTAATTAATTTAGCTTTCAAATAGCCCTTCCCTCTGATGCCACATAAAAATTTAATAAACAGGTAGTGGGAGAGGCAGGGACCTGTTCTGGGACATGAGGTTGGTCAGTGGCCAGCACAGAGGGAAAGCCCCAAATCCCAAAACGTGTAAGAAATGAGAGTGTCAAAAAGAAGGGAGAAGCTGGGAATTAGGGATGTGAGCATGCATCCCCCCTTTGGGAGCCCAGAGCCCCCCATGGCTCTGTGCCAGTGTGGGAATTGCTGCCAGGGAAGGGGAAAGCCCAGGGTGGGAGTGTCAGGAGCTGTTAAGGCACATGACATATTGATGGAATTAAAACACATTTAGGGAAATCTCCAAATAGTTTTCTTTCTTTTTTTTTTTCCTTTTTTTTTTTTCTTTCCATTTTTTTCTTCTGTTTCCTTTTTTTTTAGCTTTAAAGAATAACACTGACTGTCTCAAGCTGTGGTAATGTATTCAGGCAACACAACTGAGTCAGAGCTAATTGAATTTAAAAGCAGGTATTACATCTGTGCCTTCGGAGTGAGTACATCCTGAAAATCACTTCAGTGATGAAGTGTTTTACCCAACTACTACTTAATCTTTTTACATAGAAAGCAGAATTAACCCTGCTGCGCAGCCTTCATTAAGGAAACCAAATGAAGTTACCTGGTGAGATTCAAATGTGCTCCAAGTGGTGAAACTTCAGCTGAAGTTTCTTAAATCCAAAGGGACTTTTCTTTCTTTTTTTCTTTTTTTTTGTTGGAAGTCCTACAAAGTAGTTTAAACCAGGTCAGTTATCTGGGTCCTGTTTCACTTTCAGTCATTAAATCTGAGAGGAAATAAGCACACCAGGCCCTGTGTATAAATACATGTATGACTGGAGAAATGGGTCAGCTTCCTGCCCCCTGTCCAGGAACCATCCCTACCTGCCCTCCTTTCCCCATTCCCACACTCCAGACTCTCCCTCTCTCCAGGAGGATCAGATAAGTGCAGGAGAAAACACACTTTGTAGAGAGCTCCAAAAATCACCCAGAGCCCCCTCTGCCACTCTGAGCATCATCCAGAGCCCCCTGCTCCCCCTGGAAAATCCTGGAACAGGGCAGCAGCCTGAAAGCAACAAGACATGGACCCTTTGTGGGCAGAGTGAAAACCCACAGCTCTTTATATAGACAGAGTCATAAAATGGTTTGGGTTGGAAGGATCTTAAAGATCATCTAGTTCCAACCTCCTGTATTTTATATATATACAGATATATATATATACACTTGTATGTATATATTCAAATATATATATACACACACACACACTTATATAGATATTTTTACTTTATATTCTATTACTTTTTACACTCGGTATATCCCTTTATGCATTTCTCTATATATCACACACACATATATATCCCTTTATATACTTGGTCTGTTACTTTACACCAAGCAAAAGCCCAAAGCAATGAACTGAGCTCAGAGCTCTCTGCACCCACCTCACTCCCATCCTTGGGCTGCTGCAGGGCCCTGGGGGAGGAGGCAGATCCTCCTTCTCTGGACCAGAAAAAGAGCAGGAAAAACACCCCAAAGAACCATCTGTAAAACTATTCCAGCAAATCAACATTTTTGGCTGGCTGTATTTATCCATCAGTTCCCAAGGCAGCCACGAGGGAGCTGGGAAAGCTGTGGGGATCCCCTCGACGCTTCATGAATTTCAAGTGCAGACAATTGATTTACATCGGCAGAAATTTGCATGGGGAGAAAAAAAAAAAACTGTGAAAAAAAAGAAAAAAGAAAAAAGAAAAAAACCCTAAAAAATGAGCTCTTCACCATTCATTAATTTTCTCTAAAATTCATTCATCCAATTAGGCAGCTGAAATGGTGCGTTGTAATTTAGGTACCCTGTGACACACCATGACTATTGATGGCTCCTGATTCAAAAGGAACAGAAATGGAATAAATCTCAGGCTACAGGCTCTTCAAAACCTAATTTCCTTCTAGTTATGAACCAGGAAATCATCCGGAGAAATCAGGAGAGGTTCAGGCAAATTTAGGTTGGGCATCAAGGAAGGAAGCAGGTTCTCTGCTGGCTGTGAGCTCACAGCTCCAAATTTGAGGAATTCCCTTATGAAACATCTCATCACTTGTCACTGATGGACCTGGAACAGGGGCACCCAGCCTTGTGTGCCCACCCCAGGGAGCATCTCCTGCAGCATCCCCAGTGCTCCTGACTGGCCTTTCATTCTCTGCATCTCCATCAGCAGCGAGAGGTTTTTTGGAAGGCAACTGCCAAAGTCAGGACATCAGGTGTGTGCTGCAGAGGACAGGGTTTAACTGTGATAAACAGGGGGTTGATGTTGCCTCTTTGCCATTAAGAGTGGCTGCAATTTGCTGACCGAGGTGGGAGGGGTCGTTATCAGGGTGATAAAGCAGCACCCTGGGGGCCCTGTGGATGTTCCCAGCCAGGTCTTCCCACTCTGTGTGGTTTGACCCATTTTGCAGAGAAGGAGAGTGAAGTATCGAGCGTGTTCAAGTTGAATGAAATTGCAATTCCAGAAAAGAAATCTCACTGAGGTCCTAAAACATGTGGAAATGATGTTTTCCCCATTTTCTCTCACTGACCTCTCTGGGAGTAAGGACACTCCATCCACTTGTCCACAAATGCATTTAAGTGTCCCCATTTAACACAGATGAAGAGGGAAATCTGGGACCAGACTATCATTTGGAGACTTTCCACAAATCTTCCACAAGATTTCCAACCACAGGCTGTGGAAGAGAGCTGAGGACTTCACATTCCCCCAAGGATCACAGAACCCCAGGGCTGGGTGCAGGGTCCTGCCCCTCTGCAGGAACACAGAGCATCAATAACACAGCAATAAATATTCCAGGCAGCTGGTTTCATCCTGTAAGTGAATATGGAGATATATTTAGAGACGTGTTTGGAGAGTTATGGGCAACTCATCATCATAACATGTGAGCACTTATTGAGTTTCCCAGGATTTAGGGTGAGATCCAGAGATGCACTTTAGGTGCTGTAACTCAGGTAATGAGATGCCTGAAATAGGTGGTGGGAGGCTCAAGGACACGTTTCCAGAGGTGTTTGATGCAGTGCTGTCCATGAGGGAAGTCTCTTTTCCCTGGCTGCAGGGCTTCAGAAACCTCTGAAACCTGGGGGCACTGTCAGGGTTTAATCCACATCCTCATCTCTAGCCCAGCACCTTGGTTTCCAAGCACACCCAGTGCCAAAACCCCTGATAGAACCCCTGATTTAGGGAAGAAGCTTTTTCCCCCACCATCACTTGTAAAATCATGGAATGGTTTGGCTTGGAAGGGACCTTAAAGCCCACCCAGTGCCACCCCTGCCATGGCAGGGACACTGCCACTGTCCCTGGCTGCTCCAAACCCCATCCAGCCCGGAATGGGGCACTGCCAGGGATCCAGGGGCAGCCCCAGCTGCTCTGGGCACCTGTGCCAGGGCCTGCACCCATCATGGTGCATTTCTCTCCTGGCCCTGCTAATCCATCCTTGTGAGGAGGAGAACTACCTCAGATCTCTGCCTGGACAGATACTGGGAGGAGCAGGTGACCCAAACCTTCACAAGCAGCTCTGTGCCCTGAGGGATGGCTCCTGCTGCTCCACTGCCAGGAGAAACACCTGCCTTTCCTTCTATTCCTCGAAAAAAACCCAAAATGTAACTCCAGAAACACAGGGTTAAGATCTGGAGGCAAAAAGGAAACTCCTGGTGCCAGATCCCGTCAGCACTGGGGAAAAATAAAAGGTCTCCAGTCCCCAAAAGCCTCCCAGAAAAAAAAACAGGAAGAAGTAAATAAATTTCACTGAGCCTTTTGAAATGGTTTAATTGCCTTTGTGCTCTAATTGCTCCTGGTTTTACAGCCTCATTTCTTGTCATAAAATTAGTCCCACTTTCTATGCTTTTTCCTTTTCTACTGGTCTGTGATTATTATTTTTTAATTGCTTTGGTGTGTTGATCTCTCCCACGTCTCCCCCGGGAAGGGGAAGAGGGACCTGATTCTGTGGCTGCCGCCCGCCCGGGGGATGCTGCAGGCGCTGAAAGGAGATGGATGCTGACGTTTTGGGGTGAATGTTAACACTAATCCCTCCAAAACTGCCACAAATACCCAAGAGTGGGGCTGGGCACAGGGACTCTGCATCCAAGCAGAGCCAGCCCCAAGAGGAGGAAGCAGTGATTAGGAACACGGCGACTTCTGGCAGGATTTTCTGGGGAAAGATTTCTCGCTACAAACCACAAGCATCAGGAACACAATAAAAGCATAGGAGGAAACCAAACCACCTGAAAAAGATGAAAACTGCGTCATCTGTAACCCTTTTTAATAACCATCTTATTTCAGGCAGCAGCAGGGCGTGCTCGCAGCGCAGCATCTCTGTTTGTCTGGCCTTGATGTACAGCTGCAATAGGAAGCCGTGCGTGAAGTTTATTAAGGCTGGGTAATTTCTATCGGTTCTGTTACTATTGATTCCATCTCTGCTGCTATCTTGCTCTGTCTGGACCTAAAAAGTGGTTTAAAAACAAGGAGAAAAAAAAAGCATATAGTTCTTCAAAAATGGCAAGTATTATGGGATGTGGGATGTTGCCATTTTGGATGCATTAGCAACACGCTGCAAAGGAAAGTGTCTGAGATACAAATCTTATTAAGGAGACTTTGATGATGCTGAGACTAAAAATGAGGGAGTGTTTTGAGCTGAACCAAAACACGAAGTTGAATCTGAACTTAGCTCCACAAATTTCTGTCTCAGGGGTGGAAGGAAAATTGGATTTGCTTTGGCTTTCAGCCAGCCCTGCTTCATCCTGAACTAGCTCTCCACTGTCCAACCTCTCCCACGTCCTTGGAGTTACTCCCAGTTTGTGGCATAAGCAAGAGTGAGCTCAGAGGAGCAGCTCTACCCACCGTGCTGCTCAGGGCTGGCGCGGCTCCACCTCGGTGCAAGTCCTGTGGTGTCAGAAATGCAGATCCTCAATGCACAAAAGCAAACCTTGAAGCCTCCTCTGGGGCACGAAGGGCTTGCACACATCTCTAGCCCAGCCCAGAGCTTCCCTGCTGCTCCTCCATGAAATGAGGCCACAGGATGAAGGGGCCATGTCCCACACACGTCCCAGTCCCACCCCAAGAGCAGCATTCCCAAGTGGACCAAGCTTTTCCCCACAGCTGGATCATCAGCCTGGTGTCCTGGGCCCCATGAAACGAGAAGACAACAGTGACAGAGCAAGTTTGACACAGATCCCAGCTGAATCCCAGCCTCCTGGAGCTGTGGGATGCCAGGATTTGGGTCAGGCCCATCTGTACTCAGTTCATTGGCTCTCTCAGCTAAGTGGCACAGCCCCCCTGCAGTGACATTTAAAAGATAATAATTAAGAAATCAAGAGGTAGTCCTCTCCTTTAGGCTGTTGTCCAAGCACAGATCCCTGTCAGTCCCAGGCACAGCCTGCCCTGTCCAAGCTCCACTCCCACTGCCCTGCCCTGCCATAACCAGAAGTGTTCTGATCCTTCCCAGCTTTCCATGGGCTCAGGTCACCTCCATTTCCTTACCAGTGTAATCCAGGGCCATCAACCACCCCAGAGCCAAAGCACAAGGAGAATCTGTCCTGGCTGGACTGGAAAAAAAAAGTGAAGTAGAGCTGAAGGCTGCAAGATGAGTTGCGGGAATGAGAGTGCTTTGTGGGATATCATCCAATTCCTGCTGGACAAAATCCATCATCCCCTTGGTACTCACCTGCCTTTGTGCCAACACACACCAAAGATATCCAGAAGCCTCAGAGGCCTCCAAGACTTTGTCCTGCCGAGTCAGGGTGCAGCACCTTGGGGGGAAATTGAAGGGAGACCCCAAATGAAGTTGCTAGAGCCGAGGAACATCTGGAAGAAGCAGTGGGAAGCAGCAGGACCGTTCCCTGTGGCTGCAGCCCAGAACCTCGTGCTTGTCCCTGGTGTTTTCCAAACTTTCCTGGAGACTGTCTCTGCAGCACAACATTCCCTGCAGACAGCCCAGGGGGAGGGATAGAGGATGAGCTCAGGCTCAAGCCTCCTCTGAATTCAGCTCACTGCCAGTACCTGTGGGCACTTTGGGAAGGGAGCCTTTATCACTCTCGCAGAGACACCAAGGGAACTGCTTGTGGGTTTGGGGTTTTTTTGGTGCAGTGTATAATAGAACCCCAAGACAGTTTGGGTTGGTAGGGACCTTAAAGTTCCTTGTGCTCCACCCCGTGCCATGGGCAGGGACACCTTCCCCTGGAGCAGCTCATTCCAAGCAGCCTTGAACGCTCAGCACTGCAGGGGAAGGGATGGGCAGAGGGCAGGAGATGACAAACTTCATCCCTAATGCTCCATCAGCAGCCAGGCACTTCCCAAAGAGCCGAGGAGCAGCCCCATGGCTCTGACATTTGCGATGCATTAAGTTTAAACATTTTCAATAAAGAAAAACAATCCGTTCAGACTTGCTTTATGATTCATAGTAATTGCAAATAGAAGCAGTTAATATAATTGTCCAGCTGAGACCAGCAGGCTGGGAACATGTAGCAGTGAGATGTACAATCAGGGAAGGTTGGGAGGGAATTTAAGTGCAGGTTAAGCAAATGCATTACTTTAATAACACACAGAGACAGCCCTTGTAGTTATAAAGAGAATAAAATAAATATTGTACCAGAAATCTACAGAATGGGAGGTTTTATCACCAAGAACTGCCCCCTCGCTATTTACTTTCAATTTAGATTTTACAAAAGCTGCACTTGCCATGGTTTTTATGTATGGAAGACAATGACTTGAATTGACAAATGACCTTATTTCTCCATAAGTTTTATAAGGGAGCCTCAGTTTCTCAAAGAAAAATGATCACCTCCCAGCAGTCATCCTGGAGACAGAAAAAGGCTTTTTTTTTCTCTTTTATTTTTTATTTCAGAAAGGGAGGACTGTAATTCAAAGAGGAGATGGTGCTCCTGCTCCTCTCTGCCTTGGAGGTGGGCCAACCCCTTTGACTTCTCCAATCACAAAGGAAGGGACCTGTTTCTCTGCAGTGCTTCTGTCTCTGAATTTCAGCCCTTTCTTTACTCCAGCTCAGACATGACCATGCTGGTGGCCTGGCAGGGCAGCCCAGATTTACGGCACAGCTCTTGTGCATGACCCTAATTTAGCTTTACCTGTCCCAAAAGTTAGAGCTTCCTCCCTTTTAAAGAATTAACTTGAGCTGGTTCAGTGTGAAGCAAGTAGAGAAGAGGGGAAGGAAGAAGCTATTGAAAGACATCATCTTCATCATCATTTATCCAGCTTAACCAAACGCTGGCTCTCCAGAGAAGAGCTATAGTGTTTTATTAAAAGATATTTTTGAGGGCAACACATTCAATTAAAGTATCTTGTTCACAGACTTAACGACACATAAACAGCCAAACAGAACATTGGCTCGTTAGAACCATTATAAAATATTAAGGGTATTAAAAATTAACTATTTACAAGCTACTTACTATTACCTTTCTCTTAGTGATGGGGGAGAATGAGGATGTTCAGGCTTGAGGGAGCTACCTGCAATACAGAAAAAGAAATACTGCTGTCAAACTCCTCCTGCCTGGTGTCCTCTGTTCTTCTGGGGGGTGATGGATTAATGCAATGGATTCATTCTGGGGTGGCTGTGCCTGGATGTTGTCACCTCCCCAGCCACTTGAATATTCCAGCATCCCCCATCCAGGTGATGGGGTAAAAAATGCAGGATAAGACAGGAAAAAGTATCAATCCCCCTCAAAAAACCTGACCCAAACCCAAACGAATAGCATCTCCTTCAGGGCCCTCCAGGAGCATCCCTGACACCCCGTGCTGCAGGTAAACACGCTTGTATCCAGAGGGATAAATACCAGGAGGAGGAGACAGGGAATGCAATTTTAAAGTCACCGAATTTAGCATAAGAAGGTAATGGGATTGCAGTGGCTTTCCAGTAAATGTCATTGCTGTAATTAGGAGAACAATTATTGTCAAGCGGCAGAATTGTCCCCTATCTGTCATTCCAGCGGGAGCAGCCAGAGCCGCAATCCGGAGCCGCACGGGAGGGGCTCGGCTCAAGCCCGGCTAAATGGGATCGGCCGGGGCTGCCGGGCACGGGGACTCCGGGGCTCTGCCCTCCGTCTCCTCTCGGCAGGATGCTGCAGACACAAACTTCATTTATTACAGCACCAGCCCGACGTCCTGGCCTTGTGCAGGGAAGACTTTAAGCAGCTGCTTAACTCAGAAAACAATAATGTGCTGAACCGGTTTATAAATTTAAGGCCGAGGAGGCCAAACCTCCCTCCACCGCCAGCAGCAGGACGCTGGAGCAGCTCCGGGGGGAGAAGGATGCCCTGGGGATGAAGGCAGCCCAGGATCCCGTGCATTATCCCCAGCCTCCTCCTCCTCCACGGGTTTTCTCGTGTGACAGATGTGTGACAGCACATCTGGAGCGCGGGGCACTCGTGAGTGACAAAGGAGTTCCTCGGGGGTTTGAGAGGCGGAGGCTGCAGCCGCAGCCCGTAATTAACGGCATCCCCATCCCCAGGGATCTCTGATCCCCGCCCTTCCCAGGACACAGCCCCGCTCTCCCCTCTCCTGCTGCAGACCCCAAGCGCAGGAGCTGCGGAGCTGCAGCTCAAACACGGCCCCAGCAGCTTCCCCTCAGGTGCCACCACCGGCCAAGCCAAAATCGAAAAAGCCAGAAGTATCCTGCATCCAAATTTCCCAGCCCGGCTGGGAGAAGAGAATTCTGCATAAAAGGAAAAGGGGATGCAGCGGAGGGAAGGAACAGGGAGGCAATTATTCCACTGAAAGCATTTTCAGCATCCTTGCAGCTCGTTGTGATTAACCGTGGCCAGAGTGCTATTAGCAGCCCGAGATGATGATTAACAAGCTCTCCTAATAGCTGTTTTTAAACCTGCTTTAAAAAAAAAAAAAAAAAATTAAAAAAAAAATAAATGCTGGAGCAGAGCTGGAAGGGGGTGGGGAGGCCGGGTGGTATCTCCAAGGAAACCAGAAACAAAATGGGCTTTGGCACATCGCAGAACCAGGCGGGTAATCAAAGATTACAACCAGTTTTAATTTAAGGTTAATTATTGTTTACTCTCCGGAGCCCGCCCCATCGGAAAGCAGCAGCCGGTCCGACCTTGAGCAGCTCTTGCTGGGGCCTCTGCTCCGTCCCCTCTCGCCCGCATCTCCCGGAGGGAGCGGGGATGGAGCCGCCAGAGGGAGGAATCGATGCAGGGGGATGGTCCAAGGAGGCCCGGTGGAGGCATCGACGGGTGGATCCTGCCCCAGCTGCGGGCTGAAAAGCTTCAGCTTTATTTAACTGGTTGCCCCAACTGCAGACACGGTTAATTAATTTTGGACTCCTATTGATTTTCCATTTGGAGGAATCACAGTGGCATTTTCGCTCAAAGCCAGCCCCATTTTTATCAGTGAAAATGCCGTGTCGAGGCACCTTCCCCCGGCCAGCCCTTCTTCCCCCCGGAGGAGCCAGGGCTGGCACCTGCCCGGGGCTGGAGCCCTGGCTGCGGGGAGCGGCAGCGCAGCCTCCAGCTCCTCCCGGAGCTTTCCACAGCTGGGCAAGGCTGGATCCCAGGAACAGAGGGGCTCAGCCCCCCCTGCTCACACGGCCCCCACCATTCCCACCCTCCTTTAGCTGCCAGAGATGCCCAGGAGTGCAGCTCAGCCAGCGGAAACCCAACTCTGCAAAATGGTCCTCCTGCTCTAATTCCACCTTGCACTTCCCCAGGCTGGGTCCTGATTTTAACCAAGGCAGGCTGCAAAGACGGGACATTTCTCAAAGTCTCTCCTGGAAGATACTTTTTACGCCAAGCCCCTGTTTTGAAACTGCTGTGACAGCGCTGCTGAGGAATGGCAGCTGAGATTAAAGATGGTGACAACTCCCCCGAGCTCTCCTCCCTTTGCTCGGAGACAGACGTATTTAATTATGATAGAAAGGAGATCCTGGTGCGTGCTGCAAATACTTAAGGTGATTTGAAGCGTGAAGCTGCATAAGGTTTGTGAGATTTGAGGTTTCCAATCTGTTTGGGCTTGTTTAGACTGTTTCTGCTGTTTATTCCCTCTGTATTTTTACATGTTCTCAAGCACATGGGAACTTCAGGAGACAGGTCTGAAGAAATCAGTGCAGAAAGGTTTTGATAACTTAATTTTCCATTTGATGCCATCACTGGGAGTGATGGGAGCATGGGGTTGGCTGAGGAGGAGATGGGTACCGAAGGAGGCATCATTTCTCTCCAGGAGTAGTTTCAGTCCCTCTCTTCAGGATTCCTCTCTCTCGTGATCATCACTTCGCTGATCCCTTTGCTTTGGCCTCATAGGGATTTGCCAAGGGCTGTGCACAGCAGACAGGGGGATGGAGAGGGTTTCCCCACCATGCTGGTCCCCTGGGCTGAGACCCAAGTGTCCTTTCCCTGCCACAAAGTGTAGGATCGATCCCGTGGCTTCAGCAGGAGCAGCAAGGACACCCACGGTCCTCCAGTGAACCAGAGAGGGGAGAGCAGTAAAACCTCCCCTGGCCCTGCATCCTGAGGCACAGAGACACAAAGAGAGCAGCTCAAAGTCCACATGGACCTCAGTCCATTTCCTGTCCCCCACCCAACACTGGACCCAAGAGATCGAGGGCTGGCTTGGGACCAGCCCATGTCGTGTCCTTTTGCTTCTGATCCCAGCAGGAACTGACCGAGAGCAGATTCCAGAGCTTGATAAGGACAGGTTTAAATCCTGCCTGGTTGGGAACGCTTCAGGCATTTGGAGAATATAAAACAAATGGTTTTCCAGTGTTAATATTTACCTGGGAGATCAAATGATTAAACTGTAATCTGCTCAGAACTTTTCTTCTAAGTTGCCTTTGAAAATATTTATCACATTTCCCTTGTGCAGCCTGACTGTCCCTGCAGCAGCCCCAGTGTCCTCCCATCCCGAGGAGACCTGTCCAGTGCCACCAGAGAACTTCAAACCAGGACAGCAAAGTGTCCCACGCTGCTCCATTTTCTGCCAAAAGTGAGGTCTTGTCTCCTTTGCTGTTGGAGGATGCTCTGGAGCAGCTGTGTCACCACAGGGGTTTGGGGAAATGGCTCTCCCACTGTCACAGTGGAGATGGGACAGCCCCAGGTGGCCTCACAGAGGCCTTTCCCTAAAAGCTGCCCAAAATATCTGCAGAGCCCTTCAGCCACCGATCATCCCCTTGCAGACTGATGGATGCTCTGGCTCCAGCGCTCACTTTGTCACTGTCACCTTCTTTTCCAAAGCTTCATGCAATTAGAGACAAGCTCCCCATGTTCACCTCACCCCATCAGGTTTTAAAGTACTCAGAGAAATATAATTAGATCTTCATGATCCTCCAGCATTTCTACAGATTCATTTCCTACAGAAGATGGGCTGTTTTCCCTACAGGATCATTTCTATGGACACCCATTGTTTTTTATCCCCATTAAATATTACAAGCATCTCTTATGATTTCTTTCATAGGGACTCACTGGGATTCTCAGGGGAGTGAATAACTCGTATCAGTTTAAACTCTCTTACTGCAGCTCCCAGAGCAGCCCTGCAGCCTCCTACCTGGGGTTTTTCTGGGAGATCTGATCCAGCCTGGTGAGATGACAGCAGCCACACGGCCTGGCTTTGCCTGAGTTGGGTATTTTAACCCATCCAGTGAGTACTGATGAAGGTAAAAAGGTGAATATGTCCTGTCATGAAAAACAAATCTCAATTTTCAGGGGAACAAGAAGATGCCATGTATATGAACACCAGATTTGGGCTATAACTGTCACAAGCTGCATGGTGTCCCCAGGAGCATTCCTGTCCTGAGCTCCTCGCTCAGGTGTGCAGGGTCAGGGGATCACTGGCATCACTGCCAGGGTACAGCACTCACCTGGATGCTCAAGGGCAGCCTGAAGCCCTCAAAAGAGCTCAGGGATGGAACATTGTACCTGCAGTGGGGACAGGGAAAGGCTCAATCTGGGACAGTGCAAAACACGGAGGGGAACTGCTGTTTACTGCTATTTTGATAAATACACTCACAACAGGATCTGCTTGAGGCCTGGGAAGGCAGGCTCGTGGGGAACAGGGGTGTCACACCCCTGCTGTGAGCGTGTCACCAGGCAGGAGCAGCTCTCAGCAGCTCCCAGGACCAAAAACAGCCGCTGGGGAGCGAGGTGAGAGGATGCCTTGGCTCTGGTGGTGTGGAGGATTTGCTCCTTTAGGGATTTAAGCAGCAGTTTTGCATCCCTGGTTGCCATGGCAGCACAGGCAGTGCCTTGAGCAAGGCCAGCACTGCCACGCCCGGCCGGGCCCCAGCAGCACCAAACTGAGCCCCAAAAGCTCAGCGAGGCTCTGGGCAGAGCAGGGAGCAAACCCTGCCCTGCCTGGGATGGGATGGGACACTCTGCCCTGCCCAGGAGCTCCTGCCACCCCTCCCCAGAGCCCCTTGGCCATTGCTCTCAGGGAGGAGGGCTCTGCACAGCCCTTTCCAGAAGGTTCCTGGCCATCACTTTCCAGCATCTCCTTTGGGCACAGCTTTCTGCTGGACCCAGCTGCCTCCCCTGTGCTGCTCCAGAGGCAGACCCAGCACTTTTGACACCAATTACAGCAGCAGTCATGGAAAATCCACACGTGCCCATTCCCACCTGGCTGAGACACTGAGGAGATGACCCTGGCACCACCTTTCCTCAGTCCCATCCTCACAAGAGCCTTAGGGGCCGTTCCCTTTGCTGCCCATGCATGGCAGTGAGGGATGCAGGAGCCCAAGCCTCACACCTTCAGCACATTTCCTGGCTGCTGTTTCCCTCATCGCAGCCCCCAGTGCCTCTGTTCCCATCTCAAATCCCTGCTGTCCTTCTCCGAGTTGTGTTGAGTGCTTCTCTTTATTGTCCTGCTTGTCTCCTCTCCACAGTGTAATTTTATCTTGTTAGAGAGGCACTAGGCAGTGTTTACTTTGTTTTACTTTTGTGGTGCTTTTAATTCTAAACTCTCTTCATCTGGGCAGCACTTTATCAGCCATGGGAAGCTGAAGGAAGCTATCTTTCATCCTTATCAAAATTCCTCTCCTTTCATTATCTCCAGTGCTGCTACAAAGCATCAAAAGGGCATCTTTGTTCTTGCAATCTAATATAATTCCAAATACAGCAATTCAAGCCTTTTGAGAAAGTTATGGACACAAACACACATCCATTACCTCCCCTCACTGTCCCAGCAGTGCTCCCACAGGAGCCCTGCAGCTGTTTTGGGGCTGCCCAGCTTTAAGGGGTGCAAAGTGGAGGAAAAGGAGATTTTCAGGGCTGAAGACGAAGGAGGGGGAAGAGTCAGTGTAGGTCTTGAGCATCTGTGGTCATGATGTCACTCCATGGGTGTGAGAATGGCCCTGGGGCTTGGGGGGCAGCCTGTTTTCCACTGCTGATGTGCTCAGCTGGAAGTGCTGCTCCTCGCCAGATGCCAGGGAGATGCTGCAGATGTTTCCTCCTGGCTCTGTCTGGGGCAGAGCCGTCTGCACTCATTGATCCTGCTGAATCTGCCCTGTGAGGAGCTGTGCAGGGCCCAGGGGGTCACCAGCAGTGGTGGAGGGTGCTGCTGGTCAGGGCTGGCCACAGGGAGGAGGTGACACATCTGCCACTGCCAGGTGTGACAGGGCTGCAGCGAGTGGCCAAGAGAGGCAGAAGCGAAGTCGGGGGAGAGCATGTCCTGGGTGAAGGGGTCACTGAAGAGGTTTGAGAGGAGTCTGGCTTGAAATCCTCCGTGCTGGGGCAGCCAGGAGCCCTGTCCCTCGTAGTCCCACCCTCCCCAAATCCCAGCCAAAAAGAAAACTCGAGTTTTTCTCAGCCACCAAACACTGAGAGCCAATGCAGAATTTTCTCCACACCTCAGACATGACTTCCTAAGCTCAGTAAAACCCATCCTCTCATTGTCCCAGCCCAGACCTCACTCCTTCTCTCTCCCCATGCTCAGCAGAGCAGGTACCTGGAGCCCTGCATGCCCTGTGCCACAGCCCAGGGTGGCACACACAGCCCTCAGCCCCTCTGCCCCGTCCCCACTCCAGCCTGACCCCTCCCTGCAGCTCACCCACATCTCACTGATAACCAGGTGTGAAGATGGAAAAGCTTTTAAAAGCTCCTGAAATTAAGGAACATGAGGGGGCTTCGATAGGTTTTGGAATAAATTGCCCATGAAAGTGCTGGGGAAAAACTATCTAGGGAAAAAAAAAGAGGAAGAGGGCAAGATAATGATATATCTAGGAAGAAGGGAAGAGGAGAGATCAGGAAGCAACTGGCTGATTGTTCCATAAGCACCTCTTAAAAGCAAACACAATAGACATGAGCAGTTTTTAAAGTGACAGACAATACAATGGGAGATAATATATTTAAAACCCATATCAGTTGTTAACAGACCATAAAAATGCCGGTACATTAATCTGTGCTGTCTGTCATAGACTCATGAAGCAGCTGTGTTATTTTATAGTATCATTCCTGCGGGCTTCTCTGACACTTCCACAAATACATCTCAATTTATTTGGGTAAGAACAAATAGAAATATTGAATTCTTCTCATTTTGCTTCTGCTGCTCTTCTATTGCCCCTCACCCCCAGCCCCAAAAACTTGTGGAACACACTTGGTACAACCTCGGCAGTGAATTTTATCTGCCAGAATGACTGCTTGAACAGAAATGCTCTGCAGATCCAGGGCCATCCCACAAAGCCTCTGGAGATGCTCCCACCCCTTCCCTGCTCCCTGGCACAGCCCAGGAGCGAGGGGAGCTCTGGCCCCCACACCACCACAAGCAAATGTTTAACATGAATTATTCCAGGCAATGACACGTGGTAGGTTCAAAGCTCGGTACTGCCTTTGGTGTGGGCCCTTCAAAGAAGAGGCATTTCTGCTTTGGGTCCCAGGGGATGCTGCAGAGGAGCAGCTCAGGAAGCTGCAAAGCGCTCGGCTCGTGTCTAATGAGGGTGGGAGGAGGGCAGGAGCCAGCCTGGGAAAACGCAGGACAGGGCTGTGAAGGGCTGGGGAGGCTCTTTTTAACACCGAACCCAGAGCTTTGATCTCCCTTCCGAGCTCCCTTCCGAGCTCTGCTGCCACCTGCGAGGGCAGTGTCCCTGTGCTCTCAGTGCCAGTGGCCCTGGCTGTTCCCAGGAAACCTGAGGGCCACTTCCAGCAGCAGGAAGGGAGGACAAAGCTCTGCACTGGCAGAGAAGGAAAGCACCCACCCAGCAGCTCCCACAGGTGAGAGGTACCTGGGAGCTCTTCACCTCCCATTTGGATATGGCCCCATAGCAAGATCGCTGGTCAGATCTCCATCACTGCCCTGGCCAAGGGAAAATCTTCTGCAAACAGAAGGGTTGTACAGAGATGAGAAAACAAAATTATTATTATTATTGTTATTATCATCATCATCCTCCTCCTCTTTCTTCTGCAGCTACTCACGCAAAGCAGAGCTGCATTCCAACCCTCTCTCTGTACCCTGCCCTGCCAAGCCAACACAATAACCTCCCTTTGATCAGAAAAATATACAAATAAACATCTGCCATCCCCACACAACCTTTTGGGTTGTCAGCTGGAACAGTGCTGCTGTCCCTGGATATTTGATTCCCAGCCCAGCCCCGTCCCTGCTATTCCAGCTCTCACAGATGTCACTCAGCTGCAATTTCCTACTCTGGGAGCTACGAATCCTCTGCCACTGTCAGGATATCATTAACCTTTGCTTTGGATTTAAATGGTCTCTTCCTGCCAGTGCAGAGCTGTGCAGTCATTTACTTCCAGCCTCCTCCCAGCCCGCAGCTCTGGGGCAGCTCCTGCTTGGTCTCAGTGCAATGTGGAGCTCACCCATGGCCACAGCTCTTCCAGCCCTTGGAACACCCCAAGGCCTCCCTGGACCCTCTCCAGCAGCTCCAGCTCCTTCCTGTGCTGGGGGACCCATGGACTGGGACTGTGGACACGGGCTGGAGGGACAGGGAATGGCTCCCAGTGCCACAGGGCAGGGCTAGATGGGATTTTGGGCAGGAATTGTTCCCTGGTAGGGTGGGCAGGCCCTGGCACAGGTGCCCAGAGCAGCTGGGGCTGCCCCTGGATCCCTGGCAGTGCCCAAGGCCAGGCTGGACATTGGGGCTTGGAGCTCCTGGGACAGTGGCAGTGTCCCTGCCATGGCTGGGGTGGCACTGGGTGGGCTTTAAGGTCTCTTCCAACCCAAACCAGTCTGGGATTCTGTGATAGTCATGGATAAATTGCAGCCTGGGAGTTGCTCTGTCAGGCTGCTGGACAGGCTTAACCCTTCTATTAAAAAGAAACAAAACTAAAAGAAAGAAAGAAGAAAATAAATAAAAACTAGAAAAGCAGAATGCAGCTGAGATCAGGTTGTGGGGAAGCAGCACGGATCAAATCTCACTCTGGAGGGCTGGGAGTGCTGAGATATTCACGGATTATTGAAGGGACATGGCTGGCCCAAATTACTTTGCCATGGTCAGGAGAAGCCAAACACATTTTGTGGCAGAAATTGGTGGTTTGGTGGTGGAGTTACAGATCTCTGCCCCAGCCCGCCCACCCACGTGTGCAGGACTCATCTCCCCACGGTGCCACCCTCCCAGATCGTTAGAAGAAAACAATTACTATGCAAATCTTAATGAATCAAGGCCACAACCCTCAACTGGGAACATAAATATCAAAGTGCAGCCTTCGACTGAAGGCAGAGGAAGAAGTGTAATTAATTGCATGGTGAAGCAGGAGCCAGGCTGAGGCTCACCGTGGGCAGGACAGCTGTGGATGTGCCCATGCCCAGTCCCAAACTGGGGTGCCAAACCCACCCTGTCCAGACCGTGCCCCTCCAGAGGACACAGCTCCACGGATCTGGATCTTGGCTTCCAGTTCAGGATTAAAAGGTTATTTGAGACTTTGCCAATTGCTTTTAATCTGGTGATGAAAGACGATGATAAATCTTAAGAGACCCAAATTAATAGAGAGGAAATTGATTTTGTAACGTGTGGACTTGTTTTATTAGACTCCTGCAGGCTGGATGAGATTGGGAAGGCAGCGCTGTGGGGCTGGGTAACAGCTCTGGCACGGCTTTGCCATCCCTGCCCGAGCAGGCAGCACCTCCAATCCTCCCATGGATCCAGGCACAGCGGGCTCATCTGCTGCCCTCGCCCCCACAGCACCCCAGCCCTGCCCTGCTGGGTGCTGGTGACCAGGCAGGTGCTCGGGTCCTTCCCCATCACTGCCTCGTTCCATTTCCTTATTTAAAGGCTGTAGATCCTGATTCTCCTCAGTCCTCCCCAGATTACCCCCAGACCTGGAGCGTGACCTTGGAGCTGAGAAGATCTCAACCGCTGCAGTGGCAGCCTCGCAGTTTGGGGAGTTGGCAGCCAAAGGACCGGGTGCGTCTGCTTATTAATTATAACGATGTGGTGTCGTTCGTTAAAGGCTGGAACGCATTTATCAGGAGAGAGCTGGAGTGCCATGTGGCATCAGGGCTCGGTTTTGTTTCGGGAGATGGCAGAGGAGCCCAGGGATTAGGAATGAGTGTGTGCATTGGGCAGGAAGGAGATGAACGGCTGGAGCTCAGGGCGTGAGAAGGAGCAGGATTGAGATCCACGGCTCACGCTCCCGGGGAGCAAATGGACGTACATATCATTATTGCAATATAATTTGAGCAAAGTATTTTCCTAGGATCTAGAGCATTTGCTATAGTTAATTGAGATCCCGAAGTTCAGTGCCTTTCATTATTGCAGAGCTCTGGAGCGGAATGCTCTCAGCTAATGATCAGAGCAAGATGGAAAGGGCATTTACGGGGCTGCATAATGCGGCTGGGAGTGGGGGAGTGTCAGCAAACACACTCTGACTCCTGTGCCTGCTGCTGAAACCTGCTCTGAGCTGGGAAAGCCTTCCTGGGGTGCACGCAGAGGCTCGGTGGGGTCAAGGGCTTGCATGGAGACCAAGTGAAGTGCCGGGGTGGCTGAGCACCACAGCCATGCCAGCAGGGCTCTGCTCTCCAGGTCTGTGCTTTGGGGTGCTGCCTCCCTGTCCACCCTCCTGGGACTGTACCCTCCAGCCTCAGGGGACAGCAGGACTTTCCCTGCCTTCTCTTCCAGCTGCCCTTTCCAATGCATAACCACACCGCTTTCCAAGCAACAGCTTCTCTCTGCCTCCCTCCATCTCAAACTAATCTAAACTAACCACAGGAGCAGTTATCCTAATAACCTCCACCCTGCTGGAGAAATAATTGCTGCAAGTCCAGAAATAAATGTTAGAAAATAATAACAGAGCTCCATAACTGACTGAACTCATGGGATGGGAGCCCAGCGAGGGCAGCAGCAGCAGCTCCTGGTCTGTGTGTCACCGTCCCCTGCCCGAAACCCACCAGGGACAAGCTGGATGTTCTAAAGGACCATCCCAGTGCATCCCCTCCTACTGGACAAGCCCCATACGTTTAGAGATGGATGTGCAGGCTCCTGGCCTTGGACACTTACAGAGCTCAAAGTCATTTATTGACAACAAATTCCTTTCATCCCTTCCTGAGGGCTGGACACAGCACTCCAGGGCAGGATCCCCTTGCATCAAGGAGGAAAACCCAGCCTGGACCCTGCCAGGTTCTGCCCCTGCCCAGACACACCAAGCCCTGGCTCATGGCTGTTGTTCCTGCCCCTGGTGTCAGGGGCTCCTGTATTTACACCTGTGAGCTCCCCCCGTGCTGGGGGACCAGAGAAGAACAACCCAGAGGCGTGGCTGGAGCGATGGTGCAGCCACAGCCCCTCCAGCACTCCCCTCCCAGACACAAAGGGGGGATTTTGTCACCAATCAGCTGCAAAACCATGAAACATCAGGGGTTTGGGGAGTCTCCCCCACCGCCCAAAAAGAGTCTCCTCTGGGAAATGTGAGCCCTCAATCATTCTGATGTGTGCACCTCGGCGCCTGTCATCCGTCCCACTCCACCTGTGCACAGCAGGCTTCGCTTTTCATTAGAAATAAAAATAACCCTTGTCAGAAGGTGTTGTGGGTTTTTTCCGCGGTTGAACGCGGAGACGGCAGATGAGTGTCGGCTGAGCCGGGGCCCCCTGGCAAGGCTGGAAGCTGGAGAATTTCTCTGGAGTTTTTCTAGGTTTAGCGAGGTGGAAAATAGACAAGGAGAACACAAAAGCAAAGGCCGTCACTCAGGGTAACTTTATCTTGAATTAATCCTGCCAAAACATGGCAGCAAGGGAAGGGCTGGGAGGGGAAGGGAAAAATAAAATCAATGTAATATAGAGGAAGTTCTAGTCAAAAGGTGTTTTTTCCTATGGCCAGGGTGCCTGGCAGCTCCAGCCCTCTGACACAGCACACCAGGTGCCAGATTCTGGATTTCTTCCCACCTGCTCAGCAAGAGGCCAGGGTGGTGCCCAGCACATCTCAGCACCCTTGGGCAAGGGAAGCACCAGCCAGCCCGAGGCTGTCAGCAGCAGGAACACAGTTCCAGTTTCTTTCTAGAACCAGGAGCTGGGTGGGGTGCAGGATCAGCCCCAGAAATGCAGGGGTTATGCGGGGCTGGATGGTGCTGGGGGACAAGGGGTGACAGGAGCCACTGCTTGGGAGGGAAAGGGGAGTGAGAGAGGCCGAGCAGGGACCTGGAGCTGGGAATTTACATGGGAATTTAGGATACACAGGGGACCCAGTCTTTCTTCTTCTCCTTCCTGTACCATTCTGCTCTTCGGGAATTTTTAATTAAAAAGTGCCCAAGAGAAATACCACTGGATGCTTTGGCACCAGATTTCACCCTGGGGATCTCCTGCTCCTCTCCCCCTTTTACCATGACTTTACCTTCCACCAATGCTTTTTTTTTATTTATTTCCCCTCTCAGCTTTTTCCAAGCACCTTCACACGGTTGCTATAGCACCTCCTGTGCCAGAAATTTCCTCCTTGCCCACAAATCTGAGAGATTTCAGCTCAAAGGAGTTCGGGGGCTGCTCAGTTGGGGCAGCCAGGGGCCACCAAGCCACAGACTTCGGGGTGCAGTTTGTAGTTCTGGTGCCATCAACCCCCTCTCCCAGTGCCTATTTCTAGCTAAATAGTTTCTCACTGGAAAAAAAAAAAACAACAAACAACCTCCTGATTGCTGGAAAAGAAAAACTACACATCTGCCTGGGGTTAGCAAGGTGTTATTTTAAGGCAGATCTATTTTAAGGTGGTGCCGGTGCCAGGGGAAGTGAGGCAGAGTTCGTGTGTTTACATGGGGAGCTGGGGGATCTGTGCCACGGTCACCCAGAAACACTTTGCTTCCAGAGTTTTTATCCCTGAACCCCCAGATGAGAACAGGGCTGAGAGCTCCCCCTGCTATTCCCAATCAGCAAACTGGGCCCAGTGTGAGAGCTGTGCTGGGCAGGGGGCGCAGGGAGGGAGGCTCAAATGCCACGGTTGCTATTAGGCAACACCAGGGAAGAAAACTGCAAAATAAACCCCACCAAAACCCCTCCCAGTCCTCAGCTCCTCCTGCCTTCGCCCGATTTTCCGGCACATTTGAGACGACCCCGGGGTCGAAGGGCAGCGCCTGCGCGTCCCCTCTGCCACGGGCCCGGGTGACACAGCGAGGACAGAGGGGTGCAGGGACCCACCTGGCAGATGTGGCTCAGCCCTAACACATCTGGGCAGATGTGGCTCAGCCCTAACACATCTGGGCAGCTGTGCTCGCTCTGACAGAGCCCAGGGCCGCATTAACCCCGCGGGTGCTGCGAGGAGAAGCTCAGCTGGGGAAAAATCAGCAAATTCCAGGAATGGCTCTGCTCTGGCTCCTCATCTCCAGCCTGGCTGGGTGGCCCTGGGGATGGGCACCCACCTCCCGGGGCACCCTCGGCAGGGGCTGTAATCACACACCAGTGAATGCTGAAAGGCCGTGCAGGGGACTGGGACAGACGGACAATGTGCCTTCAGAGCTGCTCCGAGAGCGCCTGGCACGTCCACAGGAACATCAGCCAAGCCATTTGGCAAACATCCAGGTGGCAACTCGAAGCTGGAAAGGGGCTCAAAACTCGAAAGATTTATGGCCACCCTGTGCTCTGAAACCCTTTTATACGATTAGAGCGACGGCCGCAGGCCGGGTGCCAGGGAGGAGCAGGACTGCTTGTGCCCAGCCATGGGGCATCCAAGACCCTTTCCAGAGAAAGGGGGAAACACACTGAAACCTCTGGAGGTATCTGGGGGCTCACATATGCCAGAAAGAGCATCCCATGTGCCTCTGATGGCACCCAGGTGTATTGGTGTCCCTGGTGGTGCAGGGAGCACAGGGAGAACATCTCATCCCGCTCTCAGGGGTTCCTGTGGCCCTGCTCCCTGCAGGGAGCACAGGGAGAACATCTCATCCTGCTCTCAGGGGTTCCTGTGGCCCTGCTCCCTGCAGGGAGCACAGGGAGAACATCTCATCCTGCTCTCAGGGGTTCCTGTGGCCCTGCTCCCTGCAGGGAGCACTCACAGCACAGCCCCACGTCGGGGTGCCCGAAGGCCCTGTGGCATCACAAGTACAAACCTGTGTCAAGCACAGCGTGCCCAAGGGTCAGGGCTGGAGTGTCCCCATGATCCCACAGAGATGTTTCCTCTGAGGTTATCTACAGGTCACTTCCCAGTGCTAGCAGAGAAGAAAGACATTTTTTTTCCTGCCCAGTGACCAGGCTGAACTTCCCAAGCTGTTTGAGCGCCTGTGCGTGAAAACTTCAGCTCATTAATTAAGCCCAGAAAATTAGAAACTGGCCTAAATATAGTGGCCCAATGAGACTGAAAAACGAAAGGAAAACATCCTTCCAACTGCCTTGCCCGCCCACCAGCCTGTGCTGGCAGGGAAATAAAAGACAGAAATTCCCTTTTAAACTCTGCTTCCCCCATGCACAGGCAAAGCGTCGGGACCTGCGCGGGGGAGAAATTCAATTAGAAAAAGAGATGTTTGCAAAGAGGATGGTCCTGTCTCCATCCTGCAGCTCTCTGGGACAGAGAAACTCCCTCCAGGACGGAGAAACCTTCACTGATCACCAGGGGAAGGAGGGAGGGAGGGAGGGAGGGAGGGAGGGAGGGAGGGAGGGAGGGAGGGAAGGAGGGAGGGAGGGAGGGAGGGAAGGTGGGAAGGAGGGAAGGAGGGAAGGAGGGGGGGAGGGAGGGAAGGAGGATGTGGGTTTCTGACAGCCTCGGGGCTGGATCTGCGGCTGTACCTCCAGGAGAGCACAGAGGGATCCCCTCTCCTCCCTCGGCAGCCCCGGGCTGTGCCTGGCTGAACTGCCAGGTTCTGCCACAGTCCTTCGGGACTGACGAGCCCATTTCTCTTTTGCTTCCTCCCCTTTTCGTTTCCAGGGCCCATGGGCACTAAAGCAGAAGTGGTGACGAGCTGTGACACCCATGAACACGGCAGGGGGGTCTGGGCAGAGGGCTGGAGTGACTCAGGTCCCCAGCGACAGCAGCACCTGAGTGTCTCAATTAGCGGCAGCTCCCGAAGAAGGTGAAATGACGAATGACTAATCTCCCCACACCGTTCCAACCCGTTTTGTTCTCATTTCATTCAGACAAAAAGCCTCTGCTGCCTGCTCCGGCTGGGGAGGAGCGAGTACAATGAGCAGGGAGTACAATTCCAGCAGCAGCAGGAACGGGGGTGGCTCCTGCTCTCTCAAGATGCCCAAAGGGGTGGGATTTTGGTGGCAGCTCTGTGGGGTGACCAGGTTGGACGGGCTTTGGAGCACTCTGGTCTAGTGGAAGGTGTCCCTGCGTATGGCAGGGGGCTGGAAAGAGAGAATCCTTAGGGTCACTTCCAACACAAACCATTCTGTGAGTCCAGAACCCTGAGTGCAGGGGAGGAGGAATGGGGCCACTGCAGCTCAGCAGGACCTTGGGGTGCAGTGGGGAAAGGGACTTAGGACAGATTTGGCTCAGTCCTGCAGGAATCTTTCTAGATTGAGCTGGGGAAAGTGAGCATGGCTTGGGAGCAAGCCCAGGGGAAAGCAAGAGGGCGAGGAAAAAGCACCAGGTCCAGCTGGGAAGTCCCCCTGAGAGGTCCCCCCACCGTGCTGTGGCTCCTCATCAGCTCTGCCTCATGGTGGGGAAAGCCAAACCCCAGCGTGGGTGAGTTCGGACCCTCCATATGGAGTGGGTTACATCTGCGGCGAGGCTGTTCGCAGCATCCCACACAGCTTTTCCTTATTTAGCCCAATCCATATTTATCCCACAGTCTCCTCTCCCCACACCAGAGCCGATCTCAATCCAGCTCCCACAGCACAGAGGGTGAACTGCAGCCCCACTGAGCAGCTGGGCTGGGAACATCCCTGCTGGAGGTGAACCCGGAGGGGAAGCAGCTGCTGGACTATTCCCCCAGCAGAGCAATTCCTGTGTGTGACAAGTTACTGGTGGCACCGGGCATGAGGATGCTCCTGCCTGCATCCACAGCACCCACGTTTGCACCCAGCCAGGCTGGAAACCAAAGAGCTGTTTTAGGCTCCAAAGCTCAAAAGATTCATCAAGATTTTATAGCTTTTGCTCTGCAGTTATGAAACGGTGACCACAAGCCAAATACCTCTGTCCTTTACCTTCCCGCAACACCGATGACTTTGGTGCAATAGAGAGAAAACCTCAGCCTGTCATTTTTCACTGCACAGACAGAACTCAGCCCATAATGTTCTTGATAAAGCAAAGTACCAATGACACAGCTGAAAAACATCAGCGGAGCAAAGAGCGGAGAAAACTTCCCTGGGCTTCCATATGGCATCGCTCCATCTTGGATTGCGTTATTGTTATATTTCATCCAGCTTTAGCCGCTTTCTGTGTTATCTGACGCGGGGAAAATGTTGATGGGAGGACTCCGGTGCAGACACTTGGATTTCTCTCCCACCGGTGCCTGCCACATTTGTATTCTCCCCAGGACTGCGCCGTTTTCAAAATGTTTTGTTAAGTTAATTTGTATCCGCAGCCACTTGTGAATTTTGCAGATTATTTGATCTGTAACTGAACTAACATGAAGAGTAACTATTGTTCTGCAGGAGCAGACGGTGCCCAAGTGTTCCTGACGTGTTTGACACGCTCCTGTCTTCTAACCCCAAGCGAAGTCCCCAGGCACCGGCAGCGCTGCTGGGAACGGCTCCGTGTCCCTGCACTGCTCCAGCCTGAGCTGCAGAGCCCCCCAAAATCCCCTCCCTGCCAGGCATTTGCCCCATTGCAAATGACCCCAGGTGGGTAATTGTGCCTCCAACATGTTCCTGCAGCCCAGGGACCTTCTTTGTGTGTCTCATGGACACAAGGGTTTTGGGCAGGTTTGCTGGAGCCAAGGCCGGGCTGGACGGGGCTTGGCCCTGCCCACGGCAGAATTAGAGGGGCTTTATGGTCTCTTCTAACCCAAACCATCCTGGATTCTACGAGACTCAGTGGGGTGCTGAGCCTCCCAGGGGCAGCCCCTGCCCCTCCTTGCTGAACACCAGAGAAGGGTTTCAATTTTCTCACCAGCTTCGGCAGTTTTGTTGCGTTTGGGCAGCGCCCAGGCCAGGGCGGGTGCGCAGCCCTGTGAGCTCCTTTGGTTTCTGTGCTTCTGCGGGAATTCATTCCTTGCTGCTTTTCTGTGGGAAACAACGTGTTAAGGACTTGGGAGCAAGGCGAGGCCACAAAGCTCTTGATGGTGAGCTCGGCTTTACCCTTCCTGCTGCTCCTTCAGCCTGGCTGCTCGGTGCTGCTGCTGCGTGGGAGCCAGGATCCAGTGGGATGACAGCAACGGAGAATTTCTCCATAAGTTCCATCAGGAGATGAGCTTCTCCCTCACAAAGACCCCAGGCTGACAAAGGGATACGCTTTTTGAAGTGGTTTCTCAGCTGCTGCTGAGACCTTCTCCCAGAGGTTATGGATAAGGCAGGTTCTGGAAGTCAGAGCTTGCTCTGACCTGACAAAATCTTCCAGTGAGATGAAAGGAAATGGAAAGCGAGCAGGTCTGTACCCATCTGGCATCTGCAGAAGTGGTGGCAGCAGTTCCCAGCCTGGGCTCGGGGTCACGGCGCAGGATCCGGGTTTATGGATCAGCACCTGCCCGTTCAGCCGGGAACACGCAGGAATCGATCGCGCCCCGCGCCTGGGCTGTGGCTGCTGCTTTGGCAGCGTTAGTTAAGAACTGAATTCAAACACCATCAAGGGGAGATCGATAGCTTTTTTCATATCCCACCAGTGACCGTGTCTGGGCACAGCGGCTGCAGCTCAGACTCACTCCTCACACAGCTTTTACATGGATTAAAACCCAGCGGAAACAAAAGAGGGTTGGAAAAGAGGTTGGGAGTAAAGCTGGCTCCAGCACAAACCACAGGTGTCAAGGTCGAGCCCAAACTATTTATTCCTTTAGGTGATGGGAGGTTTGTGTCGGATTTCCAGGACAACAATGTTAAAATGTTTTATTGCGCTGGGCAAGACTCACAAAATGTGTCTGCAGGGCCTGGATCACATCGGGGTGAGACATGGACACGGCTTGGAGCAACCTGGGCCATGGCAGGGCTGGGACAAGATGATGTTTAAGGTTCCTCCAACCCACTCCACGATTCCATGACTATTTCACACTGCAGGGGCACTGCAGAAGTTTCTCTGCACCAGCCACTGCTGGGCTTGTGAGAAGATGTTGTCATCCGCATTAGCAGATTGATAAAAAAACCCAAACCAGGCAGGATTTGGGGCACATCTCCACAGGCTCCACGTGCACCTGAAAACTCACCCATTAGTCATGAGGCCAGGCAGGAATTGCGCATCCCTGCAGTCATTCACGGCTTTATGGCAAGTCATGAGATATTTGGTATTTTCCTTCCAGCAAACAAAAGCAGATGATTAAGGAAGAGGCGCAGCTTGCTCGCTTTCAGGAGGAAGACAGCTTGCAAAATGCAACTCTCAGAGCTTCAATAAAACTCCAGAAAGCAAATAAACAGCCTGGCTGAGAGGAGAGCACTCCCAGTTTCCTCAGTTTTAAGCCAAAATTGGGATTTTGGGGGGAAGAATGGGGATTACCTCCTGCAGAACTGGCACCAGTGAAATGTCAGGAGAGCATGGATACTACAATGCCAGGACAAATGCGTGTCACAGCCCCAGCCTGACTTTTCAGGCTGTACAGACACCAGAAACTTCCAACGCTATGGGTGGAAAACCATCTCCAAATGGGAAACCAAAAAGAAAGCAACCGAGTTTCATCTTTCTTCTAATTTTATTTTCCTTTTTTTGTTATTATTTTTGTTTCCAAAGCCTTTTTTTGCCTAAGGCAATGCATTTATACAAATTGCTTCACCCTCACGAGAAAATAATAAAAAAGTAGAACTATTTGCAGATGGAAAAATATTCTGTCAGAAATTTCCTGGCCACCTCTCTATTTTATGCCAACACTCTGAAGGGCTATAAATGACTGTAGAGCAGCAAATTTGGCTACTGAGATTTTGAGCCATGGCGTAGCAGCTCTCTGCACACAGGATTTAAAACCCCACTCTTATTTTACACTTTTCTCCGCAACTATCTCTCCACTATAAAATATACATGGAAACATCGATCGCTCTAGTGATCAAATATCTCCCCCTTCAAAAATACAGCCCATCCAGAAATGCAAGCCTCCAAATTAAGAATGAGTTGGAGAGTTGAATTGCAAATGAATCGATTCCTTCCTCCAAAAAATAATAAAAAAATAAATATCCAGTCAAGCAAGACCAGAATGGGCTGGTTAATAATTGATATTTACATTTCTCCCGTGTCTGATCAAAGGATTTGATTGCATGACAAATGAGGAAATTACTGTAAAATATTATACACCCATTAAGAGCACAGAGCCCCGGTGAGGCGGCGTTTGCAGCGGCCCTGCGGAAAGGGGCTGGGCTGACGGGGAAAGCGGATCCCTGGATGTGGGACAGAATCACTGATGATCC